>NW_016805130.1:3040828-3050819 GCF_001698545.2 Rhinopithecus bieti | reverse complement strand
AAAAAAAAAAAAAAAAAGAATCACTAACGAACAATAACACAGAAGACCTTCAAAGTATGCGTATGAATGCCTCAGGAGAGCTCTTATAAATCATGAAAGGGATAGAATTACGACTTTTGGGGCTGGGGAAGGAAGAAGAAAATGTTAAACATTTTACCAAAATAAAGGAAGCAGTTTTTTTCCCTCTCCTCCTCCTTCCCCTTCTCCTTCTCCTCCTCCCCCGCCCCCCCTCCTTGTTATTTTGAGTCTCACTTCTCGCCCAGGCTGGAGTGCACTGGCATGATCTCAGCTCATTGCAACCTCCGCCTCATGGATTCAAGTGATTCTCCTGCCTCAGCCTCCCAAGCAGCTGGGATTACAGGCATCCACTGCCAGGCCTGGCTAATTTTTGTATTTTTAGTAGAGACAGCGTTTCACCATGTTGGCCAGGCTGGTCTCAAACTCCTGACTTCAGGTGATCCACCTGCCTCCACCTCCCAAAATGCTGGGGTTACAGGCAAGAGCCACCGCACCCAGTCTTTTCCTTCACTATTAATAGTATGGGAAACAAAATGTTAACAGAAAATCATTTTAATTAGAAGATAGTAGACAAATATTAATACCCTGATTTAGTTCTACCCAATGTTTCATTCTGTTTCATAGGGCACAAATCAATCAGACTAAATGAATGCAATACTTCTGATATTCCATTTGTAAAGCAAAATACCAGTGTACTCTCATGTTTACAATTAAGTAAACAGCAGTGCAAAGAAGATAGCCCAATTACAAATAGTATGTGTAGTCTAGCTTTTAATTAACTAAAAGCGGTGCCAAAATACTCACTGTGACTCCCTCCACCTGGAGGTGTATTTATTAGCCAGTGAGCTACAAGAAAATCTCATTTTTCTCGCAGCTTTCTCTCCAAATTCAGCCTTCTAATGAAAGTATAGAACATCCCTGACTTTATCTGATCAGCAATTGTTAGAAGTTGTGTCACTCTTTTTGAAAATGAGTAGGCCAGGCACGGCGGCTCACGTCTGTAATCCCAGCACTTTGGGAGGCTGAGGTGGGTGGATCACTTGAGGTCAGGAGTTCGAGACCAACCTGGCCAAAATGGTGAAACCTTGCCTCTACTAAAAAATACAAAAATTAGCCATGCGTGGTGGGCAGGGGCCTGTAATCCCAGCTACTCGGGAGGCTGAGACACAAGAATTGCTTGAACCCAGGAGGTAGAGGTTGCAGTGAGCGGAGATCGAACCACTGCACTCCAGCTTGGACAACAGAATGAGACTCCATCTCAAACAAACAAAAAAGAAAATTAGTAAATGCTGTCATTCAACATAAAAAAAAAAATAAAATGCAATCCTAATCACATTTTCTGAAGGAGAATAAAAATGAAACCTGGGGAAAAAAGGCATTAATTCAGCATATAGAAAACTAGCAAACAGGGCCAGGCACAGTGGCTCATGCCTGTACTCCCAGGACTTTGGGAGGCCAAGGCGGGCAGATCACAAGATCAGGAGTTCAAGACTAGCCTGGCCAACATGGTAAAACCCTGTCTCTACTAAAAATACAAAAAAAAAAAAATTAGCTAGGTGTGGTGGTGCACACCTGTAATCTTGGCTACTGAGGAGGCTGGGGCAGGAGAATTGCTCAAACTTGGGAGGCAGAGGTTGCAGTGAGCCGAGATTGCACCACTGCACTCCAGCCTGGGCGACAGAGCAAGACTCCATCTCAAAAGAAACAATAAAATAAAATTAAATATACTACTACTACTAATAATAATAAAGAAAACTAGCAACTAGCAAACAGAGTTTTGAAGTAAAAGGTCAGAAATCAGAGATCATTGTTTGAAGTTTGTATCCATCTATTTGGTACAAACTCCTCAAGGAAGCATTGACTATGACTTGGCATCTCCTTGAACTCTGTCTCAATTCTTTTATTTCTAAAATTAGGCTTAACTCTAACAGACAGAATAACAAAAATATAAAAAAAAATTTAAATAACTAAAAAAGTATCAAAAAGGGGAATATTGTCTTGCTACTAACAGTACAAAACACATATTATTTGATTTATTCCCAATTCTCTGCAGTTTCACTAACTTGACATAGTATTGTCTGTCCTCCCAAACTGTGCTTATTTTCATCCTGAGAACACACTTGATGGTCTCATTTTCTAATACAATGAACTGTACGTAACAAATACCGGGATTCACAATAGATGGAGACAAATAATGCTCAGGTCTGAAGTCTCCTGTTAACCTGATAAACATCATTTTCAAAAACAGCCAGAAAGTTGGTTGGGCACATTGGCTCACACCTGTAATCCCAGCGCTTTAGGGGGCCAAGGTCGGAGGATCACTTGAGGTCGGGAGTTCAAGACCAGCCGGAGCAACATAAAGAGACATCATCTCTACCAAAAAACTATAAAAAATTAGCCTGCTACTTGGGACGCTGAGGTGAGCGGATCCTTTGAACCCAGGAATTCAAGGCTACAGTGAGCTGTGATCACACCTGCTTGGGCAACAGAATGAAGCCCTGTCTAATAAAAAAGACTGTCTTAGAGACAGTTGTACATAATTTCGAGGGCCTTGTTAAAGTAAAAGTTATTCAATTATACTTATCAAAGCATAAAGGTTGGTAAGTATAAGGCAGACTCTATTCAGGATCAGTTAGAGAATCCTGCACATAGGGACCACAAGAGTGGGAGACAGAAATTGGGCTCAACTCCAAATACAGCATGTGCAAGTGGGAATTGATAGCCAAGGAACAGACTGAGGGTCAGTGAGTGGAACATTACTAAGAGCTACTATTAAGAGTAAGGGGGATTTTGGCTGGGCACAGTGGCTGACACCTGTAATCCCAGCACTTTGGGAGGCTGAGGCGGGCCGATCATGAGGTCAGGAGATTGAGACCATCCTGGCTAACACGGTAAAATCCTGTCTCTACTAAAAATACAAGAAATTAGCTGGGTGTGCTGGCGGGCGCCTGTAGTTACAGCTACTCGGGAGGCTGAGGTGGGAGAATGGCGTGAACCCAGGAAGTGGAGCTTGCAGTGAGCCGAGATCGCGCCACTGCACTCCAGCCTGGGTGACAGAGAGAGACTCCACCTCAAAAAAAAAAAAAAAAAAAAGAGTAAGGGGATTTTGGTTAAACCAACCTAACAATTCTTGCTTAAGATAGGCTAGGGTGATCAAACATCAAGGGGGAGCAGAGATGGTGGAGGATGAGGAAATTATCAGCCATCAAGTGTGATCAGAAGTGAACGACTTGGGTTCCGAACATAAATCTATCACGTAGAATTAGTTTATAGTGTTGCAAGTACTTGCTTACATATGTGGTACCTATGTGGTATAATAAAAATATCTAGGCCGGGTACGGTGGCTCATACCTGTTATCAGCACTTTGGGAGGCCAAGGCAGGAGGATTGCTGGAGGCCAGGGATTGGAGACAAGTCTGGGCAACATAGGGAGACTCCATCTCTACCAAAATTTAAAAATTAGTTGGGCATGGTGGCATGTGCCTGTGGTCCCAGCTACTTGGGGTGAGGTGGGAGGATCACTTGAGCCTGGGAGGTTGAGGTTGCAATGAGCCATGATCCCAGACATTGTCAGAAAAAAAAAAAAAATAGAAAAGAGAAAATGAAGGAAGGAAGGAAGGAAGGAAAAAGAAAGAGAGAGAGAGAAAGAGAGAGAAAAGAAAAAAAGAGGAAAAAATAAAAGTATTTGTTTTTTGTTGTGGTTTCAGGTGGCACAGGCATAGAGATTTTACATATAAACTCTTAGAGTCTTCTCAATCAGAGGAGTGTCATTTGTTGTTTATAAGAAAGTCCAATAACCATACCTGAATTTATGCTAATGCAGTGGCTCCTAGTGAGCCTTCTAATGGTTTCTTTCTGTCTTTTTCTTTCTTTTTTTTTCTTTTTTGAGACAGAGTCTTACTCTGTCGCCCAGGCTGGAGTGCAGTGGCACGATGTCGGCTCACTGCAAGCTCCTTCTCTCGGGTTCACACCATTCTCCTGCCTCAGCCTCCTGAGTAGCTGGGACTACAGGTGCCTGCCACCATGCCCAGCTAATTTTTTGTATTTTTAGTAGAGACGGGGTTTCACCGTGTTAGCCAGGATGGTCTTGATCTCCTGACCTTGTGATCGATCCGCCTCAGACTCCCAAAGTGAGCACCGCGCCCAGCCCCTTTTTATTTATTTTATTTTATTTTATTTTTTGAGACGGAGTCTTGCTCTGTCGCCTAGACTGGAGTGCCGTGGCCTGATTTTGGCTCAACACAACCTCTGCCTCCTGAGTTCAAGCAATTCTCCTGCCTCAGCCTCCAGAGTAGCTGGGATTACAGGTGTGTGCCACTGCACCAGGCTAATTTTTGTATTTTTAGTAGAGGTGGGATTTCATCATGTTGGTCAGGCTGGTCTTGAACTCCTGACCTTGGGTGATCCACCCACCTTGGCCTCCCAGAGTCCTGGGATTACAGGCATGAGCCACCAGGCCCGGCCTCCTTCTGAGAGTTTCAAGAGAGAGTCTGCCTACGCCAGAAATGTGTATAAAACGGTTGGGACATTCCCAAATGGAACTTCCAGAAAAGGGAGACAGACTGGAGATTGGGTTCAATCATGTAGCCAATGATTTAATCAGTCATGCCTAGAAATGAAACCTCAAAAAAGCTCTGGACATATAAGCTCAGTAGAGCATACTGGTTGGTGAGCACATCAGATGTTGAGAGGGTGACATTCATCTTGTTTCTGAGTTGTGGGAGTCTACATATTCTGGATATTATACCTTTATCAGATATATGATTTGCAAATATTTTCTCCCAAGCCATGGATTGTGTTTTTCACTCTATTGTTTTCTGTAGATTTGGCATCATGTTCAAGAAGCTATTGCCAAATCCAAGACCATGCATATTTGCCCTTATGCTTTCTTTTTTTTTCTTTCTTTTTTTTTTTTTTTTTTGAGACAGAGTCTTGCTCTGTCACCCAGGCTGGAGTGCAGTGGCCAGATCTCAGCTCACTGCAAGCTCCGCCTCCCGGGTTTAGGCCATTCTCCTGGCTCAGCCTCCCAAGTAGCTGGGACTACAGGCGCCTGCCACCTCGTCTGGCTAGTTTTTTGTATTTTCTAGTAGAGACGGGGTTTCACCATATTAGCCAGGATGGTCTCGATCTCCTGACCTCGTGATCCGCCCGTCTCGGCCTCCCAAAGTGCTGGGATTACAGGCTTGAGCCACCGCGCCCGGCCCGCCCTTATGCTTTCTTCTAAGAGTTCATAGTTTTAGCTCTTAAATTTAAGTCTTTGATCAGTTTTGAGTTAATTTTTGTGTGTGGTATAAGGTAAAGGTCCAACTACCTTTATTTTCTTAGAACTATCCAGTTTTTCTAGCACTCTTTGTTAAAGAGACTGTTCTTTTCCCAATTATGTGATATTAGCAACATTGTTAAAAATCAATTGATCGTTGATATGGGAGTTTATTTCCGGTCTTTCAACTCTATTCTGTTGGTGTATATGTTTATCCTTATGCCAGTACCATGCTATTTTGATTACTGTAGTTTTAGTTTTGCAGTAAATGATGAAATCAGGAATTGTGAGGCCTCCAATGTTGTTCACCTGTTTAATATTGTTTCGGTTATTTTGGGTCCCTTGAAATTTAATAGGAATTTTAGATGAATTTTCCATTTCTGAAAATATGCTGTTGGGATTTTGATACATATTATATTGAATCTGTGTATCTTTTTTTTGAGACAGAGTCTCGCTCTGTCACCAAGAGTGGAGTGCAGTGGCGCGATCTTGGCTCACTGCAACCTCTGCTCCCTGGGTTCCAGCAATTCTCCTCCCTCAGCCTCCCTAGTAGCTGGAATTACAGGCGTGGGCTACCATGCCCGGCTAATTTTTGTACTTTTAGTAGAGATGGGGTTTTGCCATGTTGCCAGGCCAATTTCGAACTCCTGGCTTCAAATGATCCACCTGCCTTGGCCTTGCAAAGTGCTGGAATTACAGGCATGAGCCACCACGCCAGGCTGAATCTGTATATCTTTTTGGGTAATACTGTCATGCTAATATAATATGAAGTCTTCTAATTCATGAATGCGAGATGTCTTTCCATTTTTCTAGGTCTTATTTAATATCTATAAGCAATGTTTTATAGCTTTCATATGCTGGTTGTTATCCTTCTTGGTTAAATTTATTCTTGAATATTTATTCTATTGTACGTATATTTTTATTTTATTTCATTATAATGATCGTTATTATTTTTGAGACAGAGTCTCATTTATGTTGCCCAGGCTGGTCTTGAACTCCTGGGCTCAAACCATCCTCTTGCCTCAGCTTCCCAGTGTGCTGGGATTACAGGCGTGAGCCATGGTGACCTGGCTGTATGTGGATTTTTTTTAAAAAAATTCATTTTTGGATTGTTCACCAGTAGTATACGAACTGATTTTTTGCATGCTCATTTTGTATCTTACAACTTTGCTGAAGATATTTATTAGCTTCAACATTTTTTCTTGTACATTCTTTAAGACATTCTACATACAAGATTAAACTACCTATGAATAGAATTCGTTTTAACTACTTTTTTTCCCATTTGAATGCCTTTTATTTCTTTTTCTTGACTAATTACTCTGAGTAGACCTTCAGGTGTTATATTGAATAGATGTAGTGAAAGTAGACATCCTGTCTTGTTCCTGATATTATGAGAAAAACTTTCAGTTTTTCAACATTGAATATTATGTTAGCTGTGGGTTTTCACATCTGACTTTTATCATTTTAAGGAAGTTCTTTCTGTTAATAGTTTATTCTGCGTTTTTGCCATACAAAGGTGTTGAATTTTGTCAAGTACTTTTTTTCTGCATCACATGTTTTTGTTTTTCTTCATTATATTGATATAGTATATTACATTGATTTTAGTGTGCTAAATAACCATGAATAATGGGATAAATCCCACTTGATAATGATGTATAATCCTTTTAATATGCAGCTGAATTAACTTTGCTGTTGTTTCATTAACTATTTTTGCATCTATATCCATAAAGGATAGCTTTTCTTTTTTTCTTGTGGTGTTTTTGTTGTTGTTTTGGTATCAGGGTAATGCTAGTCTCATAGAATGAGTTACAAAGTATCTCCTCTTCAATTTTTTGAAAGCGTTTGAGAAGAGTTTATGTGGTGTTAATTCCTCTAGTGTTTGGTAGAATTTATCGGTGAAGGAGTCTGGTCCTGACCCTTTTTTGTTTGTTTGTTTGGTGAGATTTTTGATTACTGATTTTGATTACTGATTTTATTTTTTTAGGCCTGTTTAGATTGTCTATTTCTTCCCTTTTTTTTTTTGAGACAGTTTTACTTTGTCACCCAAGCTGGAGGCAGTGGTGTAATTAGAGCTCACTGTAGCCTTAGCCTCCCAGTCAAGAGATCCTCCTGCCTTAAATTCCTGAATAACTAGGACCACAGGTGCACATCACCACACCTAGCTTTTTTTTTTTTTTTGTAGAAATGAGGTCTAACTATGTTATCCAGGCTGCTTTTGCGCTTCTGGCCTCAAGTGATCCTCACACCTTGGCCCCTCAAAGTGTTGGGATTAGAGGCATAAGTCATCCTTCCTGGTCATCTATTTCTTCTTGAGACAGTCCCTTTATTTCATGCATTTCTAAGAATTTGTCTATTTTGTTTCGGTTATCTAACTTGTCATGCAGCTGCCAATGGTTCACAATATTCTCTTATGACCCTTTTCACTTCTGTAAGTTAGTTGGAATGTCTCCTCTTTTTGTTCTAATTTCAGTAATTTGAATCTTCTTTTTATTAATAGTCATTCTAGCTAAAGGTTTTCCATTTTGTTGATATTTTCAAGGAACAAACTTTTGATTTTATTGATTTTCTATTGTTTTCTATCTTTTCATTTATTGCCACTTTAATTTTGTTATTTCCTTCCTTCTGCTAGTTTTGAGTTTAGTTTGCTCTTCTTTTCTAGTACTTCAAGGTATACAGTTAGGGAATCAATTTGAGATATTTTTCTTTTTCATTATAGTCATATAAATTTCTCTCTGAGTACTGCTTTTGCTGTGTCCCATGAGTTTTCATATGTTGTGTTGTTATTTTCACTTATCTCAAGACATTTTCTAGCTTCCTTTATGATTTCTTTGATTCATTGGTTGTTTAGGAATACGTTGTTTAATTTCCACATATTTGTGAGATTTCCACTTCTGTTTAAATTCAGCTTCATTCCATTGTAGTTAAAAATATATTTCGTTTAACTTCAGTCTTTTAAAATTTACTTAAATTTGTTTTGTTGTCTAACATGTGATCTATGTTGGATACTGTTCCATGAGTACTTAAGAACATGTATCTGGTACTTTTTCGGGTAGACTGTTTGGTATGTCTGTAGGCTCTAAAATTATAATAAACCTATTAGAAATTCTCTATTTCCTTATTGATCTTCTGTCTGGTTGTTCTATTAATTATTGAAATTGGGTGGCCGGGCGCGGTGGCTCAAGCCTGTAATCCCAGCACTTTGGGAGGCCGAGACGGGCAGATCACGAGGTCAGGAGATCGAGACCATCCTGGCGAACATGGTGAAACCCCATCTCTACTAAAAATACAAAAAACTAGCGGGGCGAGGTGGCGGGCGCCTGTAGTCCCAGCTACTCGGGAGGCTGAGGCAGGAGAATGGCGTGAACCCGGGAGGCGGAGCTTGCAGTGAGCAGAGATTGCACCACTGCACTCCAGTCTGGGCGACAGAGCCAGACTCCGCCTCAAAAAAAAAAAAAAAAAGAAATTGGGTATTGAAACTTCCAACTATTATAGTAAAAATATCTATTTATACTTTCAATTTTGCCAGTTATTGTTTTACATATATTTGGGCTTAGTTGTTAGGTACATGCTCAAAAAAACATTTTTTACATCTTTTTGATTGATTGTATCTTTTATTAAGACATAATGTCATCCTTTGTCTCTTTTAATCTTTTTTGACTTGAAAACCTATTTTGTCTGATAATCATATAGCCACTCCATCTCGCTTGTCATCACTCTACATGTAGTATCATTTTACATGTTTTTGCTTTCAATCTCTTTGTGTCTTTGTATCTAAAATGAGTCTCTTAGGCCAGATGTGGTAGCTCACACCTGTAATCCCAGAATTTTGGGAGGCTGAGGCGGGTGGATTACCTGAAGTCAGGAGTTTGAGACCAGCCTGACCAACATGGTGAAACCCCATCTCTACTAAATACAAAAAATTAGCTGGGCATGGTGGCACATGCCTGTAATTCCAGCTACTCGGGAGGGTGAGGCAGAAGAATCGCTTGAACCTGGGAGGCGGACATTGCAGTGAACCAAGATTGTGCCCTTGCACTCCAACCTGGGCAACAAGAGCAAAACTGTCTCTAAATAAATAAATAAATAAATAAATAAATAAATAAGTCTCTTGAACATACTTATAGGTAGATTTTAAAAATCTATTCTGCTGACTGGGTGTGGTGGTTTATGCCTGTAATCCCAGCACTTTGGGAAACCAAAGCGGGTGGATTGCTTGAGCCCGGGAGTTTGAGACCAGCCTGGACAACTTGGTGAAACTCCGCCTCTACAAAAAATTTTAAAATTAGCCAGACATGGTGGTGCGTACCTGTAGTCCCAGCTGCTTGGGAGACTGAGGTTCGAGGATCACCTGAGGCAGGGAGGTTGAGGCTGCAGTGAGCCGCGATCATGCTACTGCACTCCAGTCTGAGTGACAGCCAGATCCTGTCACACAAAAAAACAATAAAAATAAAATAAAATCTATTCTGACAATTTCTTCATTTTAATTGGAGAGTTTATGTTTAAAGTAGTTGCTGTAAGGAAGGGCTAACTTCTGACATTTAGTTATTGGTTTTCTATATGCCTATCTGTTTTTTGTTCAATTCCTCCATTACTGACTTTTTTTTTTCACTTATTTGATATTTTGTAATGTATTATGTTTATTTTCTTCTTTCATTTTCTGTTTATTTTTGTTTCTTTTTTAGTGATTACCTTGGGCTTTACAACTACATCTTT
>NW_016805130.1:3027601-3040128 GCF_001698545.2 Rhinopithecus bieti | reverse complement strand
GATCTCAGCTCACTGCAAGCTCCGCCTCCCGGGTTCACGCCATTCTCCTGCCTCAGCCTCCCGAGTAGCTGGGACTACAGGCGCCCGCCACCTCGCCAGGCTAGTTTTTTGTATTTTTTTTTAGTAGAGACAGGGTTTCACCATGTTCGCCAGGATGGTCTCGATCTCCTGACCTCGTGATCCGCCCGTCTTGGCCTCCCAAAGTGCTGGGATTACAGGCTTGAGCCACGGCGCCCGGCCTACAACTACCATCTTAAACTTATAACAAACTAGCTTGAATAATACTAACTTAATTTTAATGGTATGCAACATTCTGATCCTATATGTCTCTACCTCTTCCCCTCTTTATATTGTTATTGTAACAATATATTAAAATTGTTATTACACCTTTATATATTGTGTGGCCATTAGCATAGATTTATAATTATTGTTTAATGCATTTGCCTTTTAAGTCATATAGAAAAAATTAATTTACTCACCAAATATAGAAGAATACAGACTTAAATATACCTAAGTAGTTACCTTTACTAATGTTCTGTATTTTGTCCTATGGCTTTGAGTTACTGTCTAGTGTCCCTTAATTTCATGGACAGGCCCACTAATAACAAAAACTTTCTTAGCATTTATTTATCTGGGAATCTCTTAATTTGTCCTTCATTCTTGAAGGGTAGTTTTGTCAGATACAGAATTCGTGATTGACAGTTTTGTTTTCTTTTAGCATGCTAAGTAGGTTTTCTCAGTGCCTTCTGACCTCCATGATTTCAAATGGGAAATCAGTGTGATTTTTATTGAGGGCCCCTTGTACATAATGAGTTTCTTCTCTCTTGCTGCTTTTAGGATTCTTTCTCTTTGGCTTTTAACAAATTGACAATAATTGATGTCTTGATGTGGCCCTGTTCACATTTGTCCTGTCCTGAGTTTGTTGAGTTTCTAGGAGGTAGACTTTCATGTCTTTCTCAAATTTAGGAAGTACTGGCCATTATTTCCTCAACATTTTTTCTGCCTCTTTCTCTCTTCTTCTTCTAGAACTTCTATGATGTATATGTTTGTATGTTTTTTTATTTTTATTTATTTTTTATTTTTTAGACTGAGTCTCACTCTGTCACCCAGGCTGGAGTGCAGTGACCTGATCTCGGCTCACTGCAAGCTCCGTCTCTTGGGTTCAAGCCATTCGCCTGCCTCAGCCTCCCAAGTAGCTGGGAATACAAGCACCCACCACCACGCCTGGCTATTTTTTTGTATTTTTTAGTAGAGACAGGGTTTCACCGTGTTTGCCAGGATGGTCTCAATCTCCTGACCTCGTGATCTGCCCACCTTGGCCTCCCAAAGTGCTGGGATTACAGGCATGAGCCGCGGCACCTGGCCATATGTTTGTATGTTTTATTGTGTCTTATAGGTTCTCAGATTCTGTCCATTTTAAAATTTTCTATCTGCTCCTCAATCTGGAAAATTTTTATTCAGTTATCTTCAAATTTGCTGCTTCTTTCTACCGTTTGCTCAAATCTGTTGTTAAAATCATCTAGTGGGCCGGGCGTGGTGGCTCACACATGTAATCTCAGCACTTTGGGAGGCTGAGGCGGGCAGATCATGAGGTCAGGAGATCGAGACCATCCTGGCAAACACGGTGAACCCCCGTCTCCACTAAAACTACAAAAAATTAGCCGGGCGTGGTGGCGGGAGCCTGTAGTCCCAGCTACTTCGGAGGCTGAGGCAGGAGAATAGTGTGAACCCGGGAGGTGGAGCTTGCAGTGAGCCGAGGTTGGGCCACCGCACTCCAGCCTGGGCAACAGAGCGAGACTCCGTCTCAAAAAAAAATCAACCATCTAGTGAATTTCTAATTCCAGTGATTGCATTTTTCAGTTTCAGAATTTCTATTTAATTCTTTTTTTGAAATTTCTATCTCCAAATAGGCATTTGTTGTTTGTTAATATAGTGTTCTCCTGATTTTTGTCCATAGTTTCTTTTGTCTAAATTAAACATATTTAAGACAGCTGATTTAAAGTTTTTCACTAGTAATATCTTTGCTGATAGTTTTTTTTTTTTTTTTTTTTTTTTTTTTTTTTTTTTTTTTTTTTTTTTATTAATTTTTTTTTTATGGAGTTTTGCTTTCGTTGCCCAGGCTGGAGTGCAATGGCATGATCTTGGCTCGCAACAATCTCTGCCACCTGGTTCAAGAAATTTTCCTGCCTCAGCCTCCTGAATAGTTGGGATTGCAGGCATGCACCACCATGCCCAGCTAATTTTGTATTTTTAGTAAAGACGGGGTTTCACCATGTTGACCAGGCTGGTCTCAAACTTCTGAGCTCAGGCAATCCACCTGCCTTGACCTCCCAAAGTGCTGGGATTGCAGGTGTGAACCACAGCACCTGACCTAAAAGATTTATTGTTCAGCACTCACTGGCTATTCAAATTATATTGGATATTAGTAGTGAGTATTAGAATTATAAAATTCTGCATAGACAGGAACAGATTTATGTGATTTAGAACTATATATATACTGAATGCGGATCATAGGTGTTGACAGATTGGTGATCAGAATTAGCACATCCCTATTCACTACTGTTTGTGTGTGTCTGCTAAAGCAAAAACATAAATTCTTGCTTATCCACAACCTCATACCTTGAAGATGATCCTATATGCTCTAATGTATGATACGGAACAGGGGAAGACATGAAAAGAGACTCTTTGTCTTATAATCATAGATAGATGTTTCAAAGATTAAGAAGGAAGAGGCTTTGAAATTATAATGACTCACATGTCACCCTGGTTCCTTCATAAGAAATATGAGAATGCTTGTCCTTTATAGCAACATGTATTGGTAAACAAAATAGGGTGTGTGTGTGTGTGTGTATTTACATGTATGCTGATGGTCTGGTTATGAAGCCTTCACTGCTTTGCATTATGATGAGGGTTGAAAGAAGTTTCATTTTATAGCTCCTTCTGTTCAGTCATTTACTCAGTTATCCAATCATTCATTAAAAATTTATTAAGTGCTTATGTTGTTTCAGCACTACACATACAAAGATGAATCCAATGTGATTCTTGAACCTTTTAAATTAGTTGGGAGCACAAAGTGGCATAAATGAAATAATTAGCTATTATGATAATATTGGAGGCTGATTTAAAAGTGATGTCTTTTTATGTATAGAGCAGAGCTTACCACGAAAGGCATTCATCCTCTATGCTAGCAGAGACTAAGGCAGTTAAGAGCCTAAAAGGCTGAATGCTTCAGCATTTTCTGTCAGAATAAAATGGAATTTGTCCTGCTCATTAAGTCTGTATCTTCCTGATGCTTTACAGAAGGTACTCAAAGAGATAGATATCATGTCCCAAAAAAGATGGGCAAGATTGGAAAGATGGAATCACTGGGAAACGAATTCTGTAACCTGCTTTATTTTGATTAGGGTATCTCGGAAATCAGGGTGAAATGAATTACTTAATCTTCTCTCTTTTCCTGGGCAGGTAGATTTAATAACAGCTTTTATTTATCATGCAAGGTACAAATACTTATAAATGAAATTAGAATGTGGATTCAGTGTAACAGGCTCATTTTCCTCCTTGCTCATGTGAGTGGATAAGAACTAGGCTCTAGTGTGAAAAAGGTTTTCTGCAGCAAAAAGGTCTGATATGATTGTCGGAGTCCATTTGTGTTGCTATCATAAAACACCTGAGATTAAATAATTTATAGAGAGCAGAAATTTATTTCCCAGTTCTGGAGAACAGGAAGTCAAAGATCAAGGCACCAGCAGATTCAGTGTCTGTTGAGGGCTACTCTCTCCTGCTAAAAAGGCATCTTGTTGCTGTGTCTCCACATGGCAGAAGAAGGAAGGGTAAACAACTAAGTTTCTTACCTTAATTGCATTCAAATTAGAGAAGAGCCTTCACTGTTTAATCACTTTCTCAAGGCTCCATCTCTTATTACTATTACATTCGAGAGTAAGTTTCAACATGAATTTTGGAGGGACACAAACATTCACACCATAGCACAGGGTGAAGAAGGCGTTCACACACTGGGTGTACTGGTGTTGGGTGTCAGTTTTAGGAAGGGGATTCATGTTAGGCTGGCTAGCTTGTTTAGTCCAAGTGTGGTGATGAGGGCATCTACATATTGTGGGGCAAGAGGAATATTCAGCTTGGTGTAAGGTGTAGAGTCCAAGCAAGGTGATAAAATTATCCATGTGGATAAAAGCCCTGGAGAAGTTTTGGAGCTGAGGTAGATAAAGAGATTTTTCACGTGGAGAAGTGTTCCAGGGCAAATGTTGGGTTCTGATAACACGGTGAAATCCTGTCTGTACTAAAAATACCAAAAAAAAAAAAAAAAAAAAAAAAAAAAAAAAAAAAATTAGCCAGGCGTAGTGGCGGGCGCCTGTAGTCCCAGCTACTTGGGAGGCTGAGGCAGGAGAAAGGCGTGAACCTGGGAGGCGGAGCTTGCAGTGGGCCGAGATCACGCCACTGCACTCCAGCCTGGGTGACAGAGCGAGATGCCGTCTCAAACATAAATAAATAAATAAATAAATAAATAAATAGAATGAAGAGAGGGATTGTGGTGGAGATGGGAGATTGCATACAGATTGATCAAATAGACAAAAGAATGGATAATCTGAGATAGGCTCTAACTTTCTGAGAAGGAAGTTACAAATAAGGAAAGGGAAAAAATTACAGTTAACTCTGGGTGTTGGATTCGAATTGGAGGTGTTGGTGTGAATTGATATATTTCAATGTAAAGAGATGAAAGTAAAAATGAAAATAGGTATTCGGGAAGTGTATATACAATATTCCTCATTTTGTGAAAAGATATAGGAACAAAACCTCAATAGTAATGAGCACACCTAGCACTTGAATCTGAGCTTCCAAATATTCTTCTCCACTCAAAGGAACCAGAGAACCTAGAAGAAATGGCTGATTCAAAGCAACTGTACCAAACAGTAAAAAAGTGATCCAAAAAATGATGTTACCATGTCAAATGGACACAGAAGCCGGCATAAATGAGCTTTCACTGGCTAAAATAAACATAGAAATAAATCATAATAGTAGTGGATTTTAAGTCTTAAAGTAGAAATCCATGAGATAATACTGATATAAATAATAAATGAATAAACTAAAAGTTTAACGAAGAAAGGATATTTCGTATCTTCAAATAACCTCTCCTAAAATTTTTTTAATTAAAAAGGAACAAAAATAACTTCATAGCAGAGAAATCTGTAGACGCCACCTTAATCAAGAGATTAACATGAACATAAATGTATGCCTCTGGATATGATGCAATGAGAACACAGCATCATCTCTGTGATTCACCTGTTAAAGATTAATAACTTCAATCCAATCAAAACCCACACAGAAAACCCTGAAACTGAGGAATATTCTGCAAAATAACTGGCCCATAATTTTCAGAAGTGCCAACATTTTGAAAATTAAGCAAACTGAGAAACCATTCCAGATTGAAGGAGATTAAAGAGAGCTGACATTTAAAAGCAATATGTGATTCTGAACCTGATCCATTTCTCATAAAAAAGACATTATTGGGTCAATGAGAAAAACTTAAATGAAATCTGAGGATTAGATAGTGGTAATGTATCAGGTTAACTTCCTGACTTTGATGGTTCTATTGTGCTTATGCAAGAGAATGTCCTTGTTTGTACAAAATACAGTAATCCCCCCTTATCTGCTGTTTTGCTTTCTGTGTTTTAGTTACCCGTAATCAATCATGGTCCAGAAATATTAAATGGAAAATTCCAAAAATAAAGAATTCATAAGTTTTACATTATGCACTGTGAGTAGCAAGATGAAATCCCTCGCTATCTTGCTTCATCCAGCTCAGGATGTGAATTGTCCCTTGTCCAGCATATCCATACTGTCTACTCACCCTACGCATAAGCCACTTGGTAGCTGTCTTGGTTATCAGGTAGACTGTCACGATATTACAGTGCTTGTGTTCAAGTAATTCTTATTTCACTTGATAATGGTCCCCAAATGCAAGAATAGTGATGCTGGTAATTTAGATATGCCAAAGGGAAGCTGTAAAGTGCTTCCTTTAAGTGAGAAGGTGAAAGTTCTTGACTTAATAAGAAAAGAAAACAAAATTATATGCTGAGGTTGCTAAGATCTATGGTAAGAATGAATCTTTTATCTATAAAATTTTTAAGAAGGAAAATAAATTTGTGCCAGTTTTGCTGTCACACCTCGAACTGCAAAACTTACAGCCTCAGGGCGTGATAAGTGCTTAGTTAAGAAGGAAAAATTATTAAATTTATGGGTGGAAGAGATGAACAGAAATGTGTTTCTAGTCACAGCAATGTGTTGTACCAGAAAGCATCAAGCCTGCACAAAGACTTCAGCAAGGGAGCCCCTGAAATGAGTGACACCAAGCCATTTGCTGTAAGAGATGGTTACATAGATTCAGGAATAGTTTTAGACTGAAAAATGTAGAAGTTACTGGAGAAGGCAGTGTCTGGCAATGAAGAAGCTGCTGCCACATTTGTTATAAATATTCTATTTTAATATTATTGTTAATCTGTTACAGTGCTTAATTTATAAACTAAACTTTATCATAACTATGCATGTGTAGAATTAAACATAGTAATATATAGGGTTTGGTTTCAGGCATCCACTAGGGGTTTTGGAATGTATCCTCTATGGATAAGAGATGACTGCTGTGGTGTCGGAGCATCAGATCAGATTCTTAAGTAAATGATTCGGGGTTGGAGGGGTTTCAGGTGGGAGGGTCGAGGATGTTGCAGTGAGCCAAGATCACACCACTGTACTCCAACCTGGGCGACTGAGCAAGACACGTCTCTAAATAAATTTAAAATATGAAATTAAAATTTAAAAATCATACTTTATATTGTTAAAAACAAAAAGAGATGGAACTTTGTAGTCAAGTTGCCTTAGCTCAAACCCCAGCTTAGCTGTGTGAGCTTGGGTAACTCTTGTAACCTCTCTGAGCTGCCTGTGTTTTCTCCATGAAAGGGCTATAATAGTAACAACTTCTTAAAGGGGTTGTTTTAAAGTTTAAATCTGAAAAGGTCTTCATAGAATTTCTGATTGTTAAAAATCGTGTTAATAATTAGAAGTCATTTTCCTCACTCATTTTTATGGAATAAAATAAAGGGCTTTAGTTCATGTTTGAATTACTACAAATTAGAATGCATGTAGAGAGAGATTTTTCATATTGAAAGATAAAGTATTATAAGTTCTTTAATCGCCTAATAAAGACTCTTATCTGTCATTTTCAATTTTGAATCCAAGATATGTGCTAGTTCAACTCAATCAGATGAATAATGTAATTAGTTTAATCACCTTATGGTTTTAATGTATTCTAATGCCTCTAATAACCATGTTGAATGTCACCAAATTCCAGTTGTGGAAATGTCTGAGTATAAAAATACACATATACCTTTTTTTTTTTTTTTTTGAGACAGAGTTTCGCTCTGTCACTCAGGCTGGAGTGCAGGGGCGTGATCTCAGCTCACTGCAACCTTCACCTCCCTGTCCCATGTCCCCCCACCCCCCGGGTTCAAGCAATTCTCCTGCCTCAGCCTCCTGAGTAGCTCGGATTATAGACACCTGCCACCACACCCGGCTAATTTTTGTATTAGAGATGGGGGTTTTGCCATGTTGGCCAGGCTGGTCTCGAACTCCTGACCTCAGGTGATCCACCCACCTCAGCTGCCCAAAAAGCTAGGATTACAGGCATGAGCCACTGCACCCAGCCCACATACGCTTTTACTGCCAGAAATATTCAAACATTATGGATGTTACAGTGGCGGGAACCATATCACCAAATCAACAACAAATGATGATAAAATAAATGTTCATACTCATAAGAAATTCGCAAACAGAAATCTCTCCAGAAACCAGTACTGGGTGGGAAACATGAACTGTAAATGACAAATTTCTGGATACTCAATGTGGACAAGTCTGAGTTAAAAACTCTAGGGGAACATACACAGTGGAAGTTTGAGTTTTATTTCCTAGAGCCCAACCGGGTTCTGATAGTGGATAACAAGGAAAAAATCTCCTCTGGCTTCCTGTGGTGGGAAAGGAAAGGTAACCAGTTTGAAAAAATACCAGACCATGCTGTTCTTCTTAACAAGGCTTGCCCTCAAGAGAAACTATTTTACCAGAGCCTAACGTATTGGGATTTTACTGTAGCCTAATTAATCGGGGGGAAAGTTACCCAATTCCAGCCCCATTTAGCTATCCTGTCCCATCAGAGGCAGAGGAAAAAAGCAGAGAGGCACTTGCAAAGTTCACAGCCCAGGGTTACAAGTTCACTGAAAGTCTGACACGTAATCCATAAAACTATGTGTCTTAGTCTTAAGTCTTCTCTGGTTCTGTTCTTAACTACCAAATTGACCAAATTATTGTACGTACTTGGCATAGATTGAAAAGTCAGTGGAGGGGAGAGAAGGATGACTTATTGCAGGAGCATTTAAGATGATTCTAGAGTTACAGTCATCACAGTTGTCCATACCAATGTTGACTGTGTTGCCACGAGGAAATAGCCAGCTTTCAGGAAAGTTTTGAAACATTGCAGTGAATTGTGGATTAGAAAGTTGAAAATGATAACAGCTAAACTGGACAATTACAAATGCACAGTGGCCCTGAATATAAGCAGTAACCTAGATGCTTGTGTGCTTGCACACGCCCCAGGAGCACCTGAATCTGGACACCCCCTCCCCCATGGTTCTATAGCTCAGAGGCTTGGCTTAGGTGGGGTTGGAAATGCCCTAGAATGGCTCTTTGTTGATTTTCCTCGTGCTAGAGCCTAGTGTTGCTGTGAAGCAAAGTGCTATTGAATTTGCTCACTCAGGCAGAACACTCAACAGGAAGGAAGGAAGCGGCCATTCTTTCTGGTCCTATTGTCTGGCCACTCGGCTTAAGCAATCAAACAGCTCTGTGGCCAGAGCTGGGTGCTTACAAGCCCGTCTGTTTTTATTTTTTCCCCTGGTGGGCATTGGGAAAGGGGGCAGGGATGGATGGAAACTGGTTCTTTATGGTTTTCACTTATTTTTGATACAGTCCAATGACATGCATTTATGGCTCATTCTCATGGAATCCATTTTCTAACAGCAAAGTAGAAAAGAAGAGTCAGCCTGGGTGAGAACGCACGCATTTTAGAAGTGGAATAAGGATAGCTATGCAGTAGGCTTTCTCTGTACATATATTGTGAAACTAGGAAGAAATAAAGATTTTATGTCACTAATAAAATTTGAAATCAGTTATTTTTGAATGATGGTATTTGCTACCCCGCTAACCCTCTGTCTTTGGACAAGTCTTTTACTCTCTCTTCACTCTAGTTTTGTTTTTCTTTCTTCTTTTTTAGCTAAAGCATAAGGATAGTGACACTACCTTATTTATTTCACAAGGTTAGGGTAATAATCAAATGTGTGAAGTACTTAGAAAAATATCACATTATCGTAACATGTAGTCTGGTGAGGGAAAAAAAAGCCACCAATTAAAATGACTAACCAAGGTATGAAAGAAAATTTAATAAACAGCTGAGAGTTATTGTACAAATATAATAAATTTTGTCATTGATATATCTATTTCTAAATTGTTGACAGTTTCCAAGTCTAAAAAGTTTCTCCAGAAAACTATAGCTTTGGGTCATTGCCACAAAGAAGCAGTTAGTAGAAATTTATAGTTGGCAGCAAATGCTAGCAGGGTGTGATTTTTTCCCTAAGCATAACTCTCAAGTTCTAAGTACAATTTTAAAACACGTTTATTAAAAGACTGAAATCTCATATGATTATTCTTCTGATACATATGAATTTTAGGGGAAATACAAATTTGAAAATCAAAATTTGAAGAGTATAGTTAAATTTTATGGGAAAAATGGCGCCTTCATTATAATGAGATTTAAATTTATTTATTTTTGACAAGAGTTCTAAGGCACTGTAATGATCACAGTTATATCTTACAAAATTGAGAAGGCATGAGGAATTTAAATTACCCTGGGTTATTTGGGAACCTTCTGATAATCTCTGAAGAAATTATGCCATAAACTTTACTAAACAATTTAACATTAAGATATGGGAAATGGCAGAAGCTTTTAAAGCAGTGAGGCAGTGTTCAAGTTTGGATGATATCTTCAAAGGAGCATAGTTAAGGGAATTTTTTCATTTGGTTTGAATGGACATTTCCTTTCAAGAGAGCTTAGAGCAGGGGAGGCCTATGTTTAGCTTGCGAATCTAGATATCTAGAGTTTAGAGCAGGGCTTAGATTGGCCTATTATTGTCTGCTGATTTTGAAGCCATCTCTCTTTGATTTGCCACTTTTAGAAGTTTGATAATGATGCCAGGTACTTCTCGGCTGTGTCACCATTCCTTTCATTAGTAAGTCAGTATTTGATATGGTCATTGAAATTTTTCCCAAGTAGAAGTCAAAGGTAGTTCTTCTTTAGGAAAAGATTGAGGACTTGAATGGGGAATATGTTTTGTCCTACTCCTTAAGGATATCAAGATATGAAGCAAGGGCTATTAGAAAAATGGTGGGAGCTCTAACAAGCTGAGAGCAAGAGAGAGTAATTCCTTGAGGGCAAGCTAATCTTAGTCATTTCCCTGTGCTATGATTTATAGGGAGAATTGGAGAGCATCTAACTCTTGAAAAACTATTTACCCAGGTAACCCAGTGTCAAAAACTTCATTGCTATGAAGTTATTCCTTTAGGTTAAATCATTCCTTTGAGTTAAGGTCACTTATTCTTAGAAGGAATTCATTTTTAGGCTCTCTTCCTGGAGATAAACCAATGTGAAAACACAGGAGCCAGCAGAGTAATAAAAAAGTGGTACTGAAAATGAAAAAGTAACCAGAGTGAGAGGGAAAGCACTGAAAAAAAACAATTTTTCTTCCTTTACATTTTTGTCTATAGCCCTTCATCTAAAGCTTTATTCCCTGAAGTTTTAGGTGACAAAAATAGAGAGCAAGATTAGTCTGGGAATCTAGAAAGCCCTGATCTAAAATCCAGAAAGCCTTGTTCCTGCATTTCCACCAAATGGTGATTTGAGACAAACAGCTCAAATTCTCAATGCAATTTGCTTCTCTGTTAAGTAACAGCCTTGGACAAAATGCTTTTATCATGTTGCTCATAGTTCTAAAGTTCCCTGGACCTTTAGTTGGATGTTTCGAGTTCTACTTCAATATATTTGTTCAAAGCTAAGGTCAGCTCATCCAGTTCCATCTGTGACAGAGAAGAAACATGAAGGACCAGTTTTTTTGATGTGTATGATCCTGGTTGGAGGAGTTGCAGGATGTCAACCCCGAAAATCTGCTCCTAGGAAGAGTTAGAACCTTTTCTGTTTGCAGTATCATGTTTTACCATTGTAAAGGGAATGGCTAGACCCTGGCCTAATTCACTGTTTTTCTCCAGATAAATTCACAATGCACTTGTTATTCTCAGGTCTAAAGGTGGACAAAATACAGTCTAAAGTGGGTCTTCAACTAACCAAATTTCTCCTGCAAAGATTCAGACCAAGGCCATAGAAGGGCTTTTCCTAAATCTCTAAGTCAGCAAAATTGATTATCTGTCCTATATAAATGAACTTTCCCTGAAATATATCAAGCCAGAGAGAACAGAAACAAATATGATGGATATTAATCCAACTATATCAATACTCACTTTAAATACAAATTTTTCTAAATATACCAATTAAAAGACAGACATTGTGAGAGTGGATCAAAAAATGAGACTCGCCAGGTGCGGTGGCTCACTCCTGTAATCCCAGCACTTTGGGAGGTCAAGGCGGGCAGATCACCTGAGGTTGGGAGTTTGAGACCAGCCTGACCAACATAGAGAAACTTCATCTCTACTAAAAAGACAAAATTAGCCCGACATGATGGCACATGGTTGTAATCACAGCTACTTGGGAGGCTGAGACAAGAAAATCGCTTGAACCCAGGAGGCAGAGGTTGTGGTGAGCCAAGATGGCGCCCTTGCACTCCACCCTGGGCAACAAGAGTGAAGCTCTGTCTCAAAATAAATAAATAAAATAAAATAAAATAAAAAACAAGACTCAGCTGTATGTTATCTACAATGAACTCACTTTGAATATTTGAATATAAAGACATTTGATTAAAAGTAAAGAGATGAGAGCAAGGAGCAGTGGCACAAACCTGTAATCACAGCTACTTGAAAGGCTGAATTGAAGTGGGAGGATCACTTGACTCAAGAGTTTGAGATCAGCCTGGGTAACATAGGAAGATCCTGTCTCTAAAATAAATAAAAATAAATTTAAAAAGATGAAGAAAGATATCCATGCTACCATTAATCAAAAGAAAGTTACATTAATTTGTTTGTTTGTTTGATGGAGTATCACTGTCACCCAGGCTGGTGTGCAGTTGCACAATCTCGGCTCACTGCAATTTCTACCCGTGGGTTCAAGCGATTCTCCTGCATCAGCCTCCCCAGTGACTGGGACTACAGGTATGCACCACCATGCCTGACTAATTTTTGTATTTTTTTTAGTGGAGATGGAGTTTTGTCATGTTGACCAAGCTGGTCTTGAACTCTTTTTTTTTTTTTTTTTT
>NW_016805130.1:3021300-3022970 GCF_001698545.2 Rhinopithecus bieti | reverse complement strand
CACTTCCCCCTTGCGCTTCCCAGGTGAGGCGATGCCTCGCCCTGCTTCAGCTCTCGCTGGTCAGGCTGCAGCAGCTGACCAGCACCGATTGTCCGGCACTCCCTAGTGAGATGACCCCAGTACCTCAGTTGAAAATGCAGAAATCACCGGTTTTCTGTGTCGCTCGTGCTGGGAGTTGGAGACTGGAGCTGTTCCTATTCGGCCATCTTGCTCCGCCCTCTGGTCTCAAACTCTTGATCTCAGGTCATCTGCCCATCTCAGCCTCCCAAAATGCTGGGATTACAGATGTGAGCCACTGTTCCTAACTATATAAGTTATATAGTGTGTATATATATTTTTAATAGTATATATTATATATATTAATATATATTAATATATAATTTCATACAGAGAAGACTTCAGAGCAAGGAAAGTTGTCAGGGATAAAGGAGTTCATTACAGAATGATAAAGATGTCAGTTCTCCAAGAAGATATAACAATCCTTCATGTATCTTTGCCTGAAAAGAGACCATTAAAATACATGAGGTAAAAACTGATAGATCTGTGAAGAGAAATAGATGACTCCACTGTTATAGCAGGAAACTTTAACAATTCTCTATCAGAATTGGACAGATCCATTAGACAGAAAATCAGTAAGGCAGTTGAACTCAACAGCACCATTAACCAGACATAACCAACATCTATAGCCTACTTTATCAGTAACAGAAGAATACACATTCTTTTCACAGTCATATAAAATGTTCACCAATATTGACTACATTTGAGTCATCAGATACACTTGGACAAATTTAAAAGAAAAGAAATCATACAATATTTGCTTTCAAACCACAGTGGAATTAAACTAGAAATTAATAACAAGAAATTACTCCAAAATACTTGGAGATTAAACAACATACTCTAAATAACATGGGTCAGAGAAGTTGTCTCAAGAGAATGTAAATTATATTTTGAACTAAATTAAAATAAAAATACAACTTATCAAAATTTGTGGAATCCATTGAAAATAGTGCTTAGGGAAAATTAATAGCATTAAGTGCATATGTTAAAAAGTATATCTAAAATCAGTCATCTAAGCTCTCACCTTAGGAAACTAGAAAAAAAAGAAGATAGTTAATCCAAAGTAAGAAAAGAAACCATAAAATTAGAATAGAAATCAATGAAAATAAAACAGGAAATTAATGGAGAAAATCAATGAAACCAAAAGCTCATTCTTTGAAAAAGTCAATAAAATAGTTAAGTTTCTTACCAGGCTAAAAGAAAACAAAGATGACAGCAATTACTAATACTAGAAATAAGATGGGACATCACCACAGATCCCTTGAACATTAATAGGATAATAAAGATGAAGAAATACTATGAACAACTCTATGGCCACAAATCTAACAACCTAAAATAAATGGACCAATTCTTTGACAGATACTAAAAATATTTTGATACTATAGTATACTATATAAAGTATACTACAGATACTTTGAAAGTCACTAAAACTCACACAAAAATAAATAGGCAATCTAAATAAGACTACATTTATTAAATAGGTTGAATCAGCAGTTAATAGCATTCCAAAACTGAAAACACCAGCCTCACATGGGTTCACTAGTAAATTCTATCAAATATTTAAGGCAGAATTAATACCAATTATCTGTAATTTCTTTTTTTTTTTTTTTTTT
>NW_016805130.1:2948731-3020273 GCF_001698545.2 Rhinopithecus bieti | reverse complement strand
AAAAAAAAAAAAAAGAAAAGAAAAGAAATATCAATTAATAGGCTGGACACGGTGTCTTTCACACCTGTAATCCCAGCACTTTGGGAGGCTGAGGCGGGCAGATCATGAGGTCAGGAGATCGAGACCATCCTGGCTAACACGGTGAAACCCCGTCTCTACTAAAAACACAAAAAATTAGCTGGGCATGGTGGCGGGTCCCTGCAGTACCAACTAATCAGAAAGCTGAGGCAGGACAATGGCCTGAACCCGGGAGGGGAGCTGGCAGTAAGCCAAGACCACACCACTGCACTCCAGCCTCGGTGACAGAGTGAGACTCTGTCTCAAAAAAAAAAAAAAAAGAGAGAGAGAGATCAATTGATTGATTAATTGTTTTTTTCATAATTAAACTGCTAAAAACCAGTAACAATGGAAAAAAAAATCTCAAATCAGCAGGATGCAAAAGAAATATGTACAGCAGAATAAAGATGAGAATGACAATAGCAAACTAGGCAAGCCAGAAAAAAATGGAATAACACCTTTAAAACGATAAAAAGAAACCAAACCTGTCAATGTTGAATTCTACACCTAGTAAAATATTTCTTGCAAGATGAAGGCAACATAAAAACTTTCAGAAAAAGACAAACTGAGAGAATTTGTTTTCAACAGATCTATACTCCAAAAATTGTTGAAGTAAGTTCTGGTTCTGGTTGCATATCATATAGTAGGTATGCAAAGTAAGTTTTACTTCTGGTTGCATACCATATATGCATAACATATAGTAGGTATACAACCAGAACTAGAACTTACTGGTCCAGTCTCATTCTAGGCATTGGTCCTATGGTAACAAACGCCCCTTTTCTCAAGGATTTGCTTTTCTGCACTGTTGAATATTCTTTACAAAGAATTTCTGGACTAAGCAACTATCAAGAAGAATGAAGCTAATAGTCATAGTAAATTGGTCATGGGTTTCCCACCAGGCTCAAACAAATAACTCACTTTTAAGAAATCTCTCTTATGAGAGGTGATCAAAATACCAGGCTTTAGGGCTTGGAAAAGGTGAAGGGAAAACAGACATACAAATACATCATTTCTATTTCATTTCTTTAGGGGATTTTATAATTAGCATATTCTTTGGAAATGAATACATGAATTGATAATATTAAGACTTAGAAATGCACCTTCTTATCAGCAGAAATTCTATTTCCCTTTTCCAATTATTTTATAACAAGTTTAAAATTTCATTTATAAAACTGGAGTAATATAGTTTCAATCATTTTAGCAGATGACTAAATCGTTTTATTTTAAAGTTAAAATTACTATCCATTCTGGAAATTCTAAGTTATTTGAATTTATAATGTCCTTTCATATTGAAACTTTATTAGAGCTTAACGTGATTGTCATGCAAAGTTCTAGAAGACATCTTCAAGAGAAAGATTGGCTTCTACAACAGACTCTTCATCGATTTGGAGATTTGTTTAAGACTGTTTTGGTATCAGACTGCTATGGAACCATGAGCTCTCAGGACTATCAAGATTTATCTACATTTCCTCCTAGGACTCTAACTAAAATAATTAAACTCTAAGCAAATACTTCATAATGGACAAGCATAAAGAAATTCATTGAAGTATAAGTACTCAAATCTTAAGGCAGAATTAAACATTTCTGAGTGCAATTGGTACACTACCATTAAGATTCCACAATATTTCTGATATTTTAAATTACTGATATTACTTTAAAATGGAAAATATCCAAGGCTAAGATATCTACAAAACATTTAGTAAGATTGAGGAGTCTTGAACAGCGTGCCTCAGTTTACACAAGCTTTGCAGAAAGCCCAAGGTGTAGCAATGACTTTTTAGGGGAAGAAGGGTGACAAGAATTTCCAAATGACAAATTAGGCTGTTACCTATAAGAGGTCTCATTTGAAATTCTCAGTTAAATTCTCTTTCATGTATTGAAGAAATCTAATTTATAACACAATGGCCTCCTAAATGATTAGTAATAAATTAATTGCTTTTTTTCTTAGATATGGGGATCTCACTATGTTGCTCAGGCTGTTCTTGAACTCCTGGTCTCAAGTGATCCTCCCACTTCAGCCTCTCCAGTAGCTAAGATTACAGACTTGAGACACCGTAACCAACTCAATGAATTAACGTTTTTAAAAGATAAAGGAAAAGGCTACAAGGATCTGGTATTTGATGCCTTCTGTCTTTAGAAAATATAAATGTGTCAGTTTGCCCCACTTTAGTCTTCTGTCAAATATGCACGTATTATTATTTTTCTCAGAAAAAAACTTCAGTGTCTGTGGTCTAAAGAACTATTAAAACAGTATCCTTAGAATTTTCCAGTAAAATTGACAAATTCTTAAAATAATAAATGCATATTTTTATCATATAACTAGAAATTTAAGTTTATAGGCTTGGAATAAACACATTAGGTCCTGTTTATATCGTTAAAGCATTATAAATGAGAGCAGTCTTTATTTATTTATTTATTTTGAGACCGAGTTTCGCTCTTTGTTGCCCAGGTTGGAGTGCAATGGCGCAATCTCGGCTCACTGCAACCTCTGTCTCCTGGGTTCAAGGGATTCTTCTGCCTCAGCCTCCCGAGTAGCTGGGATTATAGGCACCCACCACCATGTCCAACTAATTTTTGTTTTTATCTTATTATTATTATTATTATTATTATTATTATTATTGAGATGGAGTTTCGCTATTGTTGCCCAGGCTGGAGTGCAATGGCACGATCTTGGCTGACCGCAACCTCAGCCTCCCAGGTTCAAGTGATTCTCCTGCCTCAGCCTCCCAAGTAGCTGGGATTACAGGCATGTGCCACCACACGCAGCTAATTTTGTATTTTTAGTAGAGACAGGTTTTCTCCATGTTGGTCAGGCTGGTCTCAAACTCCCAAACTCAGGTGATCTGCCCTCCTCAGCCTCCCAAAGTGCTGGGATAATAGGCGTAGGCAGCTGTGTCCAGCCTAATTTTTGTATTTTTAGTAGAGATGGGGTTTCACCATGTTGATCAGGCTGGTCGTAAACTCCTGACCTCAGGTTATCCACCTGTCTTGACCTCCCAAAGCGCTGGGATTACAGGTGTGAGTCACCACACCCAGTGGTAGTAGTCTTTATTTTTAAGACTGATTTTGGCCGGGTTAGTCAGCTCGTGCCTGTAATTGCAGCGCTTTTGGAGGCTGAGGTAGGAGGATCGCTTGAGGCAAGGAGTTTTGAAGCTGTGGTGAGCTAGGATCATACCAGTGCACTCCAGTGTGGACGGTAGAATGAGCCATTGTCTGAAACAAACAAACAAACAAAACAAAAAAAGACATTTTATCATGTGTTAGTTATTTTTGGCATATTTAAAAGTAGATAAACTAAATGCACTAAAAAAATGCAGTGAGTTTTTGGCAGAAAGTATCATACAAATTCATAGAAAATTTCTACTATTTTCATTTATTCCTGTGAATCTTTTTTAATAGGAATCTAACCTTTTTTAATCCAAAATATAACATAGACATTATGTGTAGTAGCGGAGATTGACACATGCATAAACGCAGTAATCCCAATGCAATGGTATGATTTAGGGAGAGTCTCTCTCTGCAATTTAATCTACCATAAAAGCTTATATAAATGTTAATGACTGCATAGCCATTTGAAAGTTAAATAAGTTCTAGAAAAGGAGATATATATTTAGATACTCCAACTCACAATTTAGTCAGTATGCAATTAATATGGATAAATGGAAAATAATCTTAAGAGTATGAGGGGATTATGTAAGTTGAATATGTAAGAAAATGTCACACATATTCTGAAACACGTGCCAGACATAAAAAAGAATATGTATGTGACTAAAAATAAAAATTTCTATAAGATGAACACAAAAAAGCTTACAAAAGTTAAAAGACTAATGACAAACTGGAAATTTGTATAAAAGATCAAATTTAAAAAATAGAAAAAAAAATCAACATCTATATCTCTTAAAAATGCTAGTAAGGCTGGGCGCAGTGGCTCACACCTGTAATCCCAGCACTTTGGGAGGCGAGGTGGGTCGATTATGAGGTCAGGAGATCGAGACCATCCTGGCTAACATGGTGAAACCCCATCTCTACTAAAAAATGCAAAAAATTAGCCGGGCGTGGTGGTGGGCACCTATAGTCCCCGCTACTCTGGAGGCTGAGGCAGGAGAATGGTGTGAACCCAGGAGGCGGAGCTTGCAGTGAGCCGAGATCATGCCACTGCACTCCAGCCTGGGTGACAGAACGAGACGCTGAAAAAAAAAAATGCTAATAAACATTTTATCTCCTTTTAAAAACATAATCAAAGGAAATGAACAAACAAATCACAAAATGTGATATATAAATATCTCATGTATGCACATACAAAAAAATTAGACCTCACTTACTATTTTTAAATGCAAATTTAAAAAATACAGGATGCCACTTTCCACACAGATCAGATTGGCAATGGCAATGACAATCATACTAGAGTTGCCAAGGTTGTGGGAAGCAGGTTTTCTCATTGACTGCTTATGGGACTCTAAGTTGGTTAAAGAACAGACCAAAACAAAACAAAGCAAAGCAAAGCAAAAAACAACCGTGAATTCTCCTGGAAGACAAAAAAATGTTGTCCTTCAGAAAAGACAATTTAAGGCATCCCCTTAAATTAAATGATTATAGTCTTTGACACACCAGTTCCACTTTTAGGAGGTGGTCTTAAAAAGGTAATTGTGCCAGTGGTCACAAAGTAAGTGAAGAATGTTAATCTTAATGACTGCACTGTGTTAAATAAGGAATGGCTGGACAGAAGCTTTAGGTCTCTTAGCAGGGAACCTTTAAATACTCGGGAAACACTTACCCAGAGGATCCCTTTTTTATTATAATAGTTCTAGATATGGCATGCTAATCCATAATGACATGAACAAAATGATCCATAAACTATCAGAAAATAAAAAAAGAGGTTACAAGATAGCATGCATAAAATAACGGCTTTCATTTAAAGCTGTATGTAGGTATGTATAGGTAAAGACTGTGAGCTCTCTGGATGTGTAAGCACCAAAACTTTACTGTAGTCATCTCTTGGTAATATGATATTTTTTGGAATTTTCCTATTCGTTTTGCAGTGAGCTTATACTGCTTTTTTTTTTTTTCAAACAGACAAAACAGCAAATCTATTTTAAAATAACAAGTATAAATGATAATCATCAATAGGGGAATATAGGTAACACACATGGATAGAACCATCGGGCTTATAAGGAAAGTGTAGACTTCCTGTTCTTGCAAGCTGAAATTTAGTTGGCCACTTACCGAGCTAAAACTTGCTGCAAGAAGATTTGCAAAGAAGTTATAAACCGCTGTTACTAATTAGAGTTGTATGAAACTACTAATTTTCACTTCATGACTATGCATGTACTGAAACTAGAACTGCAAAGAACTCAGCAGTTTTGGTTGGATTGGACTTTGTTGAGATGTTTAAGTAGCTTTGATTTAGACGATTTGAAATATTGAAATCTTGTTTCATTTGTTCCTACATAGCAAAACTGATGAAATGAGTAACTAATTTCTCTTTACAGATTTGGAACTGGTACAAAACAAAGCAAAGTCATAACATTCAAACACCATAAGCTACATAAAGGAGTAATAAAATTGTATGAAAACCGAAAGGCAATTATAAGCTTTTTCTTCAGGATATCACTTACAAGAACTAATGTTATCTGAAGAGTGAAATGAAAAAAAAATTATAGATTCAGAGGATACATGTGGAGGTTTGTTACATGGATATATGGAATAATTGGTGAGGTTTGGGCTTCTAGGGAGCCCATGATTAAGGGTGAAATTTAACTCAACAATTCGGTAACTATGATTAAAAATTTTTCTTTATCTTTTAAGAGACAAAGTCTCAGTGTGTTGCTCAGGCTGGTCTTGAACTCCTGGACTCCAGTGATGCTACTGCCTTGGCATGCCAAAGTGCTGGGATTACAGGCATGACCCACTTTGCTCAGCCCAGTAAATATTCTTTGAGAACATATGCTATGAGTTTACTGGGTGGGCCCACAGAGCTCAGGGTCTATTGAAGAAAGCAACATTTACAGTATGCAATAAGTACTCCTGCTTAAATAAGTGCGGGACATTCTTAGAAAATAGTGGAATGACCAATTATGAAACTTGTATATGTAGAATCTAAGCACCAAATTTTTATTACTGTCTGTTTGATTTTTTAATTTTAATTTAATTTAATTTTTATTTTTTTTGAGATGGCGTCTTGCTGTGTTGCCCAGGCTGGAGTTCAATGGCATGATCTCGGATCACTGCAACCTCCACATCCTGGGTTCAAGCCATTCTCCTGCCTCAGCCTCCCGAGTGGCTGGGACTACAGGCACCTGCCACCATGCCCGGCTAATTTTTATATTTTTAATAGAGATGGGGTTTCACCATGTTGGCCAGGATGGTCTTTATCTCTTGACCTTGTGATCCACCCACCTCAGCCTCCCAAAGTGCTGGGATTACAGGCCAGCCACTTGCCTGGCCTAATCTGTTCAATTTAATTTGTTTTTATTTTACTTATATCTACAGCCTACAAAAAATTACTAGAAAAACATATTCCTTTTGCAGTTCTATAGACACATACACACACACACACACACACACACACACACCCCTGTATCTGCAATATTTCAGATATATTTGCAAACCTTGTGATATGGTTTGGCTCTGTGTCTCCATCAAAATCTCAAGTTGTAATCTTCATGTCTCAAGGGAGGGACCTGCAATCCCCACATGTCAAAGGAAGGAGGTGATTGGATCATGGTGACAGCTTTCCAAATGCTATTCTCATGATAATGAATGTGTTCTCATGAGTCTCGATGGTTTTGTAAGTGTTTGACAGTTCCTCCTTTATACTTTCTGTCTCTCCTGCTGCCTTGTGAAGAGGTGCCTGCTTCCTATTCATCTTCTGCCATGATTGTAAGTTTCCTGAGGTCTCTCAGCCATGTGGAACTGTGAGTCAATTAAACCTCTTTTGTTCATAAGTTACCAAGTCACAGGCAATAACTTTATAGCAGAGTGAAAAGAGACTAATACAGGAAATTGGTACTGGGAGTAGGGCACTCCTATAAAGATAACTTGAAAATGTTGAAGTGACTTTGGATCTGGGTAACAGGCAGAGGTTGGAACAATTTGGAGGGCTCAGAAGAAGACAGAAAATGTGGGAAAGTTTGGAGCTTCCTAGAGACTTGTTGAATTGTTTTGACCAAAATGCTGATAATGATGTAAACAATAAAGTCCAGGGAGCAACTTATTGGGAACTGGAGTAAAGGTCACTCATGCTATGCTTTAGCAAAGAGAGTGGTGGCATTTTGCCCCTGCCCTAGAGATCTGTGGAACTTTGAACGTGAGAGACAGGATTTAGGGTATCTGTCGGAAGAAATTTCTAAGCAGCAAAGCGTTCAAGATGTGACCTAGATTATTCTGACAGCATTCAGTTTTATGCGTTCACAAAGAGATGGTTTAAAATTGCAACTTATGTTTAAAGGGGAAGCAGACATAAAAGTTTGGAAAGTTCGCAGCCTGATGATGATATAGAAAATAAAAACCCATTTTCTGAGGAGAAAGTCAAACTGGTTGCAGACATTTGCATAATTAACAAGGAGCCAAATGTTAATCACCAAGACAATGGAGAAAATGTCTCCAGGGCATATCAGAGATCTTGGTGGCAGCTCCTCCCACCACAGGCCCAGAGGCCTAGGACAAAGAACGGTTACATGGGGGAACATGCTGGCGATCATGGAGGACAGGAGGCAGAACTAGATTGCAGGTCTGGCAGAGCAGCGGGTGGGGGGCTTATATTGTGAATTTTATCTCCAGATAGACTGCAAGAAAAAACCAGGAATCCTGAGAGGACCCACAGACCTTTTGAAGGAAGTGGGCTCCTCCTGCAGGACCTGGGAGACCCCCCAAAACTGTGAGTGCCCCAAGTGTGGAAGTGGGAAAGGAAGACCCTCCTCTCCCGAACACACACCCACTGGAGAAGCAGAATGTCTGTTTGTGGGAGAAGTTTCCAACTTTACCTGGAGCTGAGTCAATCTGGAGAGCTGAACAAAATACAGGAGTAGAGGAAGCAGCAGAAAGGCCCTGAGAGCTTGCTGGGTCCCATAGCAGGCCATTCCTGCCTGGCACCACAGGGATCCAATGGGAGAGGAGCAGGGGGTAAAAGTGCAGAGGGAGAAGGAAATCTCTAGCTGAACTTAGTAACAATTAGAACGGGGTGAGAAGCCTCCTGGCCAGAACTCGGGGGAGGGAGCAAATCTGGTGTGCAGACTCCACAGGTAGGGTGAGAACCAAGCTGTTTTCTTTCACAGCTGGGAGGTGGTAGTCTGGTGCAGGTTTTCCAGCCTGTATTGCTTTCTACCTGGAAACGGACTGGGGGCTTTTGGGAGGGGCACGGTGGGAGTGAGACTAACCCTTTGGTTTGTGTGGTAACTCAGTGAGGCCTGTGACTGCCGGCTTTCCCCCCCTTGCCTGACAATCTCCACGGCTCAGCAGAGGCAGCCATAATCTTCCTTAGTACACAACTCCGGTGACCTGGGAATCTCACTCCCATTCCCCATAGGAGCCGCACCAAGACCCGGCCAAGGAGAGTCTGAGCTCAAACACGCCTAGCCCTGCCCCCACCTGATATTCCTTCCCTACCCACCCTGGTAGTGAAAGACAAAGGGAGTTCTAGGGCTCCGCCCACTGCCAGTTCCTCCCCATACTACCACAGCTGATGCTCTCTGGAAAGTGCCATGTCGGAGACCAATCAGCATAAAAATAAAGCATTAAACCACCAAAGCTAAGAAACCTCAAGGAGTCCATTGCAACTCCTGACACTTTGACCGGAACAGGTGCTGGTAATCAAGGCTGAGAGAACCATAGATGGTTCACATCACAGGACTCTAGGCAGACAACTCCCAGTACCAGCCCAGAGCTGTGTAGACGCTTCTGACTAGACCCAGAAGAGAGACAACAATCACTGCAGTTTGACTCACAGGAAGTCACATCTACAGGAAAAGGGAGAAACTATGACATCAAGGGAACACCCCGTGGGGCGAAAGAATCTGAACAACAGCTTTCAGCCCTAGACCTTCCCTCTGACAGAGCCTACCCAAATAAGAAGGAACCAGAAAACCAACCGTGGTAATATGACAAAACAAGGCTCTTTAACGCCCCCCAAAAATCACACTAGTTCACCAGCAATGGATCCAAACCAAGAAGAAATCCCTGATTTACCTGAAGAAGAATTCAGGAGATTAGTTATTAAGTTAATCAAGGAAGGACCAGAGTAAGACGAAGTCTAATGCAAGGAAATCCAAAAAATGATACACAAGAAGTGAAGGAAGAACTGTTCAAGGAAATAGATGACTTAAAGAAGAAACTATCAAAAATTCAGGAAACTTTGGACATACTTTTAGAAATGTGAAATGCTCTGGAAGTCTCAGCAAAAGAATTGAACAAGTAGAAGAAAGAAATTCAGGACTCAAAACCAAGGTCTTTAAATTAACCCAATCCAACAAAGAAAAAAGAATAAATACGAACAAACTCTCCTAGAAGTCTAGGATTATGTTAAATGACCAAACCTAAGAATAATTGGTGTTCCTGAGGAAGAAGAGAATTCTAAAAGCTTGGAAAACATATTTGGGGGAAAAATCAAGGGAAACTTCCCTGGCCCTGCTACAGACCAAGACATCCAAATACAAGAAGCACAAAGAACACCTAGAAAATTGATCACAAAAAGATTTTCACCTAGACACACTGTCTTCAGATTATCTAAAGTTAAGATGAACAAAAGAATCTTAAGAGCTGTGAGACAGAAGCACTAGGTAACCTATAAAGCAAAACCTATCAGATCAACAGCAGGTTTCTCAGCAGAAACCCAACAAGCTAGAAGTGATTGGGGCCCAATCTTCAGTCTCCTCAAACAATGCAACTATCACCCAAGAATTCTGTATCCAGTGAAACTAAGCATCGTATATGAAGGAAAGATACAGTGTTTTTCAGACAGACAAATGCTGAGAGAATTTGCCTCTACCAAGCCACCACTACAAGAACTGCTGAAAGGAGCTCTAAATCTTGAAACAAATCCTGGAAACACATCAGAAACAGAAACTCTTTAAAGCATAAATCACATAGGACCTATAAAATAAAAATACAAGTTAAAAAGGAAAAACAAAACAAAAAAAAACAAAGTACACAGGCAACAAAGAAGATGATGAATGCTCACATTTCAATACTACCATTGAATGTAAATGGTCTAAATGCTCCACTTACAAGATACAGAACCATAGAATAGATAAGAACTCATGAACCAACTGTCTGCTACCTTCAGGAGACTCACCTAGCACACCCAGGTAGTGAGCATAGTACCCGATAGGTAGTTTTTCCTAATATGGAGTGCTTTCACCTTCTATTTTATTTCAAAATAGGAAGAAACAAAATCTCATACTGGTTGAATTTTAGCTGTTTCTTTTCATTAAACTTAAAAGAAAGGGGTGGAAAAAGGCATTTCATGCAATGGACACCAAAAGTGAGCAGAGATAATTATTCTTATATTAGACAACAAAAAACTTTGAACCAACAGCAGTTAAAAGAGACAAAGAGGGACATTATAAAATGGTAAAAGCCTTGTCCAACAGGAAAATATCACAATCCTAAACATATATGCACCTAACACTGGAGCTCCTGAATTTATAAAACAATTACTAATAGAGCTAAGAAATGAGGGAGAAAACAACATAATAATGTGGGGGACTTCAATACTCCACTGACAGCACTAGACAGGTCATCAAGACAGAAAAAATGAAGACAGTCAAGACAGTCAACAAAGAAACAATGGATTTAAACTACACCTTGGAACAAATGGACTTAACAGATATTTACAAAACATTCTACCCAACAACTGCAGAACATACATTCTATTCAATGGTGCATGGAACTTTCAATGAGTGAATAAAGAAACTGTGTGAGATATATATATTATAATATCTATATATCAGTGAATACTACACCAGCCATAAAAGGAGTGATTTAACCACATTTTGCAGACCTGGATGAGATTGGAGACTAGTATTCCCCCCCCCCCCACAGAAGTAACTCAGAATGGAAAACTGCAAAACAGTCGTATGTTTTCACTGATATGTGGGGGACTAAGCTATGAGGATGCAAAGGGTTATGAATGATACTATGGACTTTGGGGACTTTGGGGGAAGAGTGGGAGGGGGTAAGGGATAAAAGACTACAAATATGGTGCAGTGTATACTGCTCAGGTGATGGCTGCACCAAAATCTCCCAAATCATCACTATGGAACTTACTCATATAGCCAATTACCACTTGTACTGCAATAACTTATGGGGGAAAAAACATGCTTTCATGGGCCAGACTCAGGGCCCCTTGTGCTCTGCGCAGCCTCAGGACATGGTGCCCTGCATCGCTGCTTCAGCTCCAGTTGTGGCTAAATGGGGCCAAGGTACAGCTTGAGTCATTGTTTCAGAGTGGGTAAGCCCCAAGCCTCGGCCGCTTCCATGTGGTGTTGGGTCTGCAGGTGTACAGAAGTCAAGAACTGATGTTTGGGAACCTGTGCCTAGATTTCAGAGAACATATGAAAACACCTGGATATCCAGGCAGAAGTTTGCTGCAGGAGCAGAGTCCTCATGGAGAATTGTACTAGGGCAGTGCAAAAGGGAAATGGGTGGAGTCCTCCCAGTGGAAATGTGAGAAGAGGGCCACTGCCCTCCTGACCCCAGAATGGTAGATCCACTGAGAGCTTGCACCATGCATCTGGAAAAGCCACGGAGACACTTAACACTAGCCTGTGAAAGCAGCTGGGAGGGGGGCTGTACCCTGCAGAGTCACAGGGGTGGAGCCACCCAAGGCCATGGGAGTTCACCTCTTGCATCAGCATGCCCTGGATATGAGACATGGGGTCAAAGGAGATTATTTTGGATCTTTAAGATTTAATAACTGCCCCACTGGATTTCAGACTTGCATGGGGCTTGTAGCCCCTTTGTTTTGGCCAATTTCTTTCATTTAGAATGGGAACATTTATCCAATGCGTGTGCCCCCTTTGTTTCTTGGAAGTAATTAACTTGTTTTTGATTTTTCAGGCTGATAGGCAGAAAGGGCTGGACTTGTCTCAGATGAGACTTTGGAAATAGACTTTTGGGTTAGCGGTGGAATGAGTTAAGACTTTGGGGGACTGTAGGGAAGGTATGATTAGTTTTGAAATGTGAAAAGGACATGAGATTTGGGAGGAGCCAAGAGCGGAATAATATGGTTTGGCTCTGTGTCCCCTGCAAAATCTCATCTCAAATTGTTACCCCCATGTGTTGAGGGAGGCAGGTGATTGGATCATGGCGGCTGTTTCCCACAGGCTGTTCTCATGATAGTGAGTGAGTTCTCATGAGATCTGATGGTTTTATAAGTGTTTGGCAGTTCCTTCTTCACACGTTGACACTTTCTCTCACTCCTGATACCTTGTGAAAAGATGCCTGTTTCCCATTTGCCTTCTGCCATGATGGTTAAGTTTCCTGAGGCCTCTTGAGCCATCTGGAACTGTGAGTCAATTACACCTCTTTTGTGGCTGGGTGCAGTGGCTCAAGCCTGTAATCCCAACACTTTGGGAGGCTGAGGCGGGTGGATCACTTGAAGTCAGGAATTTGAGACCAGCCTGGCCAACGTGGTGGCCTAAAAATATAAAAATTAGCCAGGCATAGTGGCAGGCACCTGTAATCTTAGCTACTCAGAAGCTTGAGGCACAAGAATTACCTGAACCCAGGAGGAGGAGGCTGCAGTGAGCCAAGATTGCACCACTGCACTTAAGGCTGGGTGACAGGGTGAGACTCAGTCTCAAAAAAAGCAAAACAAAACAAAAAAACCCTCTTTTATGTATAAATTACCCAGTTTCAGGTTCTATCTTTACAGCAGTGTGAAAATGAACTAATATACCTTGGATGAGAAGAAACCATTTCCTTCTAATCTGAACTTACTGTAGACTGTAATTGGGATGTTGGGAATAGGGGAGTGAGAAGGTGGAGATCAGAGCATGAAATAAGACTGTGTGTTAGACAGATATTTTTTAAAAGCTAAATTATTAGGTATCCCAGGATACTAGTGTATTTTCTCTTTAGAAGACATCTTCCTTAAGAGTTTTACATTTTCTTTGAGTCTTATGAGTGTAAAATCTTAAAAATAGAAAATGACCTTAAAGATGCCACAATCCATACCTTTTATTGTAAAACTTTTATTCATATTTTGACCAATAGTTCTCCAACTTTCACTTGAATTAAACCACCTAGAGAGAATTCACTAGTTTGTGATGTCAGTTTTATTTCTGGAGAGTTTTGGATTTTCTTCTCTCCCATTTGGAACTAACATATATATATATATATATATGTTTAACATTGGAAAGAATCATGGTAAAATGCAAAAACTGTGGCATGTTAAGGCAAATCTGTTACCGCAATCTAATTATTTTATTTAAGTACTAGTTGTTTGAACTTGGGCAAGACATACAGTCTTTCTGAATTTGTTTTCTCCCCTTTAAACTAGATATGATAATAACAAGAGCTCCTTTATTTGAGTTAATCAGTAAAAATTTTAGTTGGATCCCTATCCTACTCCTTTTGTTAATGACTCAAAGTGTTATATGAAATCATAAAAACACTAGAAGATAACCTAAATATTTTAGAATGGAGAAAGTGATTTTAAGTAAAATCCTCCAAATCTAGAGGCAATAAAAGAAAGGATTAATCAATTGGACTATGTAACAATTAAAAAACCATTTATGGAAATACAAGCATGAAGTCAGAGAAAATAATATGCATTGTATATGAGAGGGGAGAAAGATAATTATCTTTCTCTACAAAACATTACAAAATCGAGCAAACTGCAGAAAATTGAGAAAGGACTTGGGCACTTAAAAAAACTTGAAATAATGTTCAACATCATTTATAACTAAAGTAAAAGAAAAAAATTAAACATAATTTTTCTGCTACCCAATTGGTAAAGTCTAAACAATTTTGATAAAATCTAGTGTTACTGAAGAAGTGGGGAAACAGTCTCATAAAAAGTTGGTGGGAGAATACATTGATGAGACTTTTTGAATAATAATTTAAATGAAACTACTGAGTTGCAATGTGACTTGGCATTATGACTTGGCAATTCCACTTCTGTGTATCTAGGCTAAGAGTGTATTCACAGAGTTTCACAAGGAAACATGAACAAGGATGGCTTATAATAGCAATACACTCAAAACAATCTAAAAAATAAGCTTTGATTCACATTCCCATGAGGGAAACCTATGTGAAATTTAGAAGTTTGATATAGGCTGGGTGTGGTGGCTCATGCCTGTAATCCCAGGAGTTTGGGAGGCCAAGGTGGGTGGATCACTTGAGGCCAGGAGTTGGAGACCAGCCTGGCCAACATTATGAAACCCTGCCTCTACTAAAAATACTAAAAATTAGCCGGGTGTGTTGGTGGGCGCCTGTAATCCCAGCTATTTGGGAGGCTGTGGTAGGAGAATTTAGGCAGAGGTTGCAGTGAGCTGAGATCATGCCATTGTACTCCAGCTTGGGCGACAGAGTGAGACTCTGTCTCAAAAGAATAAAAAAAAAAAGTTTGAGATAATTTTTTTTCTTTTCTTTTNTGCTGGGATTACAGGCTTGAGCCACCGCGCCCGGCGATAATTTTTTTTTTCTTCTTTTTTGAGATGGAGTTTCACTCTTGTTGCCCACGCTGGAGTGCAAAGGCGGGATCTTGACTCACCGCAACCTCCACCTCCCGGGTTCAAGCGATTCTTCTCCTGCCTCAGCTTCCCAAGTAGCTGGGATTACAGGCATGCACACCATGCCCGGCTAATTGTGTATGTTTAATAGAGACAGGGTTTCTCCATGTTGGTCAGGCTGGTCTCGATCTCCTGACCTCAGATGATCCGCCCGCCTTGGCCTCCCAAAGTGCTGGGATTACAGGCATGAGCCACCATGCCCGACGAGATAAATTTTATGTATACAAATATTAAATGCTTGCCAAACTGTATTTTTAAGTGAAAACTCATGACATAAAACAGTGTATATAATATGCTCACCATTTATATCCTGAAGTAAACATATGTGTTAGTATATAAACACAGAGATTTTCTGTAAAGATACACAAGAAACTACTGATGATTTTTCCACAGGGTGAAACCAGGCTCAAATAGAGAGACTGACTTTATTAGGTACAACTTCACACTTTTTGAGTTTTATTTACTACATATTATTAAAATAGCTACCTAATGTGATTTTTAAAGTTATATGAATTATTCAGAATCCCCTATTGCAACAGAGCCAAATCCTTTTCTTCTTCCATGTGCCAGGTGATTGAAATATTTTCAAAAATGTTTGGTTTAAGCTGAAAAACTTTGTTTTCTCCTTTGTACTCTCCCATTAGTGTCCTCTGGATCCATAACATGTCAATATCTCATTAAAAGAATGCATCAGGAACGGAATGCAGTGATTGGGATGTGATTGTTCTGTTGTTTGAAGAATAGGGCACCTTTCTCCTTGGAGGTGGAGACACTGTAGATCAGTTCAGCAGTCCAATAGATTGACAGTGCACGTTATGAATCTCATGACTTGGCAAATCCACTGCTATTGAATCAATGTCTTAGCAACAATTTTGCAGATGATTTATAGGAAGACTGTTTTCAACACTTTTTTTTTTTTTTTTTTGAGATGCCTTGCTCTGTTGCCCAGGCTGGAGTGCAATGGCACGATCTGGGCTCACTGCAGCCTCCGCCTCTCAGGTTCAAGTGATTCTCCTGCTTCAGCCTCCTGAGTAGCTGGGATTACAGGTGCGTGCCATCACGCCAGGCTAATTTTTGTATTTTAGTAGAGACGGGGTTTCTCCATGTTGGTCAGGCTGGTCTCGAACTCCTGACCTTAGGTGATCTGCCCACCTTGGCCTCCCAAAGTGCTGGGATTACAGGCATGAGCCACCATACCCAGGCGGTTGTTTTCAACTTTTAAGAATTTTTTTTTTTCAACTTTTATTTTTGTTTCAGATGGTACATGTGCAGGTTTGTTACACGAGTATATTGTGTGTCACTGACGTTTGTTGTATGAATGGTCTTGCCACCCAGATAGTGAACTTAGATCCCAATAGGTGGTTTTTCAACCCTCGCCCCATCCCACCATCCCCCACACTCAGTAGTTCCCCATGTCTATTACTGCCATCTTTATGTCGGTGTGTACTCAGCATTTAACTCCCACTTATAAGTGAGAACATGTGTCAACTTATGTAACTCTTAATGTGGATTGCTTTCACCTTCCATTTCTATTTCAAAATAAGAAGAAAAAACAATCCCACGCTGGTTGAATTTTAGCTGTTTCTTCCCATTAATTACCTTTACACCATTTCCGTGACGCAGCAGCACTCTTGCCTGAATAAATTATTGAATTGACTGCTTTAACAGAGACAAAAGAAAACAAAATAAACAAAAGTGACTTGCCTCTCCCATGCAAAAATCACAAGATGGTGGGTAGTTCAGGGGAGCAGAGGGCTCTGATCCATGAAGTTATAGGAGTAGCCTCTTATTCCCAGCATTGACTTTAATAATCTCTTAACTGGGTACCCGGTGCAGTGGCTCATGCTTACAATTTCAGCATTTTGGGAGGCCGAGGCAGATTGATCACTGGAGCTGAAGACCCGCCTGGGCAACATGGTGAAACCTTGTCTTTTGAAAAAATACAAAAAGGCCAGGCGCGGTGGCTCACGCCTGTAATCTCAGCACTTTGGGAAGCCGAGGCGGGCGGATCGTGAGATCAGGAAATCGAGACCATCCTGGTTAACACAGTGAAACCCCATCTCTACTAAAAATCCAAAAAATTTGCCGGGCATGGAGACGGGCGCCTGTAGTCCCAGCTACTCCGGAGGATGAGGCAGGAGAATGGTGTGAACCCAGGAGGCGGAGCTTGCAGTGAGCTGAGATTGCGCCACTGCACTCCAGCCTGGGCGACAGAGCGAGACTCCATCTCAAAAAAGAAAAAAAAAGAAAAAGAAAAAGATAGCTGGGTGTGGTGGCGCATGCCTGTAGTCCCAGCCACTTGGGAGGATAAGGTGGCAGGATTGCTGAAGCCTGAGGGGTAGAAGCTGCAATGAGCCATGATAGCACCACTCCACTCCAGCCTGGGTGACAGAGCAAGACTCAGCCTGGAAAAAAAAAAAAAAAAAAAAAATCTCTATTGGCATTTCGACATCTTTAACTTTGACTTTTCTAGTATGCTGTTTCTTCTGTCATCTCTAGTAACCTTCTACAACACTTTCCACACTCTGTCTCCCATGCTGCAGCACAATGCTGGAAAGTTATGAGAAGGTGTTGTCTGAACCGCCAAACTATGTTACATGGATGGATCTTCCTTAGTGAAATAAGCCAGGCATAGAACACAGAAGCAAAAGTTTGTATAATTCCACTTAGTGGAGGTACTTAGAATAGGCAAATTCATAGTCAGAAAGTAAAACAGTCTAGGCACAATGGCTCTGCCTGTAATCACAGCACTTTGGGAAACGGAGACAGGAAAATCACTTGAGGCCAGGAGTTCAAGACCAGCCTGAGCAACAAAGCAAGACCCTGTCTCTACAAAAAATAAAAAAAAAAATTAACCAGATGTGGTGGTGAATATCTGTAGTCCCAGCTACTCAGGATGCTGAGGTGGGAGAATCGCTAGAGCCTGAGTGGTTGAGGCTGCAGGGAGCCCTGCTCATGCAACTGCACTCCAGTCTATGTAATAGAGCAAGACCTTGTTTTAAGAAAAAAAAAAAAGGACAAATACTACAATATTATGTTGAGTATATTTTAGCTATAATAAAAAAGTTTACAAAATAAAATAAAACAAAAAATAATATATAAGGATAAGGAACAAGAGGTCTAAAAGAAAGGAAAAACAATAATAGATTTAAGGGAAGAAGAACATTTTTTGGAAGAAGTTCAATATTTGTTTACACAGAAATGATTTAGCATATGGCAAGGGAATAGGTCACGTTGAGAAATACTTGGAAAGAAAATAATTATTTTCTTTCTTAATTAGCCTGCATATGTACCCCTTAATCTAAAATAAAAGCTGAAGTTGTTTTCCAAAAGAAAATAATTATAGGATACTTTTTTGGGTGAAATTTCCTCTACTGGGTATGAAAATGATGATTATAGTAGACATTGTAGCTTGGCTGCAGATGGCTCACAGTTCATCATCTCTCCAGGCATTGCACTTGGAGGAGAGATTCAGGGGCAGTCCACACATAATTACTGCTCTATGAAAGGGATACAAAGTCCTGGTTCCCTTTTCTTGATTTGGAACAACTGAAGTGCCCTCCAGCTCCAGAACTCCAGGTAGGAGTGGCTGAGGCCTCTGGCACAACTGTTTCACAGTACAAAATCTCCTTTTGCCCAGTCCTGCTTCCCTTACTCTCTAACAGGTGCTGTTCTCTTTTATACTTTCCAACCAACCTCTTCTATGCAAATTTCCATCTAAAAATATTTTTTCTGAGAATACAACCTAAAACAAACATTGCTTTGCCATCCTAACCAGATGAGAAATGTAAATTTCCTTTGTTATGCAATCATTTGAGAAAATTCAGTTTGGCCATGATACAATTTCAACACCAGAAAAGATTCGATTAAATTTTATTTCTTAGCACAGTCATCAACATTAATTTGCTCACTTATTCATTTATTCCTTTTTAAAAATTTATTCAACTAATACTTGTTGAGTGCCTACTATGTGCTAGATTCTATGCCAGGAAAACAATCTAATAAGTGAATGATAAAGTCCAATGTTTTCCATTAAATGGTAGGATATCATTACTCTTTCACAAACTGTAAATAGTAATTTTCCTCAAAATTTAGTGCTACCTGAAAGAGTGACATGGTTTGGATCTGTGTCCCTACCTAAATCTCATGTTGAATTATGATCTCCAATATTGAAGATGAGGCCCGGTGGGAGGTGATTGGATCGTGGTGGGTGGATCCTTCCTGAATGGTTTAGCACCATCCCCTTAGTACTGTCTCATGATAGAGTTATCATGAGATCTGGTTGTTTAAAAGTGTGTAGCACTTCCCCACTCTCCCTCTCTTTCTCCTCCTCTGGCCATGTCAAGCGCTGGCTTCTCCTTAACCTTCTGCAATGATTGTAAGTTTCTTGAGGCTTTCATAAAAGCCAAGCAGATGCCAACATCATGCTTCCTGTCCTATGAAACCGTGAACCAATTAAAACCTCCTTTTTTTAAATAAATTACCCAATCTCAGGTATTTCTTTATAGCAGTGTGAGAATGGGCTAACAGTAGTCACAGTTATTTATTTCTCCTAATTCTATGGAGGACAAACTTTTCCATTAAGATATTCTGCTGTTGAAAAAACCTAATAGAAACAGCCTTTATCAAAGATATATAATCTAGGAAAGGTTAGGGAGACACAAAGTTATAAGCATAAAGCTCAATTATTAAAGTATTACTTCAGGCTGGGTATGGTGACTCATGCCTATAATCCCAGCACTTTGGGAGGTGGAGGTGGGAGGACTGCTTGAGCCCAGGAGTTCACAAGCAGCTTGGGCAACATAGTAAGACTCTGTCTCTACAAAAAAAATTACTAGCCAGGTGAGGTGGCACACACTTGTGATTCTAGCTACTCAGGAGGCTGAGGTGAGAGGATCACTTGAGCCTGGGAGGTTGAGGCTGTAGGGACCTGTGATCACATCATTGCATTCCAGGCTGGGTGACAGAGTGAGATTCAATCTCAAAAAAAAAAGGGGAAAAAAAAAGAGGAAAAAAAGGTATTATTTCAGCTTAGTTGTTCATTTTACCATCAAAGTGAAGTGTAAACATCATATAATTTTATTCAGATATCAAAAGAAAGAAGAAAATTATTTTAACACGTTTGTAAAATATTAAAAAATATATTTTGTTATAACAAATTTCAAACATATACAAAAATTGATGGGAGAACATAAGCAATCTTCCTGTACTTAACAGCTAGCTGCCCTATGGCCAGTCTTGTTCCGTCTTTTCCCTTGTCTACTCCTGAACCTCTACCTCCATTATTTCGATACAAATCGTAGCCATAATATAGTGACATTTGCAAATATTCTAGTATTAACTCTGTAAAAGTTAAGGTCTCTAAAAAAATTACAGATTTTCAAGTATTTAGGGGAATGTGGTTAGTGTCTGGGTAATTTTGTGGGTGTTTTCCAGAAATTAAAGACAAGAAAAAGTAAAGCTCAATTTCTCAGTGAAAAACCGAAATCAGTACAAACAAAACATCAGGAATGAAGTTACTCATCTGTAGAAGTAGAATGTACTGAGAGATGTTTGCTAAGGAGTGCACCGGGAGATTTAGAGACTTTCCATACCCACTCAATATGTTCTTAATGCATGAATATTGTAGACATTGAGGGCTGAGTCATAGCAAGCTCCAGATGATGCAGGTGTTCATGTAGCCCCTGCAAGGACTTTGGTTGTTACTTTTAGTGAGATAGGAAGATCTGAAGGTTTTAAGCAGAAGAGAAACAGAGTATTGCTTCTACTTTAAGAGAATTGCTCTGGCTGCCACCATGTTGAAAATGAGATATATAGGTTCTAGAGAAGGAACAGAAAGACCAGTTAGGATAAAGTTTTTCACATTCTACTGTGCATACAAATCACAGAGAATCATGTTAAATAAAGGTTCTATTTGCAAAGGCCTAAGATGAGAACTGATTCTGCATTTCTAACAAGCTCCCAGGTAATGCCCAGGCCCCTGCTACACATACCAAACCTTGTTTGACAAGGACTTAAGAAACTATTACAGACATCCAAATAATAGCTGATGTGATTCAGAGTGTCAGTGATGGAAAAGTAGAGGGGTTGTTAAAATGGTAGGATGCTGGATTAATTTTTTCAGTGTAACTGACAGAATTCCTTGATGGCTTGGGATATAAGATGGGGGAGGCAAGTCAAGGCACATTCTGAGGCTTTTGGCTTGAGCAACTGGAGGCATAGGAAAGCACGTAGGAGGAGCAGGTTTTGGTGGGAAATCAGAAAGTTGATTTTTTGACATCTTAATTTTGAGATACTTATTAACTGTGCAAATTTTAAAGACGAGTAAGTGACTAGATACATAAGTTTGGTGTTCAGAGGAGTGGTTGAAATGGCAGCTAAAATTTGTAAGTCTATATGTAATATATAAAGAGATGAGAATGTGTCAGATCAGTTAGAGAATGAGTGCAGATAGAAAAAAAAAAGATTCTAGGACTGAGCTTTAGGATCATTCAACATTTAAAGGTCAGAAAGATGAACTAGCGAAGAATACTAGCCTTGAATTAGGAGGAGAATCAAGACAGCATGTCTCCTGGACGTCAGTAAAGAAAGTTACCAGACCCTGGTCTAGGTTGTCCTCATAAACTTAAAGTTAACCTGGAGACTTTAAAATTAAAATGGAAATTTTGAACTATGAAGCAGTTTCAGGGAGAGTTTAGAAGTGTTCAGGAAGGAGAGGTGTTTTCTGAAATTGACATGGTATCTAAGTGGCAGTATCACTAGCACTGAATTAGTTAATTCACTGGAACAGCTAGACTTTAAATAATTGATTTATTTTCTTATTCTTGAAGAGACTGCTTACATTAAATAGTTACTTTGGCATCATGTATAGTTTAAAATAAAACACATCGTTGCATCAGAAAGCATGCAACCTTTTATTACAGGTGTCGTGTGTGTTAGCACTGATGACCTCGGTTCTTTATTGCTTTCTACTCTCTAATCTTCGTCTAGTCATCTTTCTCAGTTTCTACACTAAGAGAGGGAGAAACTGATCCCTGTCCCACATGGAGCACAGAGTTGTTGTGACAATGGAGTGAGACAACAGGCCTCTATGAAGGTATCAATATTATAGAAACAGGAAATGTATACAGAAATAGTATGCCCTTGACACAGCTTCTCAGTCTAGGTAACTCGTGAGTGTATCTTATGAAATTAATATACTTTCCAATGTTATACGAAGGGGCCAAAGGTTACTATCTTGAAAATGTTTTATCACTATTCACCCATTTTGACTAATAAAAATGATAATTTCACAGGATGCAGGTTAAATCTTCAGAGTTTTTAATAGTGAACAAGAGAAGATACTTGATATCCTAGAATCAGCTGAGTTTTCCCACCATAGCAAAGAAGAATACTTATACTGAGCTTGAAATGGGAAGCTTCCATGTTTATTTTCTGTATTGAGAGATGACCTGCCCCAATTCTTGACCCTGATTCTGTAAAATTCCATTTTGGGGCTCAGTGTTTATCATAGGAAATGGAAAATCAAAGAAGAAAAGGTAAGAAGCATTAACAACAGCAGCCAAAGGTATCTCTCTCTCTCTTTTTCTCCATTCCTTAGCTCATCACCTCCTTTCATTCATTTTTTAAAACAAACAGACAAATTAGGGTTATGCTATTCTAGACTAAGAAGAGCAAGTTGGAAGAAATAATTGGTGCATCAGTCAGGAAAAACTCAGTTATGTTGCAGCAACAAACAATTCCAAAATCTCAGTCACTCAACACATTTTTATTTCCAAATTTACTCTAGCTGTTTCGCATGTGGGCTTTACTTTACTGTTGGTTACTCTGGTACTTAGGTTCATGAAAATGCCATCTTGAGAAGTGTTTCTACAATCATCAAGGCATTGGGAAGGGGATGTTGAGAATCACACAGAAATATTTCAGTTTTTTTTCATGGAAATGACAGACACCACTTCTGCGCATATTTCTGTGGCCAAACAGGTAACTTGTTTGTTTCCAGCTTACCGTGTGCTTAGAGGGAGAAACATCAGAATATTTGTGGACATCTCTAGTGACTACCATGAATGTTTGAGGAAGGAACAAGCAATAATAAAAGCCCTTACCTCATAGATTGTTGTGAAAATTTGTATAACACTTAAGCATAGAGTAAGCTCTATTACATGAATTAAAATTTAAAAAATAATCAATTTATATTATAATTACTTTTAGAGAACTAATAACTTACATAGAGACAATGTTTGGCTAATATAGCCTCTGGAAGGCTTATGTAAAATTTTTATATTTTATTTATATCATTCTATTTCCAGCTCATATCCATATTTATAAAATGCTTGCCTATCCCTATTCCATTTTCAAATTTAAGAAATCATTGCCTTCCTTTTTCTTTTTTGTTTGCACTGAAAATAGGGCTTGGGAGAAGGAAACATCAATTTTTTTTTATGCCACTTCTCGAGAACACAACACATATTTTTTTTTTTTTTTTTTTTTTTTTTTTTCAATTCAAAATGGGCTATATATTAAATTATATATAATATATTTATATATAAAACATAAAATCAATATAAAATTATTACTATATATATAGAGAGAGAGAGGGAGAGAGAGAGAGAGAGTGAGCCAAATATTTTGTAGATGGAATGTTAACTCTTCTTGTAAAAGACCATAAATAAGGCTGGGTGCAGTGGCTCATGCCTGTAATCCCAGCAGTTTGGGAGGCCGAGGCAGGTGGATCACCTGAGGTCAGGAGTTCAAGTCCAGCTTGGCCAACATAGTGAAACCCTGTCTCTACTAAAAATACAAAATTAGCCCTGGGTGGAGGTACACACCTGTAATCTCAACTACTTAGGAGGCTGAGGCAGAAGAATTGCTTGAACACGGGAGGTGGAGGTTGCAGTGAGCTGAGATCATGCCATTGCACTGTGGCCTGGGCAACAAGAGTAAAACTCCATCTCAAAAATAAATAAATAAATAAATAAATAAATAATCTTTATATAATATAAACAAAATAACTGGCCTTTATCTTAGTCAACCAAGCTACTCTGGCTTCTGAAAAACCACTCCATCAAATACTTCATAATGAATTATGTAGATAGCAAAAAAGCCACCTCTTTTGTGTGTTAACACAGATATACCTCTGAAAAACTTTGTTAAGAGGCAATTAAATTAAGAACTGCTCAGTATTAGATGGCGGGATGAAGTCGGGTCTCCTCTACACAAAGAAAGCATCTTTGGAGGCAAAATACAATTGTACAATGAGTTTCATCCATGTCGATAATACCAATCCTGATAAAGTCAAAAAAAGGTAGGTTTTTCACAATGCATTTCTTTTGGACTGAATTATCTCAATGATTGTCTTAACTTTCCACTTCACTTGAGGAGTTCTTTCTAAAGCAAAGTTGTGGTTTGGCAAGTAGCCAGTCATTTGGACAGTAAAGTAGACAATCGAAGCCATCACAGTACTTAGGGTAGCTAGAAATTTGTAGGCCTGGCTGGAATGGTGCCAGTGAAGAACTGCAAAACTTTAATGCACCTGCAACTGACGGATTGGGTTGCTACACCTTGTGCCTATTCTGCACTATCCTTTTAGTGAGATTCTTTATTCCAGGATGTGCTAACCTGATGCACATGAGATGTAATGTGGTCACAGGATATTCAAATGCTAGGAAAGATTACTGTTTTTCTAAATCATTTGAAACATGGAAGGGGATTCAAACATATAAATAGTAATTTGTAAAACCAAGTTTGAAAATAATAATTTTTCTAGATGCAAAATCAAAGATAAATATAACCAGATGTAGAAAACCAGTAAGTATCTGAGGCTAATAGAATTTTCTGAGGGGAAAAACTGTTTTCTCGGGAAGTAAACATTATTTTAGGTACTTTTTTCCCCGGAACTTAAAGAAGTTTATAGTAATGTGTTTCATTCCCAGAAATTAATGAAACTAAATTACACAGTTCCCAGAAAATATGGTTTAAAATTTGCCTTTATAGAAATAAAATACTCTATTATCAATTATTACCGAAAGAATTCATTGCCTAGAGTGAAGAAGAAAACTGAAGTTCACAAACTTTGGAATCTAGATTTGCGTTTTTCAGCTGACTAAGAAGGATTAAATATTTCTTAATGCCCATTTGGAGAGGCTAATTCAAAAATTAACTTTTTAAAAGTAAGAATTCTTTTTTTTTCTTTTTTTGCCACACTAGGTTCTTAAATTATGGTAGGATTGAAAAGGAAGAACAAACGTCACTTTATAGATACAATTTTTTATTACCAAAAATGAATGGACTAAATCTGATTTAAATTCTTTCACAAGAGTGTCCTTTGAAAGATGCACATACAGCTGCTATTGGCCTGTAAGAAGCTTCCCTTTCAGTCAGAGAAATTTTATTGTCCTCAAGATGGCGAGTTTTTTTCTAATAATCTTTTTATTTCTTTCTTGCAATTGAAGATGCAAGTCAACAAGTTCCTTTATTATGAGCTAATACACAGATTTTTACAAAAAGCAGATGTTCTGGGTTTAAATTCAAATCATATTGTTAAGAAGCATCCTTTATCTCAGTTTTTTCTTCCTTGTCCTCTCTCCACCCTTTATTCTATTTTCAATTCCTTTATTATTCATAGATCTTTTCATGGATTTCCATTCTTCAGAATATGATGCTCTTCCAATGTGAAACCACTTAAGTCTACCCTTCTAATGGAAATTTTTTTTTTTTTTTTTCCAGGGGTTAAGAAGGACATTGCTCTTGGCATGATAGTCCAAATTTCCTCTCTCATTCTTTCATCTAGCTTTCATTTTCTCGATGTCCACGTTTTTCCCCACATGCCATTTTCTGGTTTACTTTCATAATAACATTGCCAATATTATAACACTTGTTATTATATGGTGTTTTACAGTTTCATAAAGGACTTTCTTTTCTTTGATTTATTTATTACGTTTTGCTTCATCTAAATCTATTTGTCAAAACATTTTTTATGTGGAAAATGAGTCATAAATGAGGCATATATTATTGTAGACCATCTTTTGCCAGTAATGGTTTTCTTTTAACTACTTTTAGAATTATATTAATCCTGAAGGTTAAATCATTTCTGAAGCATATTAATCCTGGAATTTAAAGCTATAAAGCATTAACTGCTGTTATAATTTTTCATCTCAAAGTTACCTTAGAGAATGACAGCATTTTTTTCCCTACAGAGTGACTGTTAAATATATTACCAGTTTCAGTTTGGAAGAATCATGCCAAAATGTTAGCTACTTTAAAAGACAGATATCTCTTGGAAATATTTCTGGCTATGCATATGTGATGGTCACACATTGAATCTATTTTAAACTGAGTGCTGAAATTATGAATGTAACATTGACATTTTTTATCCCAACAAGATAATTATCTTCTTACTGTTAAAGAGGAATATCTCCATAAGGAAAACTAAATATTTCTTTTAAAAAATTTCTTATGAAAGCAAATTACTGTAGTTCAATTTTCATTGTGAGGTAGGACAAAGTGAATTGGAGGTTATCCATAATAATGAACACAGCTTGTGATATTTCAGAGTTCTTTTATTTTACTGAAATTTGAGAACATTTTTATAGCTGAATTCATTATGCTGAAGTCTTTCTTTAGACGCCCACTATCAGAGTTAGTGGGAGATGAAATTACACATGACGATATGTTGACCTTTGGATAGTACTTTTTAAAACATCAGTTTTCTGAGCATTTTCTTTTATTTTACCCTCATCACAATTTTGTGAAGTAGGTGATGTGTAAGAATTATTCCGGCCGGGCGCAGTGGCTCACGCTTGTAATCCCAGCACTTTGGGAGGCCGAGGTGGGTGGATCATCTAGGTCAGGAGTTCAAGAACAGCCTGGCCAGCAGGGTGAAACCGTATCTCTACAAAATATACAAAAATTAGCCGGGCATGATGGCTGGCGCCTGTAGTCCCAGCTACTCAGGAGGCTGAGGCATGAGAATTGCCTGAACCTAGGAGGCAGAAGTTTCAGTGAGCTGAGATTGCATCATTGCACTCTCGCCTGAGCAACGAGAAATTCCGTCTTAAAAAAAAAAAAAAAGAATTATTCCTAACCTTCGCACATTAAAACATTTATTATCTCCTAATTTCTGAGAGTCAAAAATCTGGAAGTAGCTTACCCAGTTGGTTCTGAGTTAGGGTCGGGGTAGCAGTCAAAATATCAGCTAGGGTTATAGTCATCTCAAGACTTGACTGGGCTGAAGGATCTGCTTCCAAGTTCACTAACATCATTACTGACAGGCTTCACTTCATTTTCTATTGGCCAGAGATTTCCATTTCTTGCCATATGACTTCCCTATTGACTGATACAATGTCATTGTCAACTGGGTGACCCCAGCTCTGTGTGTGTGTATGTGTGTGTGTGTGTGTGTGTGTGTGTGTGTGTGTATGAAAGAGAGAGAGAGAGGAGAGGAGAGGAGAGGAATCTAAGAAAAAAACCACGGTCTTTTTTGTAACCTAACATCAGAAGTGACATATTATTACTTCTACTGTATGTTATTGAACACATGGACCAACCTGGTGCAGTGTGAGAGAGGACTACATAAGCATGTGAATACCAAATGGTAAAGATCACTGGAACCATCTTGGAGGCCACCACAATAATATAAAGATAACTGAGAACTTGGGAAACAACTGACTTGCTATAGCTCTTAGCCATACTTTTGTAGCTTTAATTGTGGCAGTAAATTTTCCACTCTACCGGAATCTCTTGCTCTTTACAAGTTTTTTCTGTAATCATTGCTTCCTACATGATTATAAAAGTGTATAAGTTTTAAAAAGCCAAGCTACTAAAAGGAGGTCCACTGCAAATGTACCATTCCTGTCAACTGTACATTGAACTATGGCATTATTTAGAGAATGTGGTGCCTCCCGCATGATGTCTGTATGTTCCCAGTCTTGTCTTATATATCAGCCAGGAATTATGAGATGAAGAGTTGTGATTGCAAAGCCCTTTCATTTCATGGGTGTAGAGATTTAGAAAAGTTATATGAGAGAGCCATGTGAATGCTGTCTCAGAGCTTAAATTTGCTTAAGATTTTAATCGACAAACCAGTAGATGAAAAAATATGTGATAATTATCAGGAAAATTTTCAAATTGTTGTCAAGCTATTTTAAAAAGGCTCAGATAACTAGGAACTTAATCAAACTAATCATCTATTATTTTATATCGTAAGACTCAATAAACTGTTTTATTCATTGTACTGCCTACTAATTAGTGTTTATAAGTCTTATTCATGTCATCCATGGTTTTCTGGAATTGAATTTTTACCTCTCTCAGTAACTCCCTTTCCTCGATACCTGTAATCCATATTTGATGACCCCTAACATTGAGAGTATTTTTACATATCTGTATTTCTTGCTTTATTGATGAATGCATTTACTCATCGGATAGATGCAAAGCACAAATACTGTGCCAAGCACAGGGCTAGATGATAGGAGAAAATGTGAAGAAGGTAAACAAGTTGTTGCTTCCAGTGGGCTTCTTAATTTCTCTGTGGAAGAAGTTCCTGAAGAAATAACTGTAAAAGAAAAAAAGCTTATTAAATTTATAATTGCTAAAAATGGTATGAAAGAGGAAGATCTAGTGTTGCAACGTCGTATAAAAGGGGGATCTAATCTCATGCGTGTGGGGAGAGGAAAGTTAACCAAGTCTTCCCTGAGTTTTTAATTGTTTCAGACTTACTTGAGGCTTGGCATAGTTAGATGCACAAGAATATTTAAGATATTTTTTGGGCCGGGTGCAGTGGCTCACACCTGTAATCCCAGCACTTTGAGAGGCCAAGGTGGGGGGGTGGATCACAAGGTCAAGAGTTCGAGACCAGCCTGACCAACATGGTGAAACCCTGTCTCTACTAAAAATACAAAAAATTTGCCCGGCATGGTGGCACATGCCTGTAATACCAGCCACTCGGGAGGCTGAGGCAGGAGAATTGCTTGAACCTGGGATGCGGAGGTTGCAGTGAGCCAAGATCATGCCTCGGTGACAGAGCAAGACTCTGTCTAAAAAAAAAAAAGATTTTTTTGATATGCAATTAATTCAAGTGGGAATATCTATAGTCAAGTGTCAAGTGCACAGTTAAAGATACTATGTTGCTACCTTTGAACATGATTGTAAATGTTATAAGCTTTTACAAAATAAGTAAATATGAAGCATGAAATTAAGCATAGAATGAAAGATAACTTGGTATGCTTTTTAACATTAATGTACATATTCATACATTTAATACACTTTTATTAAGTAGCATGTCATGGTAGCAAGGGGATGAGCCTTGGAATCAGAAGATTTGGGTCGACTCTCTGCTCTAGCATTAACATTTTGGGGAAGACCCTGAGTCTTATTGAGACTTAGTATATTCATCTGTAAAATGGCAACAGTGATACACAGTTTGAGAGTTGCTGAGATACAGGTTAAGTATCCCTACTCTGAAAATCTGAAATCCAAAATGCTCCAAAGTCCTACATGATGCCACACGTGGAAGATCCCCCACCTGACCTCAGCCAAATGCAATCAAAACTTCATTTCATGCACATAATTATTCAAAAATATTGTATAAAGTGGTCGGGTGTGGTAACTCACGCCTGTAATCCCAGCACTTTGGAAGGCCGAGGCAGGCAGATTACAAGATCAAGAGATTGAGACCATCCTGGCCAACATGGTGAAACCACATCTCTACTAAAAATACAAAAATTAGCTGGGCGTGGTGGTGCACACCTGTAGTCCCATCTACTCGGGAGGCTGAGGTAGGAGAATCACTTGAACCCAGAAGGCGGAGGTTGTAGTAAGCTGAGATCGTGCCATTGCACTCCAGCCTGGGAGACAAGAGCGAAACTCCATCTTAAAAAAAAAATTGTATAAAGTTACCTTCCTCCTATGTGTACAAGGCATATGTCAAACATAAATAAGTTTCATATTTAGATTTGGGTCCCATCCCCAAGATATCTCATGATATATATGCAAATATCCCCAAATCTTAAAAAATTCAAAATCTGAAACAGTTCTGGTCCCAATCATTTTGGATATGGGATACTCAACCTCTAATGCAGATGAAACATTTATCAACATCTGGGAGATTGTTGGTCTTCAATAAATGGTAGCTATCATTATCATTATCATCATCATTGTTATTGTTATTTTTATTTGCTAGGGTTAAAAATAAACTAGATTAGTTTGAGTTACAGTAATTGTTTTGTAATTCCATTGAGGAAATGCTATTAAAATTTCAATATCTTAATACAGAGCTCTGGAACTACATTTGTAAGTATTATCTGAGACTACTTGACTACTGTGTGTCCTTTGGAGAATGTTGTAATATATTCTAATTCAATAATTAGAGGTATTGAAGAACCACGGGTTGCTCATAAAAGAACAGGAAATGACTAAATAGCCTCGATCTTGGTAAGTTGTATTTATGGTTATTCTAATATATGTAATTAGAAACTACTTAGTGAAACCTGGAGTGGTGGGAATTGATGGTTGGGGGAGGGAATGGCGGCTGAGAGGAAATTCATTGTCAGCCCTGCTGATGATCTTAGCCTTTATCTTGTTGGTGACAGAGAGGCAATGAAAGTTTATAAGCAGAGGTGTGAAGTGGGCAGATCTGTGTCTGACGACATGCTTGGAGGAAGGGGTGGAAGTTGAACTGAATGGGAAGTGGAGAAGCCCGTTAAAGGTGCACTAATAGGTCAGGCGAATATTTCTGAGGAACTGAACTGATTACAGGTTGTAAAGCAATTGACTAATAAAACTGAGAAATGGTGATGGCCTGAAAAAAGGTAGAATTAACATAAACCTTTAGGAGGTAAAATTGGCAGGGGTTTTTAATGAATTGGATGGAGTAAAGGTAGGAGTAGTTTTCAGGGAAATTGATGACTCAGAGGTAGAGAAAAGTATTGAGAGAAAGGCAAGGGCATATTTGAAAAAAAAAAAAAAATTCCAATGATAAAAATCAACCAGACTTAGTAATTAAGTGGATGAGTGGTGGAGGTGAGTAAAAGAACTCATGAATTACTCCAGGAAGATGCCACCTTTTGAGCAACGGAGTGTAGTCGAGAAATGTTATTTAGAGGAGAAGTTTATAATGTTTGCTTTAATTCAATTTGTTAACTTTGAAATGCTTATGGGCTATACAGGTCTAGGTGGTTATAACTGGTAGACACTAGATAATATGTGTCTGTCCTGAAGACATAAGTCTGGGAGATATAAACAGATATATGACTGCTGACCTCAGGAGTGGAGGACATGTCTTAGACAGCACGGATCCAGTGACAAAGCAGTGTTGCCCTTAACTTGTCTTTTGTCCTTTCTCATAAGTCTGTTCACCAAGAACCATTTTCAAATGTGTCCTATTTATTACATAATTACATGCCGGGATCCTGATTCAGGTTCTTATCTCCCTCTTCCCGAGAGCCTCTAGACAATTGTATCTGCCCCCAGTTTCTTCCTCTAGCACCACCAAAATTTTATTTCTGTGACAAAAATCTGGCCCACAAATAATCATCTGATTTGGTGGTTAAAGACAGATAATGCCTCTTCACTGCTTACAGTGTAGAGATCTGATTTTGTAACATCAAATACAATGGGACTCATCTCAAATTACACCTTCCCATGTGCCCAAGTCCTTACCAAATTTACCACTATCTCCTACACACATCGTGTCTTTTACTGCTTCTACATCTTTGTTCAAGCTGTTGGCATTCACTAAAATATCCCTCTCCACCTTGTTTGTAGGATGAGCTACTACTCAGACTTCAAGTACCACTCTGATGCCATCTGTGTTCTGAAACATTCTCTGACTCCTGAATTCTCATCCCAGTCTCGATTCAACACTGTGTGTGTGTGTGTGTACACACACACATCTACTTACGTGTTCACATTTGTTCACATGTTTGTGAACCCTTTAAAGATAATTGCATTGTTTTGTTTATCCCTTTATTCCATGGCTGAAACATAAAAAATCTAATCATTACTTATTCAATTGAATATGGCAGAAACCAACTCAGTAAAATTCTGTGGATGGGTGTATGAAAAGAAATGTTAACTTAGGTATTTGATAGCTATGAGGAGAACAATTTAGACCACGTCTGATTATTAGAGGTCCATACAGAAATGTTAATCCTTTCCCAAGAACCAAGAATCATGAGAGAAATAGCCCCTGCAATGGTCTAAAGAAAAAAGAGGTAAACTAGAAAGGAGACCAGTTAAAAATACCTTTATTACTGAGTGAAGTTGGGCCAAGTGAAATTAATTAATGTGAGACTGTGAAATTATACTTTATCTGTTTGTTATCCACAGTTACATCACACTTCATCACTCACCATAAAGATGAGCCATTGCACCTACATAAATTTTAAAAATAATTGAAACTTAAGTTGTAACTGGTGATTTATAATATTAACCATTTCTTGAAATGTCTCTTAAATAGAATCAGCGACTTTTAATTTTTTTATAAACTGAATAGAAGAAAATTTTTTCTCATTATTTTAGAAACATTATAAGGAGAAAACATGATATAAATTTACATATATGTGTACTTACATACACACACAATTTTACAAAAAATGAAAACCAAATAAAAGAACAGAAACTTAATCTTTACAAAGTTACTTTCATCATTTCTGTGGTTATCAATTGTACATATTCACTGTAGAAAACTTAGAAATTATGCACAGTCATGCACCACTTAACGATGAGAATATGTTCTGATAAATCCTTTGTTAGGTGATTTAATCATTGTGGGAACATCACAGAGTGTCCTTACACAAACCTATATGGCATAGCCTGCAATACACCCAGGCTATCTGTATAGCCTATTGCTCCTAGGGTATAATCCTGTACAGCATGTTATTGTACTGAAGGGAATAGGCAATTGTTACGCAATGGTAAGTATTTGTGTATCTAAAGATGGAAAAGATACCATAAAATATGCTATAAAAGATAAAAACTGCTACACCAGTGTAGGGCACTTACCATGAATGGAATTTGAAGGACTGGCACTTGCTCTGGGTGAGTGAATAGTGAGTGAATAGTGAGTGAATAGTGAGTGAATAGTGAGTGAATAGTGAGTGAATGTGAAGGCCTAGGACATCATGTACACTATTGTAGATTTTATAAACACTGTACACTCGGGCTACACTAAATTTATTTTAAAATATTTTCCTTTCTTCGATAATAAATTAACTTTATTATACTGTAACATTTTTACTTTATCAACTTTATAAAGTAAAAGTTTATAGTTTATAAAGTTAAATTTTTTTAACTTTTTAACTTTTATACTAACACTTAGATTAAAACACAAACATACTGTAAAGCTGTACAAAAATAGTTTCAGTCTTTATATACTTATTCTATAGGCTTTTTTTCTATTTTTAAATATTTTATTTTATTTTTTAAACATTTGTGTTAAAAACTAAGACACAAACATACTGTAGCCTAGGCTACACAGGGTCAGGATCATCAGTATCACTGTCTTGCACCTTCACATCTTGCTCCACTGGAAGGTCTTCGGGGCAATAACATGCATGGAACTCTCATCTCCTATTATGATGAAGACTTCTTCTGGAATATCTCCTGTGGGACCTGCCTGAGGCTGTTTTACAGTTAATTACTTTATAGGTAGAAGGAGAACACTCTAAAATAATGATTAGGCTGGGCATGGTGGCTCATGCCTATAATCCCAGCACTTTGGGAGGCTGAGGCGGGCGGATCACCTGAGGTTGGGAGTTTGAGACCAGCCTGACCAACATGGAGAAACCCCATCTCTACTAAAAATACACAATTAGCCAGGCATGGTGGCACATGCCTGTAATACCAGCTACTCAGGAGGCTGAGGCAGGAGAATCACTTGAATTCGGGAGGTGGAGGTTGCAGTGAGCTGAGATGGCACCATTGCATTCCAGCCTGGGCAACAAGAGTGAAACTCCATCTCAAACAACAACAACAATAATAATAATAATTAAAAGTATAGTATAGCAAATACATAAACTAGTAATAGTCATTTACTATCATTTCAAGTATTATGTACTGTACATAGTTGTATGAGCTATACTTTTATATTACTGGGAGAGCATAGGTTTGTTTATACCAGCATTAACACAATGTTGTGCTACCGTGTTGCAAGCAATGAGAAGGAAAGGAGAGAAGAACTGTGGCCCCTCAGGGATCCCAGACCTAGGAGCTCTCTGACCCAGGGCTGCGACACCCTCTTTGGGGCTCTTTGGGGCTCTGCGACACCCTCTTTGGCATCTCCAGGCTTGCAGGTGCCACTGTGTTTCCCTATGATAGCCGTGGAAGCTGCTTGTGGTACTCCTGGTCCAGCCACAGCGTTGCAGAGAACAGGTGCCCATACCAGCACCTGGAGCTGCCTGGTGGTGCTCAGTGGCTGTCACACATCACTCACCACTCCACACCTGGCTCACCCTTGGCAGTTGTGGTTTCCAGGCCAGTAGTGTGAGCCCAATTCAGCCTGTCAGGCTGAGTGGGTGAAATGGGCCCAGCGGGCCCTAGCAAAACTCAGGCAAAGGAGTCACTGGCCGAAGAGGTTTCCAGTTGGAAAAGTGACACCCTGAGGATCCTGTGACATCATGGAACTACTGCCATATATGGGATCCATTGTTGACCAAAATGTTATGTGACACATGACACGTTTAAAGAAAATGAAAACAACCCCAAATTTTACCAACTAGAGTAAGTGACGATATTAAATTTATCTCGGAATTACCTTTGTGTGGACATGTTTATGTATTTTTAATAACAAGGATCACATCATATATGTAATTTTATATTTTACTTTTAAAATTAGCTATTACAATGTATGTGATATCAGTAAATATTCTTATAGACACCCAATTTTAATGGCTGTGCAATATTTAAAATGCTGTCGTTTCAAAATATATTTATTTGTTTGTTTTAAACCACCCATCATCTTTGTTTCCTGGAATTAAAAGTTTTATTGACATATTAATAGTTGTACATAGTTTTGGGTGCATGTGATATTTGGATACATGTATACAATGTGTGATGATCAAATGAGAGTAATTAGGATATCTACTACCACAAACATTCATTTTTTTCTTTGTGTTGAGAAAATTAAAATTATTCTCTTCTAGTTACTTTGTAATACACAATACAAATACAAAAATTAGCTGAGTGTGGTGGTTCATGCCTGTAATCTCAGCTACTTGGGAGACTGAAGCAGGAAAATCACTTGAACCCGGGCGGCAGAGGTTGCAGTGAGCGGAGATCATGCTGCTGCACTCCAGCCTGGGCGACAATGAGACTGTCTCAAAAAAAAAAAAAAAAAAAAAAAGAATCATCCCTTCTTCCTCCAACTTCAGTACTCAGTTGCTCCAATAAACCATGTTATTGCAAGTCTTTATGTCTTTTTTCATGTAATGTCCTCTGTTTACAGTGCTTTTTTCTCCGGTCTAACTTGCTTAGCAAATTCTCAATCTTCATTCAAGACTCAAGTTAGAGATTACTCCCTGAATAAACCTCTTATCCAAACTCCTTGACCACTTTTTTCTCTTTGACCCAACTGTACACGGCCACATTTTTATCATACCATCTATAGCATGTCATGATACTTATTTATAGGTCTTGTATGTCTCTACTAGAAAGTAAACTTTGTGGTGGTAAGATTAAAATAACACCTAGCACAGTGGCCAGCACAGTGTAATAAGAAAAACTAACATCTATTTTACAATTAGTATGTACTGGGTGGTTCAAAGTGTTTTACATGTTTTATTTTAGATCATCTAATTCTCAAAGATTCCCAGCAGAAATGTATCATTAATATCACTGTTTGATAAATGAGGAAGTGGAGACACAGGGAGTTGAAGTAATTTGCTTGAGGTTGCTAGTAAGTGGTGACTTCACAATGCAAAACCAGAAAACTAGCCCCAAATTCCAGTTTTTAAGTACTCTTTCCCTCCATATTGCCTTTCTGAGTAGGCACTTAAAAATATTTGCAAGATGAATTAATGCATTACTTTCCAGGGAGGTTGTCTTTGATTGCCTTCTCCAGCTTCTGAAAATGTTAATCCCCTTCTCCTTAGCAAAATGTGCAATCTTTGCACATTTGCAATCACACTTAAATCTTGAGTTTCCAACCTATTTCTGTTTGCTGAAAAACTTTCTTTTTCTTCTACCCTTCTTTAATATTTCTATTTTTTGTTTTCCCCCTCCTTCTCTCTTTTCTATTTCTGTGATGTCTTAGAGAATATTTTTGCACTCTGTTGTTTGCTTACCCAGAAGTGGACTGTCCTGGGTTCTCGTTCTGGCTATCTTTCCTTTCTTCTCCCATCTCATTCTGTGCCTGGGATGCTGACCTCCCTGAACTCCACCAGCAGGCTTTCATGCCCTCTGGCTTCTGGTTGTGTTCCACCAACAGGAGGCACCGGGAAGAAATTAGAGGGTGGAAGGAGAGTGATACCCCAGCAATCCTTGAAATACCCCTGTAAAGTTATTTAGGATGAGTGGGGGACTGGTTGAGTCCCCTGATAAAGGTCACAATCCTGTCAGGTGGCCTCATTCACAGTCATTTTATTCCTGAGTTGTGCTAACTACTACTTCCCCTACCCCTTCAGGTTTAGGCTTGGTAACAGTTCCTGGCTGTTGTTGCTAAAAGAAGTAACTCTGCCCTTACCTTTGTGATTAGAAATGTATTGAACTATTCAGTTTGAATGCACCATTTCTGTTCTTCTGCGACCCTGACTAATAGACCCCCACAATTTTTTTCAATCTTCCTAACAACATCCTAACTCTGTCTATGCATCTACCCTTCTGTATCTAGCCCATGTGACTCAGGGGAAGATGACTTTCAATTCAGCTCTACAGTGAGATCCTCAATGGTATAGATCAATCATAGCCGGGCGTGGTGGCTCACACCTGTAATCCCAGCACTTTGGGAGGCCAAGGAGGGCAGATCACCTGAGGCCAGGAGTTTGAGACCAGCTTGACCAATATGATGAAACCCCGTCTCTACTAAAAATACAAAAATTAGCCGGGCGTGGCGGCATGAGCCTGTAACCCCAGCTACTCAGGAGGCTGAGACAGGAGAATTGCTTGAACCCAGGAGGCGGAGGTTGCAGTGAGCCGAGATCACACCACTGCACTCTAACCTGGGCAACAATAGCTAAACTCCATCCAAAAAAAAAAAAGAAAAAAAAGAAATCTCTTCTCCTGGCCGGGTGCAGTGACTCACGCCTGTAATCTTAGTATTTTGAGGGGCTGAGGCGGGCGGATTGCCTGAGCTCAGTTCGAGACCAGTCTGGGCAACATGGTGTGAAACCCCGTCTCTACTAAAATCTAAAAAAAAAAAAAAAAAAAAAAAAATTTAGCCGGATGTGGCGGCGGGCATCTCTAGTCCTAGCTACTGCGGCAGGTTGAGGCAGGAGAATGCTTGAACCCGGGAAGGAGAAGTTGCAGTGGCCGAGATGGTACCACTGTACTCCAGCCTGCGACACAGCGAGCCTCTGTCTCAAAACAAACAAAAAAAAAAAAAAAAAAAAAAAAGAAAGAAAGAAAAGAAATCTCTTCTCCATGCTAAGAACTAGCTCTGAAAAACCAAGCTTAAGACAATCAAGGGGCAAAATATTTCTCTGTGTCCCTGTCATTCATGACACATATGACGGGTATGGAGCTTAAGTTTTCTCAGCCATACTGCACGGAGTTTATTTTTAATGGTTGAAGAGCAATTCCCTCCCCTCTCCTTCTGGTAAGATTTGAACAAAAGACATGGGTTGTTCCTGGTTGTTGCTGGCAGCTATTTGCAACCATGAGAGGCACTATTCTGAAGACAAACTAACTCAGGAAAGACCAAAGAACACTGCAAGACAAAGCTGGAAATTTGATGATACCAAACTCGAAGTTTCCTTACCTCACCTCCCCAGATTTTTGTTCATATATATAATTATATATATAATATTGAGATGGAGTTTCACTCCTGTTGCCCAGGCTGGAGTGCAATGGTGTGATCTTAGCTCACTGAAACCTCCACCTCCCTGGTTCAAGTGATTCTCCTGCCTCAGCCTCCCAAATAGCTGGGATTACGGGAGCGTACCATCACATGTGGCGAATTTTGTATTTTCAGTAGAGACGGGGTTTCACTATCTTGGCCAGGCTGGTCTTGAACTCCTGACCTCAGGTGATCCACCCGCCTCACCCTCCCAAAGTGCTGGGATTACAGGTGTGAGCCAAGCTTGGCCATATTTCCTATATTTTAAGCCCACTTGAGGGAATTCCTGATTCTTGCAGCATATTATTTCCAAACTGCTTTGATTTTGTAATAGCTAGCATTTATTAAGTGTTTATTGTTTGACATTCACAGTACAGAGGACAATAAACCACAAGTTAGGTGGTAAAATTAGCCTCATTTTACACATGAGGAAGCTAAGCCTTTGAAAGATTCATTAATTAGCAGTGGCCACAGAACTAGTAAGTGCTAAAGTTGTAATGCAAACCTGGATCCATCTGACTCTGGCCTTCATCCTTTAGCAGCATGGCCTTCAGTTTGACATTCGTTCACTTTTTAGACAACTACGTTATGACTGTACCTTAGTAGTTCACTTCCAAGCAACTGACACATTGCCAGATTACCTCAGATTTTGGTAACAGAGATAAGGTACACTTTTAGTGGTCAAAGCCATGTTGAGATACGGAGTTCAGTGTTAGGTAGAAGGTAACATTAAGAAATGCATGGTCAAAACTCAGGCAAGGAAAACAATCTTTGAAGGTGAGATTTCTGTTCACCTGAGTGATGACAATGGCAATTTATATAAATCACGGCAAACTCCTTGGGAAAACAATCAGAAATAGTAATGAAATTTTAGGGTCAATGCTTCAAGAAATGATTTGCAGATGAACTTACTTGGGTGAATATGTCAATGTTGTATTTTCAATATAAGTTTTAAATAAAATTCGAGATTATAAAATTCTATTAGAACACAGAGGTTAGAATTAGACTAAATTAAATCAAAGTCTCCTATTTTGATCTGACTCTCTGTGACCTTTGTTTCAGCGTAATTTTTAGGTGAACTGAATTCCATTTTCAAATATCTCTGAATTATGCTTTTAAATGTGAAGTTTAGGACTTTATCAGTCTTGTCTTCTCTAAAAACAATTTATATTTGTCCATATATGTAGTTCTCTTGGTTCTGAGGAAATGATTTTTTGGAGTGTTGAAAGGCGAAAAATAGCGCCCTGGACCAAGTGTTTGTCTTCCTGAGGCTGCTCTTTGACTGGTGTGACTAAATCAGATGAAGCAGCTTCATGTAGACACTTTGACACAAAGGATTTCAAAGCCAAGTCTAATGACAGCGTTTCCTCCTAATATGGATGATGTGAGAACAGAGCATAATGTTTATTAGCAACCCTTACAAAAACAGTAACTAAAACAAAGAGCACAGAAGATGAAAATGCAAGTACTCAGCAATGAGTTCCCATTCTCTTCTGACATTAGTTCACACATTATAGGTACGCTTCCTTGAATGAATTTCCTTCCTTTTACACTCCCACTTAGCTTTCCTTTAAGTGTCAAATGAAGCGGGTGGTGGAAAATGCAGTGCACCAGTCATTTTGACATTCCTTTGTAAATTAGTCAGGCTTTGATAGTACAGGTCGGTTCTACCACGCAGGGGAGCTTTCAGCTTTGAGAATCTGGCAAAAGTTCAAGAGCAACGTATTGCTTTGAACTCACTTGTTAGCTGTGCAAAATAAACACCATCCACCTTGCAATAAAAAAGCATCAGCAGGAGAAAAAAGAGAACATTCTAAACCCCTCCCTCGAGACTTCAAAACCCTCACTGGGGCTGCTAAATTAGGATAGGAAAAATAAGGCCTGCTTGTGAAAAGAAAGGAGGGGAAAGGAACCATCTTACAACAAACACACGCAAAAATTACAATCACTGAGAACTAATTATGTTTTCATGATCACAAATGCATTGAGAGTTTGAAAGCTCACGGACGCATCCTGATGCTGCTATAAAATGTTTCCTGGCTAATTATTTGCCAGTACAACTGTTCACTTCCTGTGGTGGATTTATGCTAAATCCTGTTATTAGTCTTGCTCTGCAATTGCCATTGTCTATGACTAGAAGCAAGGCTGAAAGGCTACAGTCAGCCTTTTATTACACAACATGTGAATGGAGATTTGACCCAATGTCCGACCACTTCCCCCGTTTGGTTTTTATGTGAGCTCGCTGAGCCTTTCCCAATAAATCATTGGGTTCCAATGAACTTTTACTCTTTTTTCTCTCCTTTCAACCCCACTACTTTGTGTGCGTGTGAGTGCACACTTTAAAAATAAGCCACACAATTTCTTTTTCTCTTTAAACAGTAGTTAAGACCTTTTCATCATACACAATTTCTACAGTTCTTGTTATAAAAAATATACCAGTGTTTGATGCCTTGATTTCATTCAGTGCTGGAAGTTGGGAGAGGCAAAAATAAATAAGACCAAAAAAAGTGTGACAGCAATTTACATCTCAGTAAGGATGTGATCTTAAATAAATGTAATGTGCAAACCATCATAGTAGCTACAGTATAAACTAAATACTTTCTGTAGAAACCTGACTAGGTTTTTCTAGAATATTTTATGTTGGGAGCATTTTAAGTAAATTTCATAATAAATACCTTAAAAATAATGTTTCCTCCAAATAAAATTATAAATACTGTTAACTGTCTGAAATGTCTTCTTAAATATAGCTTATACTATTCTAAGTCTCTAAAATACAAATATAGTATTCTTTATTTGTGATACTCAATTCAAGAATATAGCCACTATATTTAAAGATAGTCTCAGATTTATATATCAAATTTTAAAGGTTTATAAAAACTATTGGTTTATAAAAGCAAAATAGATTATGACAATGAAAAATGAGGGTAATAACAAGGACTTATTTTTCTGTTTATATATATTATATTTTTTCTGTTTCTAATGGTTACATGCACATCTTTGTTATTCACGTTTCTTATATTTATCAAAATTACATTTGTAAACATTTACAGAAATAATCCTTGTGGACTTAAAAGTTTTCTCAGAGATCCTTTTCTAACATTTATGTAGATGTGTATTAAAACCTTTGAAAATCTTATTTCAATTGCAAGTGTCCTTTGTTCATGAAAGTTTGTTTTTAGCAATAAATCCTGTTAGAAACGTTTATCCAAAGATAAATCCAGAGCTCAAACAGGTTCTGTTCAGATTTTTTAAAATTATAAAATACTGCAGACCAGAGGTCCCCAAAACCAGGCCATGTACTCGTGGTGATCCAAGGCCTGTTAGTAACTGGGCTGCACAGCTGGAGGTGAGTGGTGGGCTAGCGAGCGAACCTTCATCTGTATTTACAGCTGGTCCTCATTGCTTGCATTAGCGTCTGAGCTCTGTCTCCTGTCAGATCAGTGGTGGCATTAGATTCTCATAGGAGAGTGAATCCTATTGTGAACTGCACATGTGAGGGATCCAGATTTTGCACTCCTTATGATAATCTAATGCCTGATGATCTGTCAGGGTCTCTCATCACCCCCAGATGGGACCATCTATTTGCAGGAAGACAAGTTCAAGCCTCCCACTGATTCTACATTATGGTGAGTTGCAGAATTATTTCATTATATATTACAATGTAATAATAATAGTAATAAAGTACACAATAAATGTAATGTGCTTGAACTATCCCAAAACTATTCCATGCTCCTGCCCCCATTCATGGAAAAATTGTCTTCCACAAAACCAGTCCCTGTTGCCAAAACTGTGGGGGACCACTGCTGTAGACAAATAAAACAAACATCAGTAGAGAGAGTTAAATAAGTTGCACTACATTAAGAAAAAGGAAAAAGGAAAGAGAAACAGACGAGGTGGATCTATATGCAAGGAAAGATCATTGTGATCATTTTTGAATGAAAAGATCAAGCAGCAAATAATAGGTATAGAATAGTATCATTTAAAAAAATCTATGCAAGCTCATGCACACACAGAGGTGTGCTGGAGAACTATGGACCAGCTCATGAGCAGTGGCCATTCCTGAGGATGTGGTAGGTGAGGAGACAGGAACGAGGAAGGTGGTGCAGCCATTTTCATCATTAGCCTTACACAGTTAGGTAGTATTTGCCTTTCTTCCCAAGCATATCATTCATTTAGTATTTTTAAAAATTATAATTAAAGGCAGAGGAGTACAACAAAAAGGTTAAAAAATATATGACCTAAGTCTACAAATTTTTGATGTGAGTCTGTGATGCTTGTCAACAAATCCTTTATTTTTTCAATAATATATTGGTTCTTGGTTGGGCACCAAGCTCCTGAGTAGCTGGGACTACAGGCGCCCGCCACCATGCCCAGCTAATTTTTGTATTTTTAGTAGAGACGGGGTTTCACCCTGTTGGCCAGGATGGTCTCAATCTTTTGACTTCGTGATCCGCCTGCTTCGGTCTCCCAAAGTCCTGGGATTACACACGTGAGCCACCGTGCCCAGCCTACAGGGACCTAACTTCTTATTTCTCTCTAATAAAAAGTGGAAAGAGGTACTGAGAGCATTGGCTGCATTCCACCACAGCAAGGAACTCTCTGAGGGTATGTGAGTGTCTCCTCCACATTCACAATGGTGGTCTAGAGGAAGGCAGGTTAACTAGAGGTAAAATCGCCTCATCTCAGGACCACCATCAGACATTCCATTACTTCCAGAGCTCCTGACTGTGATGTAGTTTTTCACCCCTACACACACACACACCACCTAAACATATACACATGCATGCACACCCATACGTTTCCCTTCCATTTCTCTTCCCATGGTGCAAAATTTCTAATCAATGGTGCTTCATTTTCTAGGAAGGCTAAGACCCTATAACATGGAATTCTGGAAACAACTCAGGGATCGACTGTGAAGCTTGGCACTTTCTTTTCCACACAATCCTCTGGTAGAGGTATAATTATTCTTTCTTTTTTGAGACAGAGCCTCCCTCTGTTGCCAGGCTGGAGAGCAGTGGCACTATCTCGGCTCACTGCAACCTCTGCCTCGCGGGTTCATGCCATTCTCCTGCCTCAACCTACTGAATAGCTGAGACTACAAACACCTGCCACCACACCCAGATACATTTTTGTATTTTTAATAGAGATGGGGTTTCACTGTGTTAGCCAGGATGGTCTTGATCTCCTAACCTTGTGATCCTCCCACCTCAGCCTCCCAAAGTGCTGGGATTACGGGTGTGAGCCACAGCGCCTGGCCTGGTAGAAGTGTTATTATACAAATTTTACACACTTTAAAACTGAAACTTGCCCACTCCAAGGTTCAAAGTAATTTGTAAAATAGTAACTCCTGTAGAGGTTTATGTAAAAAATAAATGCCTACCACATTACCTAGCACATAGTGCTCAATAAATAAGGAATGAAGTAGACATTAATATTAGAAATGGCAGTTACCATAATTTTTTTTTTCTCTAAAATGTTTCTGTTTACTTCTGGGGGAAGCGTTAGCAAAAATGTCTGAGGATGTGGTCCTCGTCTTTATTCTGGGCCTGCTATATAGATTGTGTACTATTCCTCATGGTTACCATCAATTTATTAGTAAGAATGTCAATATATAATCTGTATTTTCTTTTATTTGAGACAGAATATCATTCTGTTGTCCAAGCTGGAGTACAGTGGTGCAGTCACGGCTCACAGCAGCCTCCAATTCCTAGGCACAAGTGATTCTCGCACCTCAGCCTCCCGAGTAGCTGGGAGTACATGCATGTGCCACCATTCCAGCTACTTTATTATTTTTTGTAGAGATAAGGTTTCACTATGTTGCTCAGGCTGGTCTCAAACTTCTAGGCTCAAGCAATTCTCCTGCCTCTGCCTCCCAAAGTACTGGGATTAGAGGGATGAGCCACTATGCCCTGCCAATGTATAATCTTAGAGTTAATTTTTATGTAAGATCACACACCTGACTCCTGCTAACTGAACCAGGCAGCTTCTTTCCTAATTCCTAGAACCTTGAAAGACTATGACGACTCCCAAATATATCCCCAATTTGGCTCAAAATAGCTACCCTAGAATACTTCCTTGGGGATAAAACATATTCTCTGGAAAATGATAATGAGTGGCAGCAGATAAGCTCATGAACATCATGGTCCAAGTGAGTTCATGAAATTAGCCAGATTTAGGAAGTTGGGAACCAAGGCAGAAAGTAACAGGTTCGTCAAAGCCCATTGCTCAAGTGTGTGGATTTGTGGGAGCAGAAAGGTAGGACTGGCAGACCCGTCTTTGGACCTGGTTCTAACACTCCCTTGCTAAGTAACCTTGAGTCCACCACTCAACTTCAGTACTTCGTCTGGTAAAATGGGAGCAATGCTACCTATCTAATGGTGTTGCTGTGAAGATAAACTGTGAAAAGACTTTTTTAAGCAGAGAAGGTTTGGGGTAAATATTAGTTACTTTTTTGGTCCACTGCCTCACTCACTACAATTTTTTTACTGAGAAAATATTTACCTGAGAACTAATTATATTCCAGGAACTATATAACTGTAGGGACATAATACTTATAAATGGATGAATGAAAGAGTAACTGGATGCCTTCTAGGAGCCTATGAACTGGTAAAGGAGCCAGATGAGTTAATACATGCTTATGCATTAGTGTAATATGAGCCACGAGAAATCACTTAAATTGGGGGCAGAGAGCATAGACAGAGAGAAATTTATTCAGATGACAAGGCCTTTAAAAATAAAGAAGAGTTATTCAAAAGTGAAAGGGAAAAGAGAGGGTCGGAATAAAACTAGAGTGAACCACATGAGCAAAGACACCAAATGAAAAACCAAAAAAATATCCTGATGCTTTGGGGATTTTGATGAGAATGGCTACATGCAGGAGTTGCAGGAAATGAGGCTGAAGTAGGCTTGGGTATTACAAGGGCCTTATGTGTCATGTTAAGGACATACGGTTTTAAATGGAAGGCACTGAAAATAGATTATTATATCAGGGAGTGACAAGATTTGTTTAGGATTTTAGAAAGGTCGTTTTGTATATTTGGATGGATGGGAGTTCAGTTAACGGAATGAGGGAAGCCAGCCTGATAATTGTGCTTCCAACAGTGACCCAGTTCTGATTTAGTCATTGAACATTTAATAAAACTTTATTGAGTACAATCAGAGTGATTCAGAGATCATTTCCAAGGAAAAATAATAAGATTTTAAAGAAAAAAATGGTGGAAGCAGGGATGGAGAGAGAGGCAGTTACAAAATAGAGAGAGAGATAGGTATAAAATAGACAAGAGAAACAGATAATTTACAAGTACTTCAAATGGCCTAATTGTGCTTAATCTATTATGTAAATATAATGAAGGAAATGACATTATTCTTAACAATATGATTTAATTTTACTTTGATTTTTTAGAATACAATTTTCCACTAGAAATAAAAACATATATCAGAAAATAAGCTTATTTAAAATGCAGTGTTAAAATTAGGCTTGATGAAAACAATTTATTCTTGCATGAAACAAATAAGCAAACAAACAAGCATGTTCTAACATCCATATGTTCGTTGTATCTACAAACCCTTAATGGAAAAGTTGGCATAATTAATTTGTTAGAAATTGTTTGTAATTACTTGTATTATTTATTTATATTGAGTTTATTTCCAAGAGTATTAAAGAGTAACTTAAAGTAACTTATATAACACTGTAGCAAAATTATAACAATTATCATCATCATAACAATCAAAAGTTCTTTCTCAACTCATTGCAAATCTCTGTATAATTACGAGACCATTCTTACCCATTGGTTACCAATCCATTGACCTAATTGTTAAAACGAGCCTCGTACCTCCACTGTGCCTCTCACCACATGATCTTTGCAGACGCTGGCTGCCTTTCACCTTCTACCATGAGTGGAAACAGCCTGAGGCCCTAACCAGATGCAAATGTCCAATCTTGAACTTTTCCAGATATCAGAATTGTAAGCCAAATAAACCTTTTTTTCTTCATAAATTACCCAGGCTCAGGTATTCCTTTATAGCTACACAAAACAGACTACAATACGTAGCATTTACATGGTATTAGGTATTTGACGCAATCTAGAGAGGATTTAAAGCATATGGTAAGATGTGGGTAGATTATTTGTAAATGCTGTGTCCTTTTATATCAAGAACCTGAGTATCCAGTGACTTTGGTACCCACGGGGGTCCTGGAACAATCCCCTGTGGATACTGAGGGAAGAATTGTTCTTGAATAATAAAAAAGTAAATTTTTAATGAATTTTTTATTGATCAAATTTTAAATATCATAGTAATAATTGAGTATAACATTTGTGTAACATATATCTACTAATGAGAAGAATACAATTCTTTTGTGGGGATATTTTATTTAATCGGGGTTCAAAATTAGTGTTTCCTATGATCAAAATTGATTGCACATGTTTGTCTGTTAATGTTGATTTGTAAAACATGTATGATATTTTATCTATTTCATCTTGGAAAAGGTACTTTTAGACAGACACGTGTTTATTTTTAGCATCTGACTTTAACTGAGCTTATTTATCACTTGGAAATCATTTATATAAGAATTGTATTACCTTTTTTCCTGATATTTGCATTTTAGCATGTGATTACATCGCAGATTATTAACTTCAAGTTGAGTACTAGGCAGAAGCTCCCAAATTATATATTTAAATGTATTTTTTGAAGCATAGAAATTTCCTTCATACTTGTACTATGTTTGGAAAATGTTATTGGAACTGCAGTAGGGGGTCAAAACATACATGCACTACATATTTTTGCAGGAATAAAGATCTTGCTCTTTATTTTGACTTTTGACAGAATGGGACACGTATAAAGTAACTTAACACTACTGGTGATTTAAACAATATTAGTTTTTGTCAAAATGTCTTTACTGAAGTATAAACTTCTTATGTAGTGCTATTTGATCTTGCAGTGTTAGGGTGAGTTTATTAAGAAACATCTTCAAGTCTGCAGCAAAGGCTAACTTCCAAAGCTATTCGGTTTTTCATAATAGTGCTTGAGGGTGCTTCTTCTTGCAGAAAAAAAAATCAATCTTGGTCCTGGGCTTTACAAAAAAATCACAGTAAAACTTTCTTACTGCTAAACCATCAAATTCCTGGGTGGTAGGGCAAGTCGGAATATTTAGCTCTATTTTTGACCAAATAAAATTATGGAACTCATCACGGTTAGCTCACAAGAGCATATGAAATTTATACTACTAGTTCAAAAGCACGTGGTAGATTAATTTATTTTCTGCAAAGCACCTGTTGGTGAATAATATAATAAATAATTACCAGCTGTAAACACTGTATTTTCACAAACTTCCTAAATTTGTTCAACTAAATGTTTTCCTGCCCCATATGTATTTCTTAACACTATCAGTTTAAACATATCTTAGCAGATTTCCTTCCATATTTTATTGAATTAGTGTTCTTTCATCCTCTTTGAAAATATTCTTGTCCGTAGTTACTACATGCAGACTGTTCATAGAGTCTAATTCTTTCATCACTTTAAACTTAGCATTGTGTCCTTGAATAAGTAACAACCAAGTGGTATCTCTGACATCCATCAGTTCATGAAGAGCCAAGGAAAACTATTCAAAATGATTTGCCTTGTATTTTAATTGACCATTGATGCTGCTCTCAATGTCCTCAACGTTTTGAGCAAATGTTCTCACCCAGAGGCTAATAGTCTTAAGTAAATTTATTTTCTCTGGGCACATTTCTTTACAATTGTGTCAAACACAATTTAATTACATCACCACTAGTAAACAGGTTTCCTTGCACAACTAACAAATAAAACCTTTTCGGTTTTCAGCTTAATTCTTTATTTTTGTGAAGAAATTCTCCTATATATTTTGTCTTAACTTTCCTAATTTTCCTCATTGCTGCTCTCCCACAAGTTGGAGATACTGCGATGAGTGCTAGCTCCAGTGATGTTAAGTATATTGTATTCTTTTAGCACAGCTAAAAGTCTTTACATAATAAACATGATGCTTTGCCATCTAATTTCACTCAACTGTTCCTTAAAGGTGTAACACTCAAAGTCTACTTTTGCTTTGTTTTCTTGTTTTGACATGAATTGCACTGGTCATGTTTAACTGGACGTTAAAATAAAATGTCACAGGACAGTGACATACATGACACTTGAAAATCTGTTGAGTTATGACTATGACATTGTTATTAGTACTGTGCTTAACAGCAATGTGAAGTGAATGGGGTACCACTTACAGACTCTGTCACAGCTACTCAGCTTTGCCATTGTAATGGGAAGGCAGCCATAGACAATATGGAAATTAATGAGTGTGGCTGTGCTTCGAGAAATTTCATTTATGTACACTAAAATTTGACTTTTGCATAATTTTTATGTGACATAAAATATTCTTCTTTTGACTTTTAAAAAATTATTTTAAAATGTAAAACCCATTCTTGTTTCACAGGCCATATAAAGGAAGGTGGCAGGCTGAATTTGATCCTGGGGCCATAGTTTCCCAATCCCCAGTTTACAGTTTTGAAACATGCACATAGATGCTATGTCATCTGTTGAGCATGGTTTGACAAGTTCAAAAATGCCACATTTTCTGTGTGTTAGATGACAAAATCGGAAGCTTTTGTCTCCAACAAGCCTTGATCATCATGCATTTTATTAAAAAATGGATACTCAGGCCGGGTGCGGTGGCTCATACCTGTAATCCCAGCACTTTGGGAGGCCGAGGTGGGTGGATCGTGAGTTCAAGAGATCAAGACCCACCCTGGCAAACATGGTGAAACCCCATCTCTATTAAAAATACAAAAAAATTAGCTGAGCATGGTGGTGCACACCTGTAGTCCCAGCTACTCGGGAGGCTGAGGTAGGAGAGTCACTTGAACCCGAGAGGCAGAGGTTGCAGTGAGCCGAGATGGCGCCATTGCACTCCAGCCTGGCAACAGAGCGAGACTCCATCTGAAGAAAAAAAAAGGATACTCTGTGCCATTAACACATGGCAAGTTTAAACATTGCTAAAAGGTGAAACTAAGTGATTGCCAGGAGCACTTCTAATACCTAGATTCTATGATTTCATGTGAATTTATTTTTCTTGAATATCTGGTTGAGATTCTGGGGCCAAAACCAAGATACAGGCCAACTAATATGTGGGATATAGAAAGTAAATACTTGTCTCAAAAATTTAAAGAGAAAAAAAGGGGCCGGGCGCGGTGGGTCATGCTTGTAATCCTAGCACTTTGGGAGACCGAGGCAGGTGGATCACGAGGTCAGGAGATCAAGACCATCCTGGCCAACACAGTGAAACCCCGTCTCTACTAAAAATACAAAAAAATAGCTGGGCGTGGTGGCGGGCACCTGTAGTCCCAGCTGCTCAGGAGGCTGAGGCAGGAGAATGGCATGAACCCAGGACGTGGAGCTTGCAGTGAGCCGACATTGTGCCACTGAACTCCAGCATGGGCGACAGAATGAGACTCTGTCTCAAAAAAAAAAAAAAAAAAAAAAAAAAAGAAAAAAGAGAAAAAAGGTAGACAATATGTACTTTGGATTCCATTACATATAGTAGGTATAGTATCATAGTGAAGTAACTATTAGCATACATGAGAGGACTGGTGAGGAGTCTTGGAAATGATGATGAAAAGTACTTCACAGAAGAAAAGATGATGCCATTCAGATATTTAAAATCACTTTGTCCTAAATTTGGGCACAACCACTGCAAACAGAAATATAATAAAGTTACATATGTGTCAAATCTGTCAACACGCTTTCACATTAATCTTAGGTGGTTGTGTAGAATTAACCTGAGACATGTCTGTTGAGAATCAACAACACCATACAAAATAATAAAGATGGCTCTTCAGTTTACTGTCTCCTGAACTAGAAGAGTATCTGATGTAGTTATCTGGAGACATAATTTATGAGATATAAACTTTATATAACACATTGAAGGTGAATGCATTGTTTGTGATTTGGGAAGACTATAGATAACTCATTGTTCATTACGAGACTGATGGAGGTATACCAAACTACAAGGCAGCTATTATTGCTCCACTTCACAGAAACACATCTAAATCTTAGAGAGGTTAGGTGACTTGATCAAGTTCATGTGGTAAGAGATGGAGCTTGGATCCAAAACTTCTCTTTCCACTATCTATTATTTTAAAATTCCCTTTGTTGCCAGGCACAGTGGCTCATGCCTGTAATCCTAGCACTTTGGGAGGCCGAGGCGGGCGGATTGCCTGAGCTCAGGAGTTTGAGACCAACCTGGGCAACACCGTGAAACCCCATCTCTGCTAAAAGATGTGGCAGCGTGCACCTGTAGTCCCAGCTACTCAGCAGCTGAGCTGAGATTCCTCACTGCACTCCGGCCCGGGCGACAGAGTAAGACTCTGTCTCAAAAAAAAAAAAAAATTTTTTTTCCTTGACCTTTCCTTTGGTTTGTGTATATAAAATTCAATTATTTCATTGGATAACAGAGGTTCCATTTTACGGACTTCATTGGACAATAAAGTTTCCATTTTATGTCAAAATGACTTTCATGAGTCATTTTGACCTAAAATGATAAATGCCTCGTGCTTTATTCCCTCCTTCTCCAACTTCCTCATCCTCCTCCTACCTCCCATGTATTCATTAATGCATTGCATTCACGAAGGTAAAAGTAGTTTTAAAAACATGAACTCCTGAGTCACTATGCCAATCAAATATAATAGCTATATGTCAAGTAGAGTTTTCTCTTCTTGGTGTTAGTAATAGAATAAGCCTGGTTCAATGCATATCATTGGTTTATTCATTTTGATTAAGTTTATTGGTTTCTTTCAATATTTTTTTTGTGCTTAGATTACTATACTACTGAGATTAATTTATTTTTCTTTTTTCCTTTCTTTCTTTTTTTTTTGAGACGAGTCTCGCTCTGTCACCTAGGCTGGAGTGCAGTGACAAGATCTGAGCTCACTGCAAGCTCCACCTCCCAGGTTCACGCCGTTCTCCTGCCTCAGCCCCCCTAGCAGCTAGGACTACAGGCACCCGCCACCACGTCTGGCTAATTTTTTTGTATTTTTAGTAGAGACGGGGTTTCACTGTGTTAGCCAGGATGGTCTGGATCTCCTGACCTCGTGATCCACCCGCCTCAGCCTCCCAACGTGCTGGGATTATAGGTGTGAGCCACCACGCCTGGCTGGCTATTGAGATTAATTTCATATTTCAATGTGGTAGACAGAATAATGGTTTCCTAAAAGATATCCACATCTTAATCTCTAAAAGTTTTGAGTATGTTTTTGTAGGAGAGAAAAATTAATAAATTCTCACTCAACACAAGGTTCATGGCTGACACCCCTAAAATGAAAGACAAATTAATAAGAGAAAAGTACAAGAAATTTACTTAACAAAAGTTTTATGGGGCTGGGTGCCTGTAATTCCAGCACCTTGGGAGACTGAGGAGGGTGGATCACCTGAGGTCAGGAGTTCCAGACCATCCTGGTCAACATGGTCAAACCCCATCTCTACTAAAAATACGAAAATTAGCCAGGTATGGTGGTACACCCCTGTAATCCCACCTATTCAAGAGGTTGAGGCAGGAGAATTGCTTGAACCTGGGAAGTGGAGATTGCAGTGAGCGGAGATTTTGCCATTGCACCCCAGCCTGGGCAACAACAACAACAAAAATATGGAAATGGGAGCCCTCAGAAAAGAAGGCTCCCAAACTCAGGGAAAACTGTATATTTGTATGCTTAGGTTTGATGAAGATTGAAAAGTCATGTACTTTGGGAGGCCGAGGTGGGTGGATCACCTGAGGTAAGGAGTTTGAGATCAGCCTGGCCAACATGGTGAAACCCCATCTCTACCAAAAACACAAAAATTAGCCAGGGCTGGTGGAGGGCTCCCGCAATCCCAGAACCTGGGAGGTGGAAGTTGCAGTGAGCCGAGATTGCACCACTGCACTCCAACCTAGGCGACAAGAGTGAGACTCCATCTCAAAAAAAAAAAAAAAAAGTCATGTAGAAGTATGATTGGACAAAAAAGGGGATTGACCTAATGGTAATACACTGGGGAAATTTACCAAGGCTTCTTTGCTCAGATTCTCCTTGACCTCCAGGTATAGGGCAGGACCCCTCTGGAATGAGGGTCTTATAACATACTAACAGGGGAAGTAGGTAAAACAATTCTTTCTATGGCCTTAGGGAAGAAAGGCAAAGAAGGTCAGAGAATGACCTTTCTGCTTCTGTAGTTTTCTGAATTTCTTTCAGCTTAAAATATTCACTCAGTATGCCAAAGTGTCATATTTTGGGGTAGCATTTCTTGCACTCATTATTACCTTACACAGGAAGATGCCCTTGATAGATGTGATCAAATTCAAGATCTTGAAATGGGGAGATTATCCTAAATTATCTGGTTGGGCCCAATGTCATCACAGGGGAACTTACAAGAGGGAGGCAGCAAGATGAGCGGCAGATAAGAGATGTGGCAATCAATGGAAGTGGAAGTCGAAGTGATGAACTTTGCATGTTGAGGGAGGGGCTGCTAGTCAAGGAATGAGGGTGGCCTATGGAAGCTGGAAAGGTGAAGAAACGAATTCTCTCTTAGAACCTTCAGGGGAGATCAGCACTGCCAACACCTTAATTTGGGCCCAGTGACACCCACCTCAGGTTCCTGATCTCCAAAACTGTAAAATAAAAATTTAATGTTTTCAGTCACAAAGTTTGTAGTAATCTGTTACAGCAGCTAATACATTTACCATTCATATGTATGGCACTTGGTAGCATAAGTTACCAAGCTAACACATTTACTGTATCCTCTTACAAGCAAATTTCAATGAGACTGAGCAATATTACACCAAAACATTGTAGCTAGTATGCTGTTGTCTCAGACAAAATGGTATGTTTTTGGTAATGACTTCAATGAATTTTGGAGTCATATTTCAAATACAAACTTCAGGAAGTAACAGCATCTGATTTTCCTAATTACCACTACTTTGTTGGAGACGAGTGGTTTGTCCTTTTTTCAGATCATGCATGTCTTCAGCATTATATTTCAACCATCATCCTTGAAGCAGTGATATAGCAGACCCACGTTAAATGTTTCCCGTGATGAAACTTCTTCCAAAGTTGACATGTACCTCTGAGCACAACTTTAAAACCACAATGTGCCAACCTTTATGTAAAACATAGTCATCCCAGCTGGGAGCAGTGGCTCATGCCTATAATCTCAGCACTTTGAGAAGCCAAAGCGGGCAGATTACCTGAGGTCAGGAGTTCAAGACCAGCCTGGCCAATATGGTGAAACCCCCTCTCTACTAAAAATACAAAAATTAGCCAGATGTGCTGGCAGGTGCCTGTAAGCCCACCTCTTTGGGAGGCTGAGGCAGGAGAATCGCTTGAAGCCAGGAGGCGGAGGTTGCAGTGAGCCAAGATCGTGCCACTGTCCTCCAGCCTGGGTGTGACAGAGCTAGACTCTATCTCAAAAAAAAAAAAAAAAAAAAAAAAGTCACATCTGTGGGACAATCTTTAGGAAAATTACAAAGCAAATACAGTGATTTTGATTTCAGAAATTTTTAATAATGGACTATTATAATTATAAAACAAATATGGAATCTTTATATTGGTATGAATATAAAATTTTGAATAATCAGAGTACACTCACATTTTAAATTAAATAGTTTCAACTTGTTTGAAATTATAAGTAGGTTATGTTTAACATTTGAACATCTTCTGAGTTTAGACCTCGTTGCACATCTGGTAAGGATTTGTCTTTTTTCTTTTTCTTTTTTTTGAGATGGAGTCTCGCTCTGTTGCCCAGGCTATAGTGCAGTGGCATGATCTCGGCTCACTGCAACCTCAGCCTCCCAGGCTCAAGCGATTCTCCTGCCTCAGCCTCCTGAGTAGCTGGGATTACAGGCGCCCGCCACCATGCCCGGCTAATTTTTGTGTATTTAGTAGAGACGGGGTTTCACCATGTTGGTCAGGCTGGTCTCGAATCTCTGACCTCGTGATCCACCCACCTCGGCCTCCCAAAGTGCTGGGATTACAGGTGTGAGCCACCGCGCCCAGCCTGATAAGGATTATTCTAAATTCGGTTGTGAAACAATGAACTAATGTAAAATTTCTATAAAATCATAAAGAAGAGAGCCAGTTTAGTACATAGTACTAATATGATCTAAGATAACTTTAATAATTCCTATTGTACATTGAATGGTGGGTAGGTTCTAGGCACACCTAAGTTCAATGCTCATTACTTTTCTCCAATTTTACAGAAGACACAATGGAGGCAGAGGAAAGTTAAATAATTCATTCAAACTCTTACAGAGAAAACGTGGTAGAGCAAGACTTAGTACATGGAACCTTGATACAGAATGGGTTACCAGCATTTAATGACTAGGTGCCTTAGATACTTTTTTTTTTTTTCAATTTTAATAAAGAAATGCAAGTTAACACTTGAAAATTATTTTAAAAAATCAGAGTACAAAATGGCATGCGATAAAAATTAATACTTTCCTGACTCATGCTTTTTTCTCATCCCCATATTTACTTCTTAGAATTATGCCTTTTTTGTGTTTTTTTTTAAAGACAGGGTCTTACTCTCCTGCCCGGGCTGGAGTGCAGTGGTGCGACCACAGCCCACAGCGCACTGCAGCCTTGGCCTCCCTGGGCTCAGTTGATCCTCCCACCTCAGCCTCCTGAATAGCTGGGAGCACAGGCTTGCACCACCATGGCCAGCAAATTTTTCTATTTTTTTATGGAGATGGGGTTTTGCTATGTTGCCCAGGCCTACACTTTCAACTATTGATGTGTTTAGTTTTTCTGGTGGTTACATACATAAATACAAATAATGTTTTTGTATTTATACCATTATACCTTGTTTGATCAATTTCAGTGTGAAAATGCCTCCCTTTTGTCCCCATCCTTGACTTAATAGTTGAATTGGCACTGCATTTCAACCTTGAGAAAATTACTTCTCGGCACTTGAAAAGGCTGGACCCAAAGTTTCCTTAGCATCCAGGAAAGCTGATGGAAAATCTCTTGTCTGTCTGCAGTGTGGTCCTTCATCTGTTTTCCCCTTCTCCCTAGAACTTTTCAACACGTCACTTTAGACTTAACGTGCTGAAAATTTCATGAAGATATATTTTGAATATGGATTTTAAAATTCATTTTTCTCAAGACATGACAGACTTTTTCAACCTAAAGTTGTACATTCAGTACTGGGACATTTTGTTCTAGTGTATCTTCCCCCCCCCTTTTCCTTTTAATACCAAATACCAAGACTTCAAGTGTTCTAATATATCTTATATAATTTCCTCTCATCCATTTTCTATTTCCTATCTCTCTGGAACTTCCATTAATTGAATTTTAGCCTTTTTGGAATGATTCTCTATGCTTCATATCTTTTCTTTCAATGTTTTACTTCATAAAACATTGTAATTCTTCTATAACTTTATCTTCCACTCATTCTATTGATTTTCTTTTAAGTTTGGCAATTTTATTTTAATTTCTAAGAACTCATTCTTTTTTCTGCTTCTATTTTCATAACTCTCATGACATAAGCTCTCAAATTTCTTCGAGCATAGTAATTAAAACACTTTTTTTCTGTTCTCTGAATTATGTTTATTTCTTTATCTTGCTTTTTAAAAAAGGCTTTCTTGTTTAAAATACAAGGTAGTACAAGAAAGGGAGAAAATGTTTGCAAACTATGCATTTAACCAAGGTCTAATATCCAACATCTATAAGGAACTGAAACAAATGTACAAGAAAAAAACAAACAAACAATCCCATTAAAAAGTGGTCAAAGGACATGAACAGACACTTTTCTAAAGAAAACATACATGCGGCCAACAAGCATATGAAATAAAGGCAAATCAAAATGACAGTAAGATACCATCTCACACCAGTCAGAACAGCTATTATTAAAGTCAAAAAATAACAGATGCTGGCGAGGTTACGGAGAAAAGGAACACTTATACACTGTTGGTGGGAGTGTGAATTAGTTCAGCTATTGTGGAAAGCAGTATGGCCATTCCCCAAATTGCTAAAAAAAGACCTATCATTTGACCCAGCAATCCCACTGCTGGGTATACACCCAAAGGAATATAAATTGTTCTACCATAAAGGCACATGCACACATGTATTTATTGCAGCACTATACAAAGACATGGAATCAACCTAAATGCCCATCAGTGGCAGACTAGATAAAGAAAACGTGGAACAGGAACACCCACGGAATACTATGCAGCCTTAAAAAGGAATGAAATCATGTCCTTTACAGGGACATGGATGGAGCTAGAGGCCACTGTCCCTACCAAACTAATACGGGAACAGAAGACCAAATACTGAGTGTTCTTACTTATAAGTGGGAACTAAATAATGAGAACTCATGGACACAAACAGGGAAACAACACATACTGAGGCCTTTTGGAGGGTGCAGAGTGGGAGGACAGAGGATCAGGAAAAATAACTAATGACTACTAGGCTTAGTACTTGGGTGATGAAATAATGTATACAACAAAACTCCATGACATGAGTTTATATATAACAAACTTGCCTATGTACTCCTGAAACTAAAAGGTTTGTTTTTGTTTGTTTGTTTGTTTGTTTGTTTTAAAGTAATAAATATAAGGTAGTATGGCATAGCTTTCAAGAATGTAGAGTCTGAGACTCAGATTTCTGGATTTCAGTTTCAGCTCTATCATTTATTAACTATGTAGTTTTGGACAAGTAATTCAACTTCTATGTGGTTTAGTTTCCTCAGTTATAAAACATTGATAATTATAGTACCTGCTTAGCATATTTTAATCCTAGTAGTATTAAATGAATTAAATATATCAAGATGTTGGCCAGGACTCATGCCTGTAATCCCAGCTCTCTGGGAGTTCACGCAGATCACCTGAGGTCAGGAGTTCCAGACCAGCCTGTCCAACATGGGAAAACTCTATCTCTACTAAAAATACAAAAATTAGCCAGGCATGGTGGCGTGTGCCCACAGTCCCAGCTACTTGGGAGACTGAAGAGGAGAATAGCTTGAACCCAGGGAACGGAGGTTGCAATGAACCGAGATCACGCCGCTGCACTCCAGCCTGGGCAACAAAGTGAGACTCTGTTTCAAAAAACAAACAAACAACAACAACAACAAAATCAAGACATTGAATGAAATCTGCTATATAGGAAGTACTAAGAAATCATAGCTATAATTAATGGTTTTCCACATTGATCTAGTGATTCATGATTAACTGCTCTTAGTGAAAAATGAAGGCTTCCTATATCACAGGTGGTCAGTGTGGATACGGGTACCTGTACTGTACATAAGTCAGCTTCCACAGTGATGTCTCCCTGCCTCCCTCCACTCCCCAAAGCGGCTCAGGCTGCAAAGGAGGTATATCAGCTCCAGTGACGGACTTCACCTGCAGAGGACCAGAAAGCAGCTTGACCTTCCACTGCAGAGTGAGGTGAGTTTATCCTCCTGGTCCATAGTGAAGGAATAGCTTTAAACAGGAAGCTTGCTCGCTGTTTGAAAATAAAGCCCTGCACACCAACATGGCACAAGTATACATATGTAACAAACCTGCACGTTATGCACATGTACCCTAGAACTTAAAGTATAATAATAAAAAATAAAAGATTAAAAAGAAAAGAAAAGAAAAGAAAGCCCTACAGTGATTAGCCTGGAGATAAATGCTGGGCTGTGGTGTCAGTTTTTCTGCCTGCAGGAGGGGCGGAGGGGGCTGTAGGTGAAAGTTGTCTTAAGCCCCTTGTTTTTGCTTCGTTTCTCACTCCTGCTCTCCTAGTTGTCAACTCTGAGCCCAGAGTGCTACTGCCAAGAGAATGGCCCGCTAAACTTCCTCGTGGGCATTCTCTGGAATGTGGGTTCTTGCCCTTTGTTTCTCTGCAGCTTTCAGCTGCTCCTATCCATCCGGAATTTGTTGAAGTCTCTTGTCTGCTGGCGAATATGCCTACTCCCTCCCTTCCCTTTATTGTTATCAGTTTATTCTTTTTCCCACTTCCTTTGAGTCATTTTAATGTGGTCTGGGGGCAAGGGTTTTGACTTAAGAGAGACCTACTTTGTGCTCAAAAGAAAATGTTGATCCCTCAATCCCCCTACTCCTCCTGTCTCTTTTAATTTTATATTATGTTTTACAATTATCCTGCAAATGAAATATTACTATTCCAGTTCTTCATGTGAAAATGAAGAAAAGCTTTAGTGACATGTCTGGATCACATGACTAGTAAGTGATGATGCCTGGATTCAAATTCAGATCCTTCTAATAAAAAAATCACAATTTTTTCCCTCTAAGATCCAAGAATAGGGACTTAATATGAGGATAAACATAATAAGTACTTAATATTAAACATTTAGAAGAAAATCAAAATATTAATTATACAGATTTTAACACTATATGGACAAATTACTAAGATTATTATCTGAGGTTTTTAAAAATGTAAGGTATGGATTTTTATGTATTGCTGGTAATGGTGTTGGGATTCTATAGTTATGGAACCCATGACAGGGAGGGTTTTGAGTCTTAAGACTGGAACACCTGTGTCATGTTCTCTTCTTTTACCAGTCCCAGGCAGTGTTTATTACCAGTTCAGATATAGACCTGGACTTTTTATTCTGCTCCAAGGCCCTTTAGGTGACAAAGGCCTTCAGCCATGTTCCCCAGAAGCAAATGCAGTATAGATGTAGAACCAGTTAGTTAATCCAAAACCATAATTCTAGCAGAGGTCTGAATTATAATTTCAATAAGAGTCACCTTTTCTTGGCTGGGAATGGTGGCTCATGCCTGTAATCTTAACACTTTGGGAGGCTGAGGTGGGTGGATCACCTGAGGTCAGGACAAGACCAGCCTGGCCAATATGGTGAAACCCATATCTACTAAAAACACAAAAATTAGCCGGGCTTGGTAGCAAGCACCTGTAATCCCAGTTACCTGGGAGGCTGAGGCTGAGGCAGGAGAATGGTTTGAATCCAGGAGGCGGATGTTGCAGTGAGTCGAGATCACGCCATTGCACTCCAGACTGGGCAACAAGAGTGAAACTCTGTCTCAAAAAAGAAGGAAAAAAAAGTCTTTAGGAGTTTGCAGATAAATCAAACTTGAGAAGCAGAGATATAAATATTCAGAGAAATAAATGATAGAAGAAAAATATTCCTAACTAAATTTGAAAATACAATGAACTGATCCAGATCTCTAATAAGACAACCTATTAATACAATGTTAATACTAGTTTCCTGCCCAAAGTCACTGGAATTTTTTCTTATATACAAAAGGGCTTATTTTATTTCTCAGATATAGCCCCTAGTTGGTATGCTGAATCAAATAAAATTCTAGTTAATTAATGTGCGACTTTTGTCTCTCTTAGCTGAAATATTTCAGTATCCATTCATTCTATTTATTAAGATTGCTATACTTTTAAAAATTTAGATATAGAAATCTGTGTATTCATAAGAAGTAAGAAATGGGGCCCAGCTTTTGTAAAGTCAATGAATGACTACAGTTGAAAGAATACCCATGTATTTTAACAACTAGTGCTGTAGCCAAAACATGTCTGCTTACATTCTTTATTTCTCATAAGTGGAATTTCTTGTAAAAGGTTTTGTTTGTTTTGCTATAGTCAGAGAAAAATGCACTCATCGGCGAGTTGGGCATGGAATTTTCTGAAAGAATAAAAAGCACATGCTCTGACCATCACCACCTGTCTCAGTCTCAGCTCAGATTTGAACCCAAAGTTTAAAACACTTAAGAGGCATCTAAATGTATCACTGTTGTTTATGATACAGTGGCTTCTGATTCTAAGAAGACAATCAAGGAGCCAGGAGTTGCTAGAAAGCAGTTCACTTACAAAATATAGGGCAACCTGGGTATCTTCACTTGCAACATGCATTATAATGGAATCAATATCTCCTATCTTTTGTAATTCTGTATAATTTTATACCTATTTTGGAATGGCTACTTATTATAGGATAAATTGATGTTGACCTAAATTGTTCAAATACTTTGTATGTGTTCCTACAGTAATATAATCGTGTTCAAAATAAATCCCCATTGTAATTTGTCCATACTCAAGTTGGAAAAAAAAATCTTTATGTTTGGCTGATTTACTTCTACATTCACTCTATAAGTAAGAATAGGAACTCCCCCACTTCCCTCCAGATTTAGAGCTTAAATGTGTTTCAGATTAACCTCTCAAATATATACAATTCAGTTAACTTGTTTAAAACATATTGATTCCCACTAGGCAGTTCCACCTGGGAGGAACTGATTTCTATCTAAGTATGTAAACTTTTGCTTTTCCCCTGGCCAAACACACACACACACACACACACACACACACTCACACATACACTCACACAGTGAATGTTTTCACATTGAAACTGAAGATGTAAATGAAGGCCTGCAGTCTCTGTCTGGTTCTAGTTACAAGGTCTGTTTGTTGACATCACAGATGAAGGCCTGCTGTGTCTCTGGCTCTGTCTACTCCATTTCCCCTCTAATTAGGCTTTGCCCTCAATTAAGTTAATGATACAACTTTTCCTATAGATCATTTGCCCTTTCAATCAATTAACAGAATATGAAGGGTGCATCCCTCCTTGGCTTGGGATTCATTTGCCCGAGGGCAGACTGTTCCGCTCCCAGAAGTACCACATAAGCAAAAGCAAGATGTTTACTATATCACATATTATCCCTAAGAAAATCAGACCTAATGGAAGCCTTAACTAAACTGCACTTCATTATTGATTTGTATCAGGGTAAAGAATTTATCTGAAATACTAGACCAGGTCAAAAATATTAATGGGAGTGTTGTAAATATAAGGCAGTTCAAAACAAATTTAGGGTCAATATGTTAAAAGAGAAAATAAAGACTCCTGCAATGTCAAGTGGACTTATGAAACACACACACACACACACACACACACACACACACACACACACACACAGCCTACCTAAATGACCTGAACACATACTTGAGGTTCCTATTATTTGTGGGGGAAATCACAATGCTCTCCCAGACAAGATTATTTTTTATTTCTCAGCCTGTACTCAAAGATTTCAGAATTCATTTAAATGTAATTTGGTTTTAAATAATGAAGATAACCACAATAAGATTATTGTAGAACCTACATGTCATCTGTACCAATATTCGAATGCTGCAAAGATCAAGATTTTAAGATCAAGTTAGCTGATGCTTTCTTAAAATGTATGAAGATTAGGTTAAAAAAGACAAATATGACAGTTTAGCATTTTATTGAAAGGCAGGATTGAAATAGATGTAGAATTGCAGCAAGATTCTACATGGAATAGAAATACTAACTCTACATAGATCATAAATATCCTGTAGACTATTGCTTTGTTTAACAATGTGGCTGTTCTGTTATTTAAACAAAGACATGTTTTCACATCTTTTTTCCCCTATAATAGGTAATATCTCCTCATGATAAAATAGAACTTGACTTTTCTCCTCCAGCTTTATTAAAGTATAATTGACAAAAATTATATATATTCAAGCTGTGCAATGTGATGTTTTGATATGTGTATACATTGTGAAATGATTTCCATTATCAAGTTAATTAACATATCCATCACCTCACAGGGTTGCCTTTTTGTGTGTGTGTAGTAAGAATGGTTAAGATTTACTCACTTAAGGAATTTCAAGTATTCTGTATACATTATTATAATTTTATTTATTCATTTATTTGAGACAGGGTCTTTGTCTGTCACCAGGCTGGAGTGCAGTGGTGTTATCATGGCTCACTGCAGCCTCCTCCTCCCAGGCTCAAGTGAACCTCCCACCTCAGCCTTCCAAGTAGCTGGGACCACAGGCATGCACCATCACATCTGGCCATATTTTTGATTTTTTGTAGAGATGGGATCTCACTATATTGCCCTGGCATGTCTTGAACACCTGGGCTCAAGCAATCCTTCTGCTTCCACCTCCCAAAGTGCTGGGATTACAGACATGACCCACTGCGCCCAGCCTTGTGTACATTATTGTTACATAGAGTTACCATGCTGTATATTAAGTCTCCCAAACTTATTTATTTTATAACTGCAATTTCGCACACTTTGACCAAAATCTCCCCATTTTCTGAATCCCTCAACCCCAGGTAACCACCCTTCTATTCTCTGTTTCTATGAGTTTGACTTTTTTAGATTCCCTATAAAGCACTTGGCATTTGATGGAAGATTCAGATAAAAAGAAATACCTCCACTAAAAAGTTGTTAAAATCTTACATTACTAACACAACCTAAGGGAACAAAATTTAGCTGGGCATGGGGTCACACACCTATAGTCCCAGCTACTCAGGAGGCTGAGACAGGAGAATTGCTCAAACCCGGAAGGCGGAGGTTGCAGTGAGGCGAGATCGTGCCACTGCAGTCCAGCCTAGTGACAGAGCGAGATTCCATCTCAAAGAAAAAAAAAATTGTGTCATATTTGGATGTTAGCCTGAAGAAAGCAGAGAGTAATGGAAGGTTTTAAAGCACTCTGCATTGAACAAATTGAACAAGTTCAGGTTATGTACACACCATCCCAGGGGTAGTAAGGATCCAGCTTTAGATCCTTAAGCATCAGCCATGAGTAAAGACACCAATGGGTTAAATTCATATTGATTCAATCCCAGCATATCCAAACCTTAACTCATGATTTCCCCTCAGAGACAATGTTCATCTTATTTCTAATTTCTCCACTGGTAGCAATGTTCTTGCCACACAGCAAAGAAACAATCACTAACAGAGCACCTATGGGATAAAAGCAGCAGAGCCCACCTATAAAAGGTCCATTTAGACCTAGAGAAGGAGAAGTGATTTAATCTAGGCCACATAGGTAGTAAGGCACAGAAACAGGATTCAAAGTTAAATGATAATTAATAGAGGTGACAAAAACAGTAATATTCAAGTTACTTTGGGATGTGGCGCCAGGTGAAAGCATGAATCAGGATACTGAACAACATCCCAGGAAGAGATGGATGCTTTCCCTCAAGAGGAGAGCAACTCAGGTAAGAAAGAAGAAAAGTTAGGTTCCCAGAAGGCATTCTAGGGAAGGCAGGCTCTATCTAGCCTTGGGAGTATGAAGACTGCAGTCCCTGGTACCAAAGGCATAACCCACTGCTGATACAATCAGGCTGATATTCTATAGCCATTTTGTACAATTTAAAAGCTCTTGGGCTAATGAATGAACAATTAATTTGATTACTTTCTTTCCTTCTTTAATGATTTGCAGAGCATTAACTGGAGGTAAGTAGCTGATGCACAATTCAGATGTATAAGCATCCAGAATTCATTGATGGTATTTTAAAAATAACCCCCATCTGCATGTCTGTGGGCCACAATCTGTTTCATCCTTCTTCCTCGGTGAGCATCATTTCACTTGAAACTTCATCTGGCTTTTCTCGAATTGCTGAACTGTTTCTGAGACAGGACTGGCTCCACTTCAATTGAGTGGATGTGGAGCACTGGCACACTAAAATTTTAAACACACACAATACTACTTCCCCCATTCACACTGAATTTAGTTGATGGCACTCATGATTTCCCCTCTGAGACAAGGATAGCAAAACAACAGATCAATGAAAGATTTGGGAGCCAAAAATGTGTTGCCCCATTCAAGCAACTTCTTTATTTTCCTTCCTGTGAATAGTTGCCTTCCTTACTCTTCCTTTGGGTAGTCTTTCAAACAGAAGAGAGTTAAGTTAGCTTCCGTGGTTGTTTGGTTGATCCCTTGCTATGAAGAATCAGGACAATGTCATCTCCATAATAATCTTTAATTTGCACCATTTTTCTGTTTCTTTTTTTCAGCAGTACCTTTGGCCCACGGTATTCTTATCTTACAGAATATACAATTAGCCAGTGAAAAACTCACAACTAGTCTATCTAGTGGAGAAAAATTCTTGTGGTAAGTATCAGAAATACTTGAAGTAAGTGTAAAGCACACATCTCAACTTATGCAAATAAATTGATGATGTCGAAAACATTGATCAATTTAGAGAAGTCTACATCTTCTCATTTTCCTAACTCACTTTTGATATTACTATTTTTTTGTGCTACTTTACTTTTCATTTACAAACTTCTCAATATATTGTTTTTCTAGTGGTCCACTTCACTCTAGGGCTACTACCCTCAATAAGGGTAGTTAACACTAACACTAAAACTCTTTATTTTCTCTCTCTTTTCTCAAGGTTCACATTTTTTGTCTTCTGAAGGTCCCAAACAGTTCTCATCTCTTCCTCCCCTATGGAGGGCTTTTAGTCTTCCTTTGTGATCCAACACCTTTCCCTAGATCATGCTTCTCAGTCATTCTATTTATTTATTTTTTTACATGAAATATTTTTTAATGGTTGTAATTATATATCTTGCATGTAAAATCAAAAAGCTTAAATATAAACTGGAATTATTTCACTAAAAATGCTAGCTGAAAGAAAATGTATATGATTTTCAACTTAAAAAAAAAAATCAGCAAGAGTTGGAGCAGCTGAGGTGGTTCTGGGGTGTACTGACTTTATGCTGCATGAAACCCCAGGCTGACAGCAAGGACTGGGTGATGTCAACACCTCTGAAACTTCCCAGAGTTATTTTTGACCAATATTCCTAAAACTGATGTCAGTGTATTCAAATCCTCTAAGAACATAAAAAAGTTGGTTTTAATATTGAAGGTAATTAAGAAACATTCAATACAAATATACTTTAAATCACTTTTGCCAACCCCCCCCCCCATGGGGAGGCATTGTTAAAATTTTACAGATGAAAACAAATTAAGATTCAGAGATGTAAACAAATTCCATAAGGTCACACATGACTAAGTAGTACAGTCAGATTCAAACCCAGGTGTTTTGGTTAAAAGTCCAAATACCACAGGGTGTCTCAGAGAGACAAGGTAGGTCTGAAGGTTGCAACTGCCTCTCCCCCAACCCCAGTCATCATTCTGGGGCAGCAAAATTACACAGGGCTATTTGTTTCTATAACAGAGTATTCTCTACTTCGGTACTTCAGAGTCTTTTTTTTTTTTTTTTTTTTTTTTTTTTTTTTTTTTTTTTTTTTTTTTTTTTTTGAGACAGAGTCTCCCTCTGCCGCCCAGGCTGGAGTGCAGTGGCGCGATCTCGGCTCACTGCAAGCTCCGCCTCCCGCGTTCACGCCATTCTCCTGCCTCAGCCACCCGAGTAGCTGGGACTACAGGAGCCCGCCACCACGCCCGGCTAATTTTTTGTATTTTAGTAGAGACGAAGTTTCACCGTGTTAGCCAGGATGGTCTCGATCTCCTGACCTCGTGATCCGCCCGCCTCGGCCTCCCAAAGTGTTAGGATTACAGGCGTGAGCCACCGCGCCCGGCCGTAGTACTTCAGAGTCGTCTGGGCAATTTTAGATGATCAGTTTGCCCATCCTAGAAACAAGGCATCCCATAGTTTCTGAGAAAAATAGGAACTGAAGGGTCTCAGACAAAATCAGATAACAGAGACTGCTTAATCACTAAACTTAATTTTATCCTCAACTCCAAGTCATGGTTTTGCCCTGAGGCTAACTGACTTTTTCATGTGGGAGAGCGAAAAATAAAAGGATGTGTGTGTGTTGGTGGTGGGGTGGGGGGTGGGGAGGGGAGGTTTAGCACTCTAGCACAAAGAGCTATAATAAATTGCGAGCATAAATATATTGCTACAACACAGATAGAAATTTTTTTTTTTTTTTTTTTTTTTTTTGTGAGACGGAGTTTCGCTCTTGTTGCCTAGGCTGGAGTGCAATAGTGTGATCTCAGCTCACTACAATCTTCACGTCCCAGGTTCAAGCGATTCTCCTGCCTCAGCCTCCAGAGTAGCTGGGATTACAGGCGCTCCCCACCATGCCTGGCTACTTTTTGTATTTTTAGTAGAGACGGGGTTTCACCATGTTGGCTGTGCTAGTCTCGAACTCGCAACCTCAGGCGATCCACCTGCCTCAGTCTCCTAATGTACTGAGATTACAGGCATGAGCCACCGCGCCCGGCCTAGAATAGAACTTTTAACTGTTTTCTGGTTGGTTAAGCTGGGCAAAAATGAGTAGCAGTTACAGGAGCATGTAACAGAGCACATAATTTGCACTGTGAGTTTTCTGTGTTTGTTTATGTGCATACTTTCTAGTCATTAGAAAACCTTCAGAGCCATTTGTTACTCTTGCAGCAAGGCTATAAGCTCTTCACGTTGCTGACTACGTTGTTCTCATTCAAAGCAGTGATGTGTTTTTTCTGTTCCACCTATATCTATTATCTGTTACATGCACATTTAGATCATGCCTTACATATACATGTATATGTGTGTTTACATATGTATACATACCACATATACATAGTATACATAGATATAAATCTATGTAAGATATGAATGTAAAGAATATTTTCTGCTGGACACAGTGGCTCATGCCTGTAATCCTAGTACTTTGGGAGGCCGAGGCTGGAGAATCACTTGAAGTCAGGAGTTTAAGATCAGCCCGGCCAATGTGATGAAACCCCATCTCTACCAAAATTAAAAAAAAAAAAAAAAAAAAAAATGGCTGGGCAAGGTGGCACATTCCTTTAATCCCAGCTACTCGGGAGGCTGAGGCAGGAGAATCACCTGAACCTTGGAGACAGAGGTCGCAGTGAGCTGAGATCGCAACATTGCACTCCAGTCTGAGTGACAGAGTGAGACCCTGGCGCGCGCACGCACGCGCGCACACACACACAAGACTAGTTTAAAAGATACTCTAAAACTTACAAAATATTCAAATGAGTGCCGCTCTCTACAGAGGAGTTTGATGTCTTGGGAAGCCACATAAGCCATTATGACTATAACACTATAATTCTCACTATTTAGAATTCCTCTTTTGGAATTTCTTTCAGAACCCTTGTAATTTCAGTGAAAACAAGAATAATATACAAAGTGAATCAATTAGGCAAATTAGCATAATACTCTTTTGGTGGTGCTTGTTGATTGGAACAGCATGGCACAGGGGGTGTGCAGTCATTAAGGAGAGCAATGAGTGTTCATGCCTTATAAACTGGCTCTAAATTACAAATTTAACAATACAATTGACTTCCTGAAAATTAAATCGTCATCAATACTACCCAAGTAGAGGTAAGAGAACTGCCAGAGTTATGTCTGCAGTTCTTACATTTTGCTCTATTGCTGGGTTCCTATATCCAATTATTTGACATCTCCACATGGAAGATGGCCAAAACCAAACCCTTGATTTTTCCACCTCAGATTTCTCTCACCATCTTTCTCATCTCAGGAAATTGTAGCACTTTCTACCAAAGATGCAGAGGTCTATCATGATTCATCTCTTTTCCTCATCCTTTTTGTTTTTTTGAGACAAAGGCTAGGTCTTGTTGCCCAGGCTGCAGTGGAGTAGCGCAATCTCAGCTCACTGCAACCTCCACCTCCTGGGTTCAAGTGATTCTCCTGCCTTAGCTTCCCAAGTAGCTGGAATTACAGACACCCACCACCACGCTCAGCTATTTTTTGTATTTTTAGTAGAGGTGGGGTTTCTCCATGTTGGCCAGGCTGGTCATGAATTCCTGACCTCAAGTGATCCGCCCGCCTCAGCCTCCCAAAGTGCTGGGATTACAGGCCTGAGTCACTGCGTCTGGCTTCAATCTGTCTAGTTGAAATCAACCAGCAAATCCTATCAACTATGTCTGTAACATATATTCTGAATCAGTACACTATTCTCCCTAATTAAAGTCACCTGTGGCCACTTGTGACTCTTGCCTGAATTTTTTACATGAACAGCTTTTTTGTTTGTTTTGTTTTGTTTTGTTTGTTTGAGACGGAGTCTTGCTCTGTCACCCAGGCTGGAGTGCAGTGGTGTGATCTTGGCTCACTGCAATCTCTGCCTGCTGGGTTCAAGCGATTCTCCTGCTTCAGCCTCCTGAGTAGCTGGGATTATAGGGCTGGCCACCACACTCGACTAATTTTTGTATTTTTAGTAGGGATGGGGTTTCCCCATGTTGGCCAGGCTGGTCTCGAACTCCTAACCTCGTGATCCACCCACCTCGGCCTCCCAAAGTGTTGGGATTACAGGCATGAGCCACCACACCTGGCCTTCCTGTGGTCTTTTTCACATGTCAACTGAAACCCTCAAAGTTAGGTCTTAACTGAAATGTCACCTCTTCAGAGAATCCTTCTGTAGTGGGTTGAAATGGTGGTCCTCAAAAAGATACGTCCACGTCCTAATGCCTGGAACCTGTGAATGTGACCTTATTTTCAAAAGAAGTCTTTGCTAATGTAATTAAGAATATTAAGATGACCCTAGATTACACAAGTGGGCTTTAAATCCAATAACAAGTGTCTTTATGAGACACACAGAGAAGAGACACAGATTGAGGAGAAGGCCATGTGAAGATAGAGGCAGAGATTGAAGTCAGGCAGCCACAAATTGAGAAATGCATGAAGCAACCAGAAACTGGAAGAGACAAGAAAGGGGTCTCCCTCAGAGCCTTTGGAGGGAGCACAAGCCTGCTTACATCTTGATTGTGAATGTCTGGCCTCCAGGACAGTGAAAGGATATTTTTATGTTGTTTTAGGTTACCATGTATGTGAAAAATTTTTTGTGGCAGTCCTAGGAAACTAACACACCTTCCCTGACCATCCAGTCTAAAGTAGTCATGCAGTTACCATCACCATTTTCTTTTCTTTCTTTCTTTTTTTCTTTTTTTCTGAGATGGAGTCTCGCTCTGTCGCCCAGGCTGGAGTGCAGTGGCCGGATCTGAGCTCACTGCAAGCTCCGCCTCCCAGGTTTACGCCATTCTCCTGCCTCAGCCTCCCAAGTAGCTGGGACTACAGGCGCCCGCCACCTCGCCCAGCTAGTTTTTTGTATTTTTTAGTAGAGACGGGGTTTCACTGTGTTAGCCAGGATGGTCTCGATCTCCTGACCTCGTGATCCGCCCGTCTCGGCCTCCCAAAGTGCTGGGATTACAGGCTTGAGCCACCGCGTCCGGCCCATTTTATTTTCTTCATGACACATCGCTACCTGATTCTTTTGTCTATTCTCTTGTTTATTTTTTTCTCTCTCACTTAGAATGTAAAACATTCTGTCACTTAGAATTTTAAGAGAGCAACTGTAGTATTTTTATCTTCACTGTCATTATTTCTACATCCTGTTCCCATGTCTGAAATACAGTAGGTATACAATAAATATTTGTGGAATAGATGAACAAATCACATACTATGAATGATTTGGGAGGCTGGACTAAATATTGCTAAGATATTTTCTAATCCAAGATGTTTATAATTTCATAATTTTGCTATTTCAAGATTTTTTTTTGACATAAAATGAGAGACCATTGGTAGAGGAATTACAGATTAAAAACACAGTTTTAAGAAGACTGACATGGCAGAATATACTATGTGAATTATAGAAGCAAGGAATGGTAAAGAATTTTACTACTTAGGAGGGAAATAATCTAATCGAGAGTGATGGAGGTCCATACCAGGAACGCTGTAAGAATTGTGAAGAAGAGAAAAATATGAGAAACATACACATATTAATTATAAAGCGAAACCAAATTTCAACAGGACAAAACGGTTGTATAAATAAAGGAGATTTTCATTTATCAGCTCAGGAAAATTTTTTACTTTAAATTGTGAATTTAAGCTTATAAAACTGCATCAAAAACACATGGATGAATGTTCATATTTATCATAAATAAAGGTTCTTTTAAAAATTATATCCCCTTTTGAGTGATTAATGATGAGTACATGCAAAGGTTGAATGTATCAAGCTGATTATAAAATAAATATTTCCGACGGTTTCTTCTGTGAATCAATGAGTCACGTCAGCTCTCTTAGTTTAATACGTTCTAAGTGGAGACCAGAATATAAGTCATACGTTTATTAAAGTTTCAATGGCTATTTAAGAAAAGCAGTAGAAATCCAGGAAATTATAATTTACACGAAGTGCACAAGGATCCAGCTTATTCTATAGGGGTAAATTTTCTTGATAAATGGAAATTTAAATGTATTTAAAGGATTCCCTTTGGAAGAAAGGTGTCATTAATTTTTATATTTATGAAAGATCAAATCTGTCGATTATATAATTATGGAGAACACTTTTCTCTTTTTTTTTCCTGGAGAGAGAGTGTCATTCTGTCATCCAGGATGGAGTGCAGTGGCTCGATCTCAGCTCACTGCAACCTCCACCTCCCGGGTTCAAGTGATTCTCCTGCCTCAGCCTCCCTAGTAGCTGGGATTACAGGCATTCACCTCCATGCCCAGCTAATTTTTCTTGTATTTTTAGTAGAGACGGGGTTTCGCCATGTTGCCCAGGCTGGTCTCGAACCCCTGAGCTCAAGTGATCCACCCACCTCTGCCTCCCAAAGTCGGGGAATTACAGGCATGAGCCACTGTGCCCAGCCCAGAGAATACTTTTATTTTTACAGACGGTCTCTTATATATATGTAAAGGAAATAAATTTCTATTAAAATAATATTTTCTAAATTTAATTCTACTATATCAATCCATGTAATAATAAAAGCAAATGAAAACCCTAGGATGAGAGGCAGAAAAAGATAGGTAATCCCGTTATTCAAAGACAGAAGTAACAAAGAGACTTCTCCAGCTAAAAGAGAAATTGTTGTATGGTTTAATTACATAATTCAAATACAGAAAGAACTACCAAGTCATAAGTTTCTATTGTGGTGTTCTAGTTGTGTTTCCCCCCCGTCCCACTTGCCTTTAAGTATTTAAGTGATGAATCATACATTTTACAGAGATAATTTGAGTAATGCAAGGTTTTAAGCTTAGCTGTTGAAAGCTATGTTGCTTTTCTTTTTTTCAAAGTTTATGGAAATGATATCCTTCTACTTGATAAAATCAGAAGTTTAAGATGTACGAACAAGTCAGATGATGTCACTCTATTGGTAAAGGAGTAAGTCTTATGAATGAATTACGAAACTTGGGACAGACTCTGATGTTACGTTTCTTCTCTAAAAGGGCAGTTTGAAAGCCTCTAAGAGAAGATTATGAAGTTTGGAACCAAGATGGCAAGAGACACGAGGAAGGCTACAGATGCTTTGAACGTGTCTACTGGAGGAATATGCTATGTTGTGTTAAGTTAAGGTCTATCAAGGGCATTTGGCTACAAAGTGAGAATTTCTATACTTGCATTTCACACTTGTACATGAACTTGCATCTGAGACTAAACTTGAACTGATGGAGGAAAGGGTGAGTGGTAGTGAGAATGGTATGTCAGATACAGATTGAAAAAACTTGTCCTACTCACACCTTCATCTGAGGAATATGTCCAAACTAACAGGCTACGCTCTCCAAAATTCCAGTATTTGGTCACACATGACCTTACTTCTCTGTCCACCTCTGGCTATGGCTAATTCGGATCTAAGAATAGCTTGTACATGGCTCACCTGGAGTTCAAATCTGTATCCTCCCTCTAAAGACAGGCTTTTAGCATGAAGTTGTACAGGAAGAGAAACAAAGATTAAACAAGGAAAACTGGTTGGTGGGCAGAGGGGAATGGAGTTGATAAACGAAGAAAAACACCAAAGGCCGGGGTGTGGTGGCTCACGCCTATAATCCCAGTACTTTGGGAGGCTGAGGCAGGTGGATCACGAGGTAAGGAGTTCGAGACCAACTTGGCCAATATGGTGAAACTCTGTCTCTACTAAAAATACAAAAATTAGCCAGGCATGGCGGCGTTCACCTGTAGTCCTAGTTACTTGGGAGGCTGAGGCAGAAGAATCGCTTGAACTCGGGAGGTAGATGTTGCAGTGAGTCAAGATTGTACCACTGCACTCTCCAGCTTGCGTGACAAAGTGAGACTCTGTCTCAAAAAAAAAAAAAAAAAGAA
>NW_016805130.1:2936306-2946955 GCF_001698545.2 Rhinopithecus bieti | reverse complement strand
AAAAAAAAAAAAAAAAAAAAAAAAGTCTGATCTGGCATTGCCATATGTTTATAATGAACTGGAACTGAGTAGACCTTTTATAAAAAATTTGTATTTGTTTGTTTTACTTATTTTGTTAGAGAGAAGGTCTTGCTCTGTGGCTCAGGCTGGCCTCGAACTCATAATTACATAACTATTAGATTATAAGTTTAATTTCCAATATATCCATTTAGTTTGCTTTATAGAGAGTAAGCTATTTTTACCAAGTAGGAGTTTTACTTTGGTTAACAGGATTACTCTATTAACTATGGATTAGAACACTTCAATATTTCAGATTTAAAAAATTGAAAGCCTAGAGATTTTTTGACCTGAAAAGAGATATGGCTTTATACTATTAAAGAAATTATTATACACAGACCAGTCATTCAACTTGTGGTTATTCTGACCATCTGTTTCTCTTCTTAATCTACTAAGTCCCATTACAGTTGCAAAATTCCTCTGAAATGTTGTGTTTTATCCAAAAATTAATTTAAGACTTGAAGTCATTCCTTTATACAATATGTTTAACAGTTAGTTCAAAAAATAATGTTGGAATAACTTTAGTCTTTCTCCTGGAGAGCAAAATATATGGGTGCTCCAGGTAGTTTCTTCACTTTAGTAGTTCATGGAAGCTCACAGTGTTCTTCCTGGAATGATGAATGTAAAATACTTAGCATAGTGATGAGGAGATTATTCAATAAACGTTAGCAGTTCACTAATTCAATAAAGTATGTAATTATAATAAATTTGATTAGTGGTTCATTTGAAATGAAAGTTTGATCAACACTAATTCCTTTTTTTCTGTTTCTGTACTTCATCTCTAAGAATATTTAGCAAGGATTTCTACTGAATGTTTGTGGTAATAAAAAAGTGTGCCATCAGTTTTAATAAAGAGACACCCACTTCAATTACTATTTGTTACAACACTTCCAGCATCATTACTTGTGACAAATTTCAATTATACTTGAAATCCAAAGCATAATCCAGTTCAGAGAGACACATGGAAGTGACCCTTGAGCTTTATTTTGTTAAGTTAAAGTTAAAACATTGCTTTTATTTCATCATGTCTACAAACATCCCTGGGAGTCAGAAACACCATTTTTGCAAGAGGTGAGTTGTAGGTTAAATAAAGCATTCAAACAGTCATTCAAATAAGTTCAATATTTATTATTCTGTTACTTTGATTTTAGTATATTTCTAATGTCTATATCTGTCTGTCAACCTATACCTCCTTCCTGAAATATGTTGGTTATGCTTACCGTATTTATCCAACAAAATATGGAAAGTTATGTAAAACAGTGTCTTTTATTCTGGGCCATCTTGCCCAGGAAATTTGACTCCTCAATGAAATAGAGGCAGGGCCTGCTTAAAGGGGCCTAAGGATATCTTACAAGCTTCTGCTTGAGTGGTAACATTTACTAGGGGAAGTAAAGAATTTATTTTTCAGCTGAAAGTCTGAGAAAAATTTTAGGTATAAGAGGAAGATATAATTATGTGGTTTGGAATTAGGCCAGGGCCCCGGAATTCATACCTCTTCACTTTTAAGATGTGTCACGGACCCTTTAATTACCCCAAGTGGATCAAAACCTCTATTTTCTGTCTATCCCATCAAAAATATATCACACATTGTTACACATTTATCTAATGCCTCTATGAAATTTAAATTTTACTGAGAAGTATGCAGAAATCGTCTTAATCTCTCCTACTGAATTTTGTTTTTTGAAATCCTGATGTACACTTGCAAGGTGGGAGCCATCCTTTTATAAGAGAATGACTGCTGGTGTCCGTGGGGCTCTCAGGCAAAAGCCTGAGGTCTACCTACTAGGAATCAGACTGGCTGGCTGTAACGTTGAACTTAGCTGCTTACTAGCTGTAAAATAGGACACGTGTCAGTTAACTTTGACCTTAACTTGAGCAGCAGTTTCCTTATCTGTAAAACAATCAATAAATATTTATCATTTAAATATTCTATAAATGAGATGGTGTTCAAGAAATTCTTAGCCTCATACTTGGAACACAGCAAACAGTCAATGGATGTAAGTATGATTATTATTCTAAGGCTTTCTCTAGGTCTTCAACATGACGCATAGCAGGCTAAGCCATGTGGAGAGGTGGTAGGAGTTCAGCTAAAAAATAATATAAATTACAGTCTGGCTTTGAAGAGCTTTGTACATCAAGCCAAGAAGTTGAGATTTTTATACTGTACACAAAAGAGAAGGAATCATTGAAGGGTTTTAATCAGAGGAATGACAGGGTGACATTTGTGTCTTAGAAATAGGACTCTGGTTTCAGGGTGGAGGAGGGACTTGGAAGAAGAAAGGCTGCAAAGAGTCTCAAATATACTGCAAACTTGCCTGTCTCCTCAGAGTATGAACCTAATTTACTCTCAGTTATTGAATTGTCCTGCAATGCTTCCATGTCCTGGAATTATACTTGAAAGTTATAATTGTCTTTTGAGAGACGTAGTCGACTTTTTGTCTTTATACAAAATGACCCTAAACTTCTATTCCTTTTTTTTTCTGGATCTTTCCCCCTAAGGCACTATTTCCCTCTAAGGCACTATTTCTACTTATTTGTTAGTTTTTAGTTTTGTGAGCACAACAGATAGCCAAACATTTTAGGAGTGTGTCTAAAACTAGAATAAATAGACCTTCAGTTTCCTCTTTGCTTGGTTGATAGAAATCGGATTTCAATACAAAAGCATCTCCACTTATTAACTTTCAACTTATGAATTCTTATAGACATAACACATTGAGAACTGTGAACATCACCAGTTGTATGTAAACAGTCACTTGAATACTTTCACTGAGATGTGGGAAAGATGGAACAATGTCGCTATTTCCATAAATTGAGGAACTGCTCTGAATACCAGAGACTAAGGATCTTATCTTTGTCCTTCCTCTGAGTCACCTTGCCTTTCTAACAACAGCTGGTTCTTCATCCCTATATGCAAAGTAGAAACAGATAACACCAATGACTTATTTATAGCAAAACATCATGTATTTCCTGAAAATACGCATGACATTATATTGGAGGTTAGCATTGAAGCATTGCCTCATGAAAATACTAAAGTCAGGCTAGTGGGGTGCTGTGGTTCACGCCTGTAATTCCGACACTTTGGGAAGCCAAAGTGGGAGGTCTGCTTGATCCCAGGAGTTTGAGACCAGCCTGGGCAAGATGGCAAGACCTCATCTTTACAAATTTTTTTTTGTTTGCTTTGTTTTTGACAGATTCTCACTCTGTCACCCAGGCTGGAGTGCAGTGGTACAATCTCGACTCACAGCCACCTCCACCTCCTGGGTTCAAGTGATTCTCTTGCCTCAGCCTCCCTAGTAGCTGGGACCACAGGCGTGTGCCACTACACCCAGCAAATTCTTCTATTTTTAGTAGAGACAGGGTTTCACCATGATGTCCAGGCCGGTCTCGAACTTCTGACCTCAACTGATCCACCTGCCTCGGCCTCCCAAAGTGCTAGGATTACAGGAGTGAGCCACTACAGCCGGTCTGCAAAATTAAAAAAAAAAAAAAAAAAAAAAAAAAAAATTAGCTGATGCTGTAACATGTGCCTGTAGTCTCAACTACTTGGGAGGTTGAGGTGGGAGAGTCACTTGAGCCCAGAAGTTTGAGGCTGCAGTGAGCCATGATTGCCCCACCACACTTCAGCCTGGGTAACAAAACAAGACCCCATCTCTTTAAAAAAAAAAGAAAGAAAGAAAAAAAAAGAAAACTCAGGTCATCAAATTAGCTGGCCTAATGTAATCAGTGTGGCTTACAGGGCAAGGAATCAACCTTAATCCTGTTACTAATAAGGAAAATAGGATAAAAACAGAAGTACTGATAGCCAAGGTGTAACTCAAGGGTTGAGAAATAAAGTCCAGATGTTTGATTAAGGTCATGGGACAGGAAGAGAGAGATATGCACAGAAGGGGCAAATTACAATATCTAGTATCGTCAGAGTCAAGGATAGACAAGAAATAGGGCCAAACACTGGTGGCTTGAAGTCCAAGGGAGCAGTAAGGAACCTAGAGAAAAATACAGGACTGAAGTAGGAAAAAGATCTTCAGAGAACAAATATGAGGTGCCAGAACCCAGAAAGATCCCTGTAACTGAGGCCAGTTTCTGTCTCATTCTCGTAGTCTCTGTGCTTGCTGTGGTGGCAGGAACTGATGAGAGTACACCTCACTTGGGCATTACTAGTGTCACTGGTACAATTTTACTGTCTTTACAGGGGTGGGAGATAATGAGCGGTAGCTCTTTTTTGAGCATCAGCTTTGATGCTGAGGGACTAGCCGTGGAGAGGGGAAGTATATGATCATGACTGGGGGAGGTGGTCCCAGGGGCAGGGTTGGAGTAGAATCCAGAAACCCTGAGCACTTAGGAGCGACACTAAATCTGCAAGAGAAGTGCAAGAGCACCAAAGTCAATTTACAATTTTTCACAATTTTACCTAAAATATGTCCCTAGTTATAGAACTATATTAACGGACTTCTTAAATCCTCCATTTTTAAACTCCCAATAAAGAAGTACACTCCCAAGCCCCATAGATCTCCTCAAAAGACACCTTCTTAAAAGTCTCAGTGATGAATGTAAGTGTCATTAGTAATAAAAGCAAGGCTGTGTTCTGTGAAAGCCTATACTTGGAAATGGATATTTGGTGTTTTCAACAATCTTGTATAGTTTCTCACAAGTCATGCATCAATAATGCACTAATAGTGCTTTAGAATAACTCCAAAATCTGTTACCACTAAAAATAATTGTCTGTCTTGAATAGATGTCTAATTTTGAAAGGAAATGGTTCACTTTCAAATATGAGACAGCTGTAAAAAATTATATATATGAACACATTTATGTACAGTACAGACTCTTCAAAATAGTCCTCAATGGAGAAGAAATATCAATCTATTCTTCAAAGACTTTATACAACAGTTCTGAGGTATATAAATAAAATATAAAATGTATTTATTTGATCATTTTTACTTTGAGAGTCTGTTACATTCAATATAACCAGTATTTTAGCTAGTTATAGAATTGTCATTCTATATATGAGAAGCAAAGATGAATTAACGGTACTTGATTCTTTCATTGAAAGCATTTAGTACAATTTAATGGAATTCATGCCTAATATTTCAAAAAGGAATTGTCCTGCTTACAAAACAATCTCGTACATAACTGACCTTTCTCCATCCCACCTTCTGTTTCTCCTCTTTTCTCCCTTCCTCCCTCCTTTCCTTCCTTCCTCTTTTCTTTTTCTTTACTCCTCTTTCTTTCCCCCTCTTTCCTTCCTTCTGCCCTCCCTCCCATCCTCCCTCCCTCTTTCCCTTCCTCCTTGCTGTCTCTTTTTCTTTTCTTTTTTCTCTTCTCTTCTTTTCTTTCTTTCTTTCCCACCAGAAATGTTGTTATCCAGCAAAGAACCAATGGAAAATAAGTAGCTAAAAATAACTCATCCAATAACTATTCATTCCTTGGATTCCTAAAATGACATGAAGTGCTGTAATAGCGGCATGTGCAACTGTGGCATAGATACAGACCCTGCCATCATTATTTATAGGTTAGTGTAGATCCAGATAAGGAGAGAGGTCATACTTGGGGTTAGGAAGACTTTCCTGAGGAAGTGATATTTAAGTGGAGACCTGTGCATACACAAGAGTCACTGTTTTGTGTTGGAATGTGGGGTGAGACAAAAGAATAAAAGGTGTTCGTGATAGAGGGAATATGTATAGAAACCCAGAAGCAAGAAGGAGTCTGGAGAATATTGAAGAATCTCATAGTTGGAGCTTTGGAGGTGGCTGGAGGAGTGGTGATCTGCATGTGGCATAGTGGCGGGGGATAAGATGGAAAGGTTTTCTAATAAATGCTATGGGGTTTGGGCTTTATCCTAAGAAAAGTGAAAATAGAGAAGCTCATGAATACATATATTTAATTATGTCCAGGTTACCTAAATATCCGGGATGCTGCTTACCCTCTGTTTAAGTGCATCCTTATGAAAACTAAGACTAACTTAGCAGCAGGACATGAGGAAACATCCAGTTCATAGACAAAAAGCTATATAAGCCAGTTTTTAAAATTTGTTTTTTCTACCAGTGAGTAAAATAATGTTACAATACTCAAATTCAGACTCAACAGACTTTAGACATCTTTTGGAATCAAAATGTACGCTATTTAAACCCTGAATTACATAATATTTGAAATTACATAAAACCTTCCCAGGCAGGGGTTCTGGAAACCCTTAAGACCTCTGTGCATGCTTCAGCCATTTCTGCCAAAAGAAACTCTCTGATTAAAGGGAACCAGGCCACAAGGTACAGGAAATGAGGAGCCCTGGAAGGAGACGTGCAAGTTTGCACAGACACATCTGCCCAGGGCCTACAAGTAATAGGAATGATGCAAAGATTAAATAATACATTTTACTTTTTGCTTTTTATTAAATTTTCACAGGACTCCGTTTTGTTGTTGTTGTTGTTGTTGTTGTTGTTGTTGTTGAGACAGAGTCTTGCTCTGTCACCCAGGCTGGAGTGCAGTGCTGCAATCTCAGCTCACTGCAAGTTCCACCTCCCAGGTTCATGCCATTCTCCTGGCTCAGCCTCCCAATTAGCTGGGACTACAGGCACCAGCCACCACGCCCGGCTAATTTTTATGTATTTTTAGTAGAAATGAGGTTTCACCGTGTTAGCCAGGATGGTCTCAATCTCCTGACCTCGTGATCTGCCTGCCTCGGCCTCCCAAAGTGCTGGGATTACAGGCATGAGCCGCCGTGTCCAGCCAGGACTCTGTGTTTTTAAGAGCAACCTAATGTAGTGACACTTGACTCTCCCAATATGAAGAGAAAATTACGTCCATTCCCCTGTGGATACCACAGTTAAGAGCAATGGTTTTTAGTTTTTTCTGGGTGTACGAAACATTTTGAAAATCATTGATTTTCAAAATAATTGACCGGGCGCAGTGGCTCACGCCTGTAATCCCAGCCCTTTGGGAGGCCGAGGCAGACGAATCACCAGGTCAGGAGTTGGAGACCAGCCTGGCCAATATGGTGAAACCCTGTCTCTGCTAAAAATACAAAAACTAGCCAGGCATGGTGGCGCATGCCTGTAGTCCCATTTACTCGGGAGGCTGAGGCAGAATAATTGCTTGAACTCAGGAGGTGGAGGTTGCAGTGAACCGAGATCAGGCCATTGCACTCCAGCCTGAGTGACAAAGTAAGACTCTGTCTCAAAAAAAGAAAAGAAAAGAAAAGAAAAATCATTGAATATTCACCCTTGACCTCTGAATATGTAAATATAAAACTGTAGTCATATGCATACTACATTCTGCCTAGACTTTCAGAAGATGCACAGATTCCCATGGTTCATCTACGAACCCAGATAAATACTATAATCATAACCTCGATTGAATATTTACCATATGCCAAACACTCAACTAAGCACTATACATGTCTTATCCCATTCCATTCTCTTAATAATTGTATGATAGGATTACTATTATCTCCATTTTAAAGATAAGCAAACTGAGGCTTATAGGAGTAAGGTAACATGCCTAATGTTGCACAGATAGAATGGTGCAGTGATCATTAAAACCCAGGCAAGGTGTGTCCCCAGCTCAAGCTCTTCATCACTGCCCAGGCCCCTAGTCATATTTGCACTTGAACAATACAGGATGATATGGAAATAAAACTACACTCAGAGCCAAGATGCACAGTTCTCATTCTGATTGTGTTCTTCAATGCCAAAACAAGATAAAAGTTTCAAAGCCATATTAAGGAATAAGAAAATGCATAGAAGGAAAGCAATGTTAAAATAATTCATAATCAGTGACCCAGGGATATATGTTAACATTGCAAAATTTACTAAAAGATTGCTACGTGCTGAAAACTAGTCTTAAGGTTTTACATGCATTATCTCACTAGACCCTCACTGTATTACTTTGTTGTGAGGGTATCATACTGTTATCTATATTTTACAAGGTAGAACATAGGCTTAGGGTGAACAAGTAACTAATTTAAAATTATGTAGTAAATTATTATGTAGTGAAGTTGGATATTATAGTTTATTTATTTATTTATTTATTTATTTATTTATTTATTGAGACGGAGTCTTGCTCTGCCACACAGGCTGGAGTGCAGTGGCGGGCTCTCAGCTCACTGCAAGCTCCGCCTCCCAGGTTCACGCCATTCTCCTGTCTCAGCCTCCCGAGTAGCTGGGACTACAGGCGCCCGCCTCGTCGCCCGGCTAGTTTTTTGTATTTTTTAGTAGAGACGGGGTTTCACTGTATTAACCAGGATGGTCTCGATCTCCTGACCTCGTGATCTGCCCGTCTCGGCCTCCCAAAGTGCTGGGATTACAGGCTTGAGCCACCGCGCCTGGCCTGGATATTATAGTTTAATCTGTTTTATGGCAAACTCATGCTCTTAATCTATTTGCTGTATTGTTTCATTTCCCAATACACCTTTCCAGGTAGTTATTTCTAGGCATATATACCTATACATAAGTGAATATTTTCAAGATAGGGTATTCGGGACATATAATTTTATTATCTGGCCTTTTACTAAGCAATATATTGAAAACATCTTTCCATATTGTTACCGGGGGTCCTTGCTCCCAGAGCTCCCAAGATGGTGGCGGGCCACTTCCAAGATGGTGGGGGCCCGCTTCCAAGATGGTGACAAGCCTCCTGTTCTCTGACCTGGGGTTCTTGGCCTCACAGATTCCAAGGAATGGAATCTTGGACCACGCCGTGAGTGTTATAGCTCTATTAGAAGCCGTGGGTCATAGAAGAGAACCGTGGAACCCAGTGACTAGTGTTCAGTTCAATTAAGACCAACCCGGGCACTTAGCCGTGCAGGAACAATGGCAAGTCTTTAGCCCCATCCCTAGCGGCAATGGGCGCCTCGCTGGATCAGGAGCACAGCGGACACCCTGCTGGATCCGGAGGGATGGAAGTCAGCGGCGAGTCTGCCACTGTGGCAAACAGCGGTGGACAGCAAGTGGAAGCTCAGCTCAAGCCATAACAAACATGGACCAGAAGAGAGTGCAGTTGCAAGATTTAATAGAGTGAAAACAGAGCTCCCATACAAAGGGAGGGGACCCAAAGAGGGTAGGCCTTGCCAGCTTGAATGCCTGGGTTTATATCCTGATCATTGTCCCTCCCGCTGTGCTCTCAGGCCATAGATGATTGGCTATTTTTTACCTCCTGTTGTTGCCTAATTAGCATTTTAGTGAGCTCTCGTTACTACCTGATTGGTCGGGTGTGACCTAAGCTTCAAACCCGGTGTTTAAAGGTGGATGCGGTCATCTTCCAGCTGGGCTTAGGGATTCTTAGTGGGCCTAGGAAATCCAGCTAGTCCTGTCTCTCAATATCAAATACACATTAGTCGCAAATACGTTTCTATGAACTACTCTTTAATGGCTGTGTAGTATTCCAATAAATGGATCATCATCATTTATGGACTACTACTTTAAGTTTAAATATTTGTGTTGGTTCCAATTTTTCCCATCACTTGTTTCTAGATAAAATTCTTACTCCCTCTTATTTTAAATGGGAATAATAGCATTGTTCCATCTATCACAGGATTAGCATGGGAACTGAATCAAATAACACTTAAGAGTAAGTCCAATGAGGAAAAGTAATATATTATGATCATTTCTCCTTTGGGGAAGGAAGAAGTATGCCTCAGCAGGACGAAAATAAAATAGTCATTTTGTGCATACAGAAGAAATAATAACATTGAGACATTTCTCCACTTTCTACTGCATCAACTGTTAGTTATATACTTTACTATCCAAAATAAATATGTGTAAGAAATTACCACTTTGTTTAAAAATGAAACAGACTGCTAAAAACACTATTTATTGACTTAATCACACATTGTGAGATTGTAAGTGTTATCCGTGTACCCTCAGAGCTGCTTGGGAGGGAGACTGAAAATAAAAGAGAAGAGTTGTCACTTTATTATGCAAATATCAATGTAACAAATAAATGGTTCAGGTCAGTTTACAGATTACAGGAGGTGGCTCACACCTGTAATCCCAGCACTTTGGGAGGCTGAGGCGAGTGAATCACTTGAGGTCAGAACTTCGAGACCAGTCTGGCAAACATGGTGAAAGCCCGTCTCTACTAAAAATATAAAAATGAGCTGGGTGTGGTGGTGCATGCCTGTAATCCCAGCTACTTGGGAGACTGAGACAGGAGAATCATTTGAAATCCCAGCTACTCGGGAAACTTGAGGCAGGAGGTGGAGGTTGCAGTGAGCCGAGATTGCACCACTGCACTCTAGCCTGGGCTACAGAGTGAGACTCCGTCTCAGCAAAACAAAACAAAAACAAAAAAGCAAAAAAAACAAAACAAATAAATGGTTCTTGAATATTCTGTTTAGATTGATGTCAGTATAGTAATGTAAATTACATGAAATGACCAAAACTGAATTTGCACTTGCTATTTGAGCATACATTTTGGTCTTTCAAAATCTGAGACTCCAATATATCAATTGCTAATCAGCACAAAGGTTAGACTCAGATTGGAGGTGAGACTCAGAGACATACGATCACATTGTCTAGTCAGCCCCGTCTCCAATTGAACTGGTGCTTGACTTTAGAGAGAGGGCATAGCTAAAAAAAAAAAAAAAAAAAAAAAAAAAAAAA
>NW_016805130.1:2931484-2935890 GCF_001698545.2 Rhinopithecus bieti | reverse complement strand
AAAAAAAAAAAAAAAAAAAAAAAAAAAAAGAGCATCTCTCTCCCTTCTCCTCACCACACCTTGCCTCTCAAATCCTTCTCTTACTCACTATTACTCTTAATAACATTTCTCTCTCCAAAGATAGAAGTGCCTTCTCCTGTGCAGAAGTTAGGCAGTGGTAAAGAACAAGGTGGATCAGCAGTGAGTTGACATAATCATGTACAGTGATGCACCACATAACATTTCAGTCAGCAATGGACTGCATATATGACAGTAGTCACATAAGATTATAATATTGTATTTAAACCTTTTCCACGTTTGGATATGTTTAGGTACACAAACACCATTGTGTTACAATTGCCCACATTATTCAGTACAGTCACGCACTATACAGGTTTGTAGCCTAGGTGTCTATGTAGCAGGTGTGTATGTAGCAGACCATCTAGGTCTGTGTAAGTACACTCCGATGTTTGCACAATGGCAGAATCACCTAAGGATGCCTTTCTCAGACTGTATTCTTGTCATTAAGTGATCTATGACTGTACAAGGTTTAATACTTTCACTAAGATGGAAACCTGGTCTCAGGAAATGCACAGAGCAGTAGGCCAAGGATGATATGTCCTAACACCTGTATCATCACTTTAAGTGTATCAAATTTGCGTGGAGCCCTGAAGCTCCCTGAATCTCCCAATTATTACTTACTCCTCTTTATCTAACTGAACATAAAATCCTACTTTTTCTGGAAAATATGCTTCTTCTCTACCCGTAGTGGCATTGCCTTAGAAAAGGCCACATCAGTTTTTTTTTTTGTTTTTGTTTTTGTTTTGCAATGGAGTTTTGCTCTTGTTGCCTAGGCTGGAGTGCAGTGGCTCGATAGCAATTCACTGCAACCTCTGCCTCCCGGGATCAAGCAATTCTCCTGCCTCAGCCTCCTGAGTAACTGGGATTACAGGTGCCCGCCACCATATCTGGCTAATAGTTTTTAGTACAGATGGGGTTTCACCATGTTGGCCAGGCTGGTCACGAACTCCTGACCTCATGTGATCCGCCCTCCTTGGCCTCCCAAAGTGCTGGGATTACAGGTGTGAGCCACCATGATGGGCATCACATCAGCTTTTAACTGGATTATTACACATTTCCTAACTAGTTCCTCTACCGATATTCTCTTCCTCTTGCAAATTACTCTCCCAAATGCTGTTCAGGTTGTCATCCTGAAGACAAACTGGATCACATCACTCTAGCTGCCAACCGTTCTAAAAAGAAAAAGCCACAACTTTTTAAACCTAGTCTATGAGGTCTTTTACAAATTGGCCCATATCCCCAGGCCTTTGCTGTCTTTTCCTCTCACTTCAAATTCTAACTGCAACAAACTTTCTCTTGTTCCTTGAATATGCTGCACCCTTTATTCTTAGTGACTTTGCGTTACTATTCTTTATCTCTGGAATGTTCTTTCCTACCTATTTGCCTACTGAGATGTAAAGATTTTGCTCTAGGAACTCTTTTCAGACAGCTTCAGGCAGAATCAGTTTCTCCCAGGCCTTAGGCAAAGTTCCCTTTTCCTATCTCTATTAGCATTTTATGTTATTACATCTCATTTACCTACCTACTCCTTAACTTGACTTTGTAAACTCCTGGAGGCCATTGTATTAGTTCTCTTCCTAGCCTCCACATAACGTTATAAACATTGGCTAAATGAAAGAAAGAATGCATAAAGAATTCAGTTATCATTTGGTTTCCAAAATGCTAAAATTATCAATTAGATGCCATATTAGATGGAGCTACCTGTATAATTGTGGGTCTTGAATTACACTTTACATTTTTTTCTGACTGCCTGATGTTATGTTAGAGAAAATGATTTTACCTTTCAAATTACATTGTTTTCCATTGACAGAAGTCTTGAAATTAAAGATTTGTTTTATAGGAGGCAAAATAAATCTATGAACTGAGTTGAAAATTATGATTAGGGCTAGGAGTCAGCCAGATTTCAATGAGCAACAACAGGTTTTTACTTGGATCCTGGATTTTCTGCATGGAACTGAGAGTACAAATGCCTTTTGTCAAGGAACGCACATGGTGTATAGCTAATACAATTGGGGCACGATTCTTGCTTTGATTTGAAGCTTCCATCAGCAGTTTGCCTTTGGGTGCCTTGATAAAGTCATACTGTTTCTTGTGATAACAGAGACAGCCCAATAATTTTGTGCATGGTGGGTGATCACTGCCTTCCTTAGGTAATCCTGTATTAGTGAGGTCAAGATCCAGACACTAACATCAATTGCCAAGGCTGACCCTTTTTCCTCTCTTGGACCATTTGTAGTTGGAGTCCCACAAGGGGAAGGCCCTTTTTTCTTCTCATTCTTCATTTTTTACTTACATGACATCATCTGCTTTTGTAGGTTCAGTTCCTAGTATATTTAATATGGTTAATGGCCCTCAAATTATATCTCTAGCCTGATAATTTCTTCTAAGCTCCAAATATCCATCTAACTATATCTATATTATATCTATATCTCCATTGTCCACTGAACTTGACTTTCCTCATAAACTCTGCTTTTCCCCTCTCATTCCCAACAGAAATGGCATCACAATGGCATCACTTGAAATTTGCAAGTCACCTTTGTTTTGATTGTTTCCCTATGATTTCCCCTTCCCTTGCAACATAGCAATTCAATCACACGCTCTTTGTGTTTTACCAGTATATAAGTCTTCAAGTCTATTTCTCTCCATCTCCAGTACCCACCCCAGTCTAGCAATGAGCAGCCTCCTTTCCCTGGACCAATCCATTAGATGCTTGCCTAGCTTTGCATCCACTCAGGCCTGCCTCCAATATGATCTCTCCACAGGAGCAGAGTAGTGTCTTTACAAATAAAAATGTGATCATACCTCTGTTAAAAAATTATGGCAGGGCGCGGTGGCTCATGCCTGTAATCCCAGCATTTGGAGAGGCCGAGGCGGGCGGATCACGAGGTCAGGAGATCGAGACCATCCTGGCTAACACGGTGAAACCCCGTCTCTACTAAAAACACAAAAAAATTTGCTGGGTGTGGTGGCGGGTGCCTGTAGTCCCAGCCAGTGAGGCAGGAGAATGGCGTGAACCCGGGAGGCGGAGCTTGTAGTGAGCCGAGATTGCGCCACTGCACTCCAGCCTGGGCGACAGAGCGAGACTCCGTCTCAAAAAAAAAAAAAAAAAAAAAAAAACAAAAAAGAAAAATAAATTATACAAATATGTATGAGTATGTGTATGAGTGTGTGTGTGCTTGTGTGCATGTGTATACATCAACTTTTATATAGTGCTCATGATACCCAGGAACTCGGGTTTTTGTGTGTTCTCACTGATTTAACTCTTAGAACCTTTTGCTGAGAGTACTAATATTATCCCCATTTTACATATAAGGACACTGAAGAAAAGATGAGGGAAGGGATTTGCTCCATGTTCCACTGTTAATATGTAGTGACAGATACATGCATCTGGGCAGTCTGACTCCAGAGTCTGTTCTTTCTTTAAAACAATTTAGTGGTTTTCTTTGTCCGTAAGAAAAAGTGCAAAATTAGCAACATGTGTCCTGAAGCAATTCATCTGTCCCCTGATTAGTTAGTTCTTCAGCCTTTTCAAGTGACACTCTTCCCATTCTCTCATTTCTAGTTTCACTGACTTTGTTTCAGATTCTGGAATGTGCCATTCTGTGTCGTAGGGCAGGGCCTTTCCTCCTGTCGCCTCTCTGCCTGAAGTGTGCTCAGTCCTTCTACCTCGTCTCCCAGAGCAAGGCTTCCTGTATCTCCCCAGAACTCGTGCTGCTCTTTCAAACCAGCTGTCAACTTCACACTTGCCCGAACCATGCTTATTTTCTTGCCTGTGCTGTACATAAGCGTCAGGAAGGCTGGAACCTTCTCTCTCACATTTCTTGCCTGCTGAAATTTCCAATATTTAGTACGCATACCTGTCAAAGAACAGCTTGTCAAAAAATAAACAATCCATTTATTTATTCCTTTATTCACTGAAATTTATTGAGTGCTTACCATGTGTAAGGTAATATGCTATGTACTAGGGGGCTTAATGGAATAAGACAGGTGTCTTTACTCTCCTGAGTTATATTTCTTTAAGATGAAAGGAAAGAAGTGTAATGGTTTAGAAATGTCTTTTTTCTCACCCATCCTAGTTTCATGGCTGATGGCTGAGACCTCTGTAAAAAAAGACAGAGTAATAGGAGAAAAGAATACAAATTTATTTAATATGTTTTAATTAATTAATTAATTTATTTTTGAGATGGAATTTCGCTCTTGTTGCTCAGACTGGAGGGCACTGGGGCGATCTCGCAAACTCTGCCTCCCGGATGCAAGTGATTCTCCTGTCTTAGCCTCCCGAATATCTGGGATTACAGGGCCCACCACCACACCCGGCTAATTTTTTCTTTCTTTTTTTTTTTTTT
>NW_016805130.1:2897658-2930312 GCF_001698545.2 Rhinopithecus bieti | reverse complement strand
CTGAGGACTCTGTTCTGTTCCATTGGTCTATATCTCTGTTTTGGTACCAGTACCATGCTGTTTTGGTTACTGTAGCCTTGTAGTATAGTTTGAAGTCAGGTAGCGTGACGCCTCCAGCTTTGTCCTTTTGACTTAGGATTGTCTTGGCAATTACAGGGCCCACCACCACACCCGGCTAATTTTTTCATTTGTTTGTTTTTCTTTTTTGTTTTTGAGACGGAGTCTCCTTCTGTCTCCCAAGCTGGAGTGCAGTGGCGCGATCTCGGCTCACTGCAAGCTCCGCCTCCTGGGTTCACGCCATTCTCCTACCTCAGCTTCTCGAGTAGCTGGGACTACAGGCGCCCGCCACCACACCCGGCTAATTTTTGTATTTTTAGTAGAGACGGGGTTTCACCATGTTAGCCAGGGTGATCTCGATCTCCTGACCTCGTGATCCGCCCGCCTCGGTCTCCCGAGCCACCGTGCCCAGCCACATCTGGCTAATTTTTGTGTCTTTAGTAGAGATGGGGGGGGGTTCATCATATTGGTCAGGCTGGTCTTGAACTCCTGACCTCAGGTGATCCGCCCGCCTTGGCCTCCCAAAGTGCTGGATTACAGGCGTAAGCCACCGCGCCCGGCCTATTTAGTGTAAGTTTTATGTAACACAGGCACTATCTTCATAAGGGAATGAAGTCCTGAAGAAATGGGTAAACCCTCTATTTTTAATGCTAGGTTTGATTTTTTAAAAGTAGGTAGTCATGTACAAAAATGATTGGATAATAAAATATGAGCTAATATAAATAAACTGGGGGAAAACTTAGCAAGCCCCTTTTGTTCAGAATCTTCCCTGCATTCTTGTGCCTTCAGAAAGAAGGATATTCTTTACTTGGGCTAGGAAAGATACTTCTCAAATGAGGTTCTTAAGACCGACTTCAGGTGAGAAGGGTGGAGGAAGGTTACCTTCCTGCTTCTGTGCTTTTTTCAGAGGCCAACGTCCCATATCTGGAAGTAGCATGTCTTGAACACTATCAGAAGAAAGGAATGAAGACAGAGGAGAGAGAGAGAGAGAGACAGCGAGAAAGAGACTGAAAGAGAGAGAGAGAGAGAGGTGAAAGACAGAAAGTACCATGAAAACAGAAACAATTTATAAATGGTCAGAAAATGCTCAGACTCAGAAATACCTAATAGATTCAGTTTTTAGTAAATGCATGATGGATGTAGTTTTAGTTTACAAATGAGAATACTTCTATTTAGTATATATATATTATTTAATTAATTAATTTATTTATTTTTGAGATGTAGTCTTTTTGAGACTACTCTGTCACCCAGCCTGGAGTGCAGTGGCGCGATCTTGACTCACTGCAGTCTCCACCTCCCGGGTTCAAGCAATTCTCTCTGCCTCAGCCTGCCGAGTAGCTGGGATTACAGGTGCTTGCCACCATGCCTGGCTAATTTTTGTATTGTTTGGTAGATACGGAGTTTCACCATGTTGGCCAAGCTGGTCTTGACCTCCTGACCTCAGGTGATCCATCTGCCTCGGCCTCCCAAAGTGCTGCAATTACAGTTGTGAACCACTGTGCCTGGCCAGTATATTTGTTTCATTTCAAATTAATTTAGATGAAGTGAAAACTTTGAGTTTCTCTTTCTAAGCCCAGAATTATCTCTCTGGCTCTTTTCAGACAAACTCATACTGGGATGCCTATTATTTCCTAAAATTCACCATAGACAAAATCAAACTCATCTCCTTTTCTGTTAATTGAATGCTTCTTTAAGATTCCCCATTTTCATTAAAAGCATCTCACTACTCTGTTTTATCTTTGATTCCTCCTATCATCCTCCACTTCCAACTAGAGAGCGTGTTTATTAGTCCTTCTGCTAAACAATCTTGTGTTCTATCACAGTATTTCTTAATTAATCCTATGACAATTCTACACACTAAGACTTTATCTGTATTTCCATGAAGGTAAGAAAAGTGTAATTCGTCCAAGGTCACATAACCATTATATGATAGAGCCAGTAGCTGAATCTAATTCTACTTGAGAGTAAAGCTTACATTGCTATGTAACATGATGGCTTCTCAACTTCCAAAAGATCCCCAGGAACCATTTCAGTCCTCAGTGATCTCTAACTTCTCCAAATTTTATAGCATTTACTATCTGTGGAACTCATACATTCAAGTATATAATTCGTCACGATGTATTTTGCTATATTATGTGAATGCCTTATATACCAAACCAAATGGAAAATTCCTGAAAGGCAGAGATTATATTTTGCATTTTTATTTTGCTTCATAGCCTATAAATGGAAATGTACATAGAGTTGCCCATCAAATTCTAATTCCAACTTAGAATCATAGATTTTATATCTATCTGGAAGGGCCATCTAGTTAATTGGGATTGACTGTCTCTCCTGCCATGTAGGGTGTTATAGATGATTTCCATTTTATAACTAGGTACCTGGAGACTTGAAAAACTATATGACTTGTCTAGAATCTCCCTGGTAGGAGACCAGATATCAGGTTTTCTGATTTTGGGGTGAACAAATGAAGTAAAACTGATGAAGCTTTAAAAAATACATTCTAAAAGAAGGGTAAAATATTTGGCAGAGTAATTTTTTTTTCCTAATAATTCTGCTCTCACATATTTTAAATAAGGACAAGTTATATCACTTTACTCCTAGAAAATAAATTCTGTCACTGAAGTCTACAATGTTTTCTAGATTTTTGAATTAACAAGACGGATGAGCTGCATCTGTTTTCAGATGTAGACAACATATGAAGAGCGAATCGCAAAATACTTCATAAATGCATGCAAGTGTCCTTAAAGAAAATGCTGGTAAGCAAAGAACGGCCCAAACCAGGTGCCTGAGAACAGAAGACAGGGGCTAAGTAATTCACATGAAAGGGAAGCAAGCTTCAGCCTGGGGCTGCCAGGTCATAAGGAGGGGAAAGGAGAGACCAAAGAAAATCAGAGGAGTAAGAAAGAAAAAAATGAAATGTGAGACAGACCACAAGGAAAAAANTATGTGTATACATATAAAGAAAAGAAAAAAAGACAAGAGAAACAAGAGAAAGGAAGAAGCCTAGAGCTCACCACAACAAACAAGAGGCAGAAGAGGAAATGGTAACAATTTTTAAAGTTCGCAAAAGAAAACATACCTACTTTTAATCAGATCCTCTCCATTTTCCCTTTCAGCAATGTTCCATTTGGCTGGGCAGCTCCCTAACTGACTGCATATGCCACCTCCTCTGTAACTTTCCTTAAATTATCCCTGGTTGAATATCTTTTGGAAACTTTCAGTAAATGAAAACATTTTTTTTCCTCCTTTTTAGTAATTTCTTCTATAACCTTAAAATTTAAGAATTTTTAAAACTCCTTTTCATTGCAAATAAATAGCTTGTAGCTTATACTGTGTATAAATATTTGATGGTTATTAAATTTATTCAATAGAGATTGTTGACTGCTTACTATATATGAGCCTTGTTTTCAGTGCTGTGTTCCTGCCTGCTCTCAGTCAAGTGGCTAATAAACACCTTTACACAAACTATCAAGTAGCACTGTAAAAAAAAAGTAAGTAAACTATTTTACAAATAGTTTCAGACCTACAGAAAAGTTGAAAACATAGTACTTGGACAAAGAGTTCCTGTATACCCTTAATTCAGTTTCCCCTATTGTTAACCTTTTATGATACTATAATACATTTATTACTACTAAGGAATCAGGTATGTGTTCATTACTGTTAACTAAACTCCATATTTCATTGCATTTCATGAGTTTTTTCCTAATGTCTGTTTTTCTGCTTCAGGTTACCACATTACATTTAATCGCGTCTCCTCAGGTTCCTCTTGGCTCTGTTAGTTTCTCAGACTTTCTTCATTTGTAATGACTTTTGACTTCTTCTTCTTTTTTTTTTTTTTGAAACGGAGTCTTGCTCCTGTCGCCCATGCTGGAGTGCAGTCATGCAATCTCAGCTCACTGCAACCTCCGCCTCCTGGGATCAAGTGATTCTCCTGCCTCAGCCATCTGAGTAGCTGAGCCTACAGGTGCACCCCACCATGCTCAGCTAATTTTTGTATTTTTAGTAGAAGCAAGGTTTAACCATGTTAGCCAGACTGGTCTTGAACTCAAGTGATTGGCCTGCCTCAGCCTCTCAAAGTGCCAGGATTACAGGAGTGAGCCATTGTGCCTGACATTTTTTAGGAGTCTTGAGGAGACGTTTGTAGAATGTCCTTCAATGTGTATTTGTCCAGTGTTTTATCATAAACTGAGGTTATTGAGTTCTGAAGATAATGTCATGGAAGTGATGTGCCCTTCTCACAACGGTATATCACAGGGTGTTATGAGCTAGATGTTTATGTCCCCTCAAAATTCATGTTGAAATCCTAACACCCAATGTGACAGAATTAGGAGGTGGGGCCTTTGGGAGGGGATTAGCTCATGAGGGTGGAGCCCTCATGAATGGGATTAGTGCCCTTATAAAAGAGGCTCCAGAGAGCTCTTTACCCCTTTTTCTGCCATTGTGCAGTCTGCAGTCTGGAAGACAAGCCTCAGTAGAACCTGACTGTGCTGGCACCATGATTTCAGATTTCCAGCCTCCAGAATTGTGAGAAATAAATGTTTGTATTTTAAGCCACCTAGTCTATGGTGATTTGTTATAGCAGCCCAAACAAAGACAGAGGATATGGTATCAAACTGCTGAATCGCTGGTGATGTTAATCTTGATTAGTTGGTTAAGGTAATGTTTGTCAGTGTTCTCCACTGTAAAGTCACTATTTTTCCCTTTCCATATTCTATTTACTGAATGATTCATGGTCCAACACATACTCAAGGGAGTGGGATAAGGAGTAATGAAGCTCCATCTCTGGGAAGAGGGTGTATCTACATATATATTATTTGGAATTCTTCTGTAAGGAAGATGGGTCTCTTCCATTTATTGATTTAATCAGTTATTTGTAGAATTGATATATGTTTATCTATATTTTGGGCTAGATATCCATTATTATGTTATTGTCACTCCAATTGTTACAGCTTTGGAGACCCGGGGCTCTTCCAAGTTGGCTTCTGTGTTCTTTGACATGTCCTCATCCTCTTATTTTTTGAGCAGTTCCTTACTTTTGGGTACCACACAATGCCCCAGGCTTACTGTGTTTATTTCCTACCATAACCCTATAATAAATTACTTTTCCAATGAGCCCTGGTTCATTGTATTGGACAATTGTATTAGAAATCGAGTGAATTGGCTGGGTGAAGTGGCTCATGCCTGTAATCCCAGCACTTTGGGAGGCTGAAGTGGGTGGATCACTTGAGGTCAGGAGTTCGAGACCAGCCTGGCCAACCTGCCAAAACACCTTCTCTACTAAAAATACAAAAAATTAGCCAGGCATGGTGGTGGGCTCCTGTAATCCCAGCAACTTAGGAGGCTGAGGCAGGGAGAATTGCTTGAACCTGGGAGGCAGAGGTTGCGGTGAGCCAGGATCGCACCATTGCACTCCAGCCTGGGCAACAAGAACAAAACTCCATCTCAAAAACAACAAAGACAAAAATATTGAGTTAATTAGTCTTCACTATAACATTGTAAAGTTTCTGGTTTTGCCTTTGAAAGATGTCTTCCCCCAAGGACCAAACTGTCTTGCACAGATAGGAATATATTTGTCTACTGTAAAATTCTCTTAAGACAGCTAAAGGACTTTTTTAAAGAGTAGTCAGAGAACTAATGGACTTTTGGTTAGACATTCAATGGGAACGATGTTTATTATATGAACAATTTAGAAAGATTAATGGGAAAATCATTATTAAAACATTCTTGTCAACAAAACAACTCTTGAAAACTCAAATCAAAGCTGTGTCTCCCAGATTACTACAACCTCAACCATCATTGAGATTCTAATTTTTTTTTTTTTTTGTTAGGTAGAGTTTCACTCTTGTTGCCCAGGCTACAGTGCAATGTCACCATCTCGGCTCACCACAACCTCTGCCTCCTGGGTCCAAGAGATTCTCCTGCCTCAGCCTCCCAAGTAGCTGGGATTACAGGTGTGTGCCACCATGCCTGGTTAATTTTGTATTTTTAGTAGAGACGGGGTTTCTGCATGTTGGTCAGGCTGGTCTCAAACTCCTGACCTCAGGTGATCTGCTTGCCTCAGCCTCCCAAAGTGCTGGGATTACAGGTGTGAACCACCACTCCCGGCCACTTCCGAATTTTTTAATGGAATAAAGAACCATGCAAATGTGGAAAACAGGTATCTATTAGATGCTTTTCATTTATAAATAATCTTTATTAAATTAATCAATATTTTACGTTTTGGAATAATAATTATAGTTTCCACTTATTGAGAACTACTTACTCTGCTGACTGCATACTTATTCTCTCATTTAGTAATGCTTAAGAGATAGGATTTGATATGCACTATATTTATATTCCAAGAGGCCAAGACTATGTGTAAAAACAAAAACAAAAACAAAAACTTCACCTTTGTCTCATTCTAAATAATTAAAAGCAGAAGGCCAATATTAGATTTTAATCTTGCTCTTTTTTTGTAATTAGTTATATTTAAGAAACAAAAGGTAGGTAAAAGCTTGGAACAAAATACAGCTGTGGCACAATGCTTAAAAAGGGTCATCCCTACTCTTTCATCTTCTGATGAAAAACCTGGAGTTCACCAATCTGGCAGCTTTCTCACNTAAAAACAAAAACAAAACAAAACTTCACCTTTGTCTCATTCTAAATAATTAAAAGCAGAAGGCCAATATTAGATTTTAATCTTGCTCTTTTTTTGTAATTAGTTATATTTAAGAAACAAAAGGTAGGTAAAAGCTTGGAACAAAATACAGCTGTGGCACAATGCTTAAAAGGGTCATCCCTACTCTTTCATCTTCTGATGAAAAACCTGGAGTTCACCAATCTGGCAGCTTTCTCACATCACACTGCTGGTTAATGGCAGAAGTGAGACTGGAACTTAAGGCTTTCAGTTCCCAGTTCAATGTACTTCCTCTAATCCTGTTCTCCGAGTCAATGCTTTGAGTCAATACCATATTGGAGTATAACTTGAAACTATCAGAACACAAGTGCAGAGCAAGGGAAGATAAGAACCTTAAAAATGCTGTATGCAGATTGACTCCAACTCCTCCTGGCTGTGAGAAGAAACGCCTGTAACATCAATTTACACAGCATTGCCACAATCAATGTGCGATGACTCTCTTCCTCCCTCCCCTGCCCTCCCTCCCTTCCTTCCTTCCTGTCTTCCTGCCTTCCTTCTTTTTTCCTTCCTTTTCCTTTTGTTCCTCTCCTTTCTTGCTTTTATTTCTTTTTTTTTCTTTTGTTCCTCTTTTATTTTCTTCTTTCCCCTTTTAGTTTTTGCTGGGAGTCAGGGACAGAGCAATAAAGAGCAGACTAAATTCTCAAGGAAGACTGGCAACTATTGCTCTCCCTTGCTATTTCTGCTGTATGGGTGTGGGTGTGTGTGTGTGTGTGTGTGTGTGTGTGTGTGTGTGCGTATGACAGAGAGAGAGTGAGAGAGAAACAGAGAGACAGAGATAGAGCAAACTGAGGTGAAGGGCTAGGTTTTTTGTTTTTTAATATTCAATCCATTATGAATTGGTATTGTTTTAAATACAATACAAAGGAATTTTGTTGCTAGAAAAATGAAATAACATGAAACATAAGAGACTAGAAAATATAATATTTGATATCTTATTAGATTTAAAAGACATAAATTACTGTAAGTTTGCTATAAAAATTTCTAAAGGCTCTGGGTGTCTGTATTTCCCTTATTTCTGTATAAACAGTGAAAATCAGTTCCCATGTTGGCATCAAGACGGAGGCAATGCTTTGTGTTGTGTCATTCTCAGCAGCAGCACAAACCATATTCACCGTTACACATGATTTGCCTTCAGATTACAGTCTTACCCCCACCCCACCCCAAACCAATTAAATTAGAATCTTTAGGAATGGGGTCTAAATCTGGTTGTTGTTTGTTGGTTTGTCTGTTTTTATCAAATCTCCAACTGATTCTAATGTGCCACCTTATAAGGACATGCTGTCAGGACAGGAGGTCTGGAAAATGCCCTTTGCAGGCTCCTACCCTAAGTAAGCCCTCCAGTGGTGCTTCCAATGATTGAAGATGAATTTCAGTGTTTTTTGAGACTGAGTCTCTCTCTCTTTCACCCATACTGGAATACGGTGGCACGACCTCGGCTCATGGCAACTTCTGCCTCCCAGGTTCTTGGGCCTCAGCCTGCAGAGTAGCTGGGATTACAAGCACCCACCACCACTCTTGGCTAAGTTTTGTATTTTTAGTAGAGGCAGGGTTTCTCCATGTTGGCCAGGCTGGTCTCAAACTCCTGACCTCAAGTGATCTGCCCGCCTTGGCCTCACAAAGTGCTGGGATTACAGGCGTGAGCCACCGCGCCCAGCCTGGAGATGAATTTTCTTTAGTGAAGCAGGACCTGCGTGCTCCTGCCATTTCTTAGATTCTCACTAAATACATGGCCCTTTATTCTACATAAACTTAACACACAGGAGGAAGTAGATATTAGGGTACTATTTGATAGCTGGGGTGAATAGAGAGGTAGGATATAAAAATGATGACCTTTTTAAATACTACTCCCTATTATAGTTGTCAGGATCATTTAAATAACAAACACATCTGAATCCCATTTTATTTAAAGTCAAACCAAAATGATGTCTGATTCCCATAATTAAAAATATTCTTTCATTCACTCAACAAAAGCAATAGCACAGGCACTCGGGATGCATTGGGCTGTTAGGTTGGTGCTGCTGCCCTTGCAGGCTTAACGATCACTTTTAATTTTAGAGACAGGAGTGTTAATAACTTTGTTTTTAAGAAGTAATTCAATCTGAATTTGACCGATTAATTTTACTGAAACTCGGAGGGATTAGCAGATGCTAATGAGTCAAGACCGTACAAGGATTGACTAAGTCCATTGAACGACCAGGGTTTAACTTGTCCAGTACTAATCGCCCCTGGGCTTTCCTCCTGCAAAGCTATGTGAAAGCAGCCACAGTTGAGTGATTCAGGTCATGAACCTTGAAGTGGCCAAAAAGGTCACCTGCCTACCACATCATGTAAGCTGTGATCTCAAGCTCCTTGATTATGCCAGAGGAGGGGCTGTTGCTATTTCAGCCATGAATGCTGCAGTACAAACCATGCCACTGACCTGCCATATTGTATATCTGCAGCCATACAGTTTGGACCCCAGAATACTTGCTTCCATAATGGTAAGTGCTTGGTTGATGGACCGGGGTTGGATCAAAGGTTTCGTCCATCATGTGGCTATAAGATCTCAGCCCCTGGTTGTGCCAGAGGAGGGGTTGATATTTCCCAGTCACTCAGTTTAAAGGTCTGAGGCTCTTCCTCTGGAGACTAGACTTTTGGGAGTCTCTGTGTGCTGCCCTCGGATGTGACAGGCCACGAGAGGATGGCACACCTGCTTTTGCTCCTATCTTTGAGAATTTTTTAAAAATATAAATCTTATTCTGACAGTCTTGGCAGTGTGTTACCTGACCATTTGCTAGGTTTTTATGACATCTACCAGCAGCAGGAAGTATAATGAGAGCATGACTTGTGGACTAACTTTGCCAGAGAAACTAAGATATTAGGAGATGTCAATCTAGGGGGCACTAGGAAAGGTTAGGGGGAATCCCCTTATATGATAGCAGAGGAGTCTAGGAAAACTCTCTGCAGCTAAACTTAGGGCTGTGTAATCTATCCACTTTCTGTTCAATGGAATTAGCAGGTATTACCCAACTCCATAGAAGTATGACTTGGAGAATTGCTAGCTCAGTGTGAGTACTCCCTTCCCTGGCTCATTCTTATGGGACAAAAAATTATTAAGAAATAACCACATGCCAAAAACTGTAGAAGATAAGCACTAGGGATATGAAGATTAAAATAGAATCTCTGTTATCAAGTAACTAAGGCTGGTGAAGGAGACTGCTATGGACTATACGTTTGTGCTCCCCCCAAATTCATATGCTGAAATCCTAACTCCCAATGTGATGTGATTAGGAGATGGGGCCTTTGGGAAGTAATTAGTCATGAAGGTGGAGCCTTCAGGAAGGGAATTAGAGCTCTAGTAAAAGGAACCCTAGAGACCTCTCTTGTTCTCTTTCCCCAGCATGAGTATAAATGAGAAGATGGCAGGCTGAGATCTGAAAGAAGGCCCTCACCAGAACCCAACCATGCTGGCACCTTGATCTCAGACTTCCAGCTTCCAGAACTGTGAGAAACAAATTTCTGTTGTTTATAATCCACTCACTGTGGTCTTTATTAGGACGGCCCCGACTAAAAGACCCAGAGCTAAAATGCCCATAATGCTGGAATGGGTTGTGTGTGGAGTGCTTTGGAAGCACAGAGGATGAAATAGCAAACACCATTTGAGAAAAGTTTGGCTGGGCGCAGTGGCTTACGCCTGTAATCCCAGCACTTTGGGAGGCTGAGGTGGGAGGATCATCTGAGGTCAGGAGTTCGAGACCAGCCTGGCCAACATGGCGAAACCCTGTCTTTACTAAAAATACAAAAAAATTAGCCTGGCGTGGTGGTGGGCACCTGTGATCCCAGCCACTTAGGAGGCTGAGTCAGGAGAATTGCTTGAACCTGGGAGGTGGAGGTTGCAGAGAGCCGAGATCATGCCATTGTACTCCAGACTGGGTGACAAGAGTAAAGCTCTGTTTCAAAAATGAATGAAAGAAAGAAAGAAAGAAAGAAAGAAAGAAAGAAAGAAAGAAAGAAAGAAAAGAAAGAAAAGAAAGAAAAGAAAGAAAAGAAAGAAAAGAAAGAAAAGAAAGAAAAGAAAGAAAAGAAAGAAAAGAAAGAAAAGAAAGAAAGAAAGAAAGAAAGAAAGAAAGAAAGAAAGAAAGAAAGAGGAAAAAAGAAAAGGGAAAAGTTCGAGGGGACTTCACATTCACAGAGGAGATGACATTTGCAATGTGCCCAGAAATGTTGGATTTTAAAAATAAATCCTACTCTGGCAGTCTTGGTAGTATGCTATTTGACTGTTTACTAGGTTTCTATGACATCTGCCAATAGCAGGAAGCATAAATGGGTCATGACTATGGACTAACTTTGCCAGAGAGACCAAGACCTTAGGAGACCAAGGTCTCCTAAGAGAAACCAAGACCTTGTAGAATCCAAGACCTTCTACAACCCATTTGTGGAAACCTCATGCAGGCACCTCCAAGCTTCATTTAGTTAAGATACATTTGTTTGTAGTTGACATATGGAGCTTTTTTGGAAGGTTGGGCTCTACATACATGGTACCCTTGACATTTGCAAAGGAAACATTTTGAGACATTCCAGAATCCATAAGTTCACAAATACTAATTAAGATGTAGAGGTTGAACAGGCAGTCAGGCTTACTCACTGGTTAAGTACTTGCTTCTACACATGAGCCATGTAGCATCACACATAGCTGCATACAAACTCTCAAAGGTTGAAAGTGCAAGTGCAGTAAGTCTAGCATACTTTAGAGAAGGATCTTCCTAGGTGTTAGCAGGATCATTCCAGTGCTCCAGAGGGGCAGTGATACTGTGGGCCAGACAGTGAGAGAATCATGATCTCTGGGAAGATGAGTAGGGCAGGGCAGAGGAGCTTGCTGCATCCTTGGTTACTTGAAAGACACAGTACAAAGTACACAAAAGGAGGGTATTGGGGTCAGGCCTCATGTTACAAGGCCTAATGGGTCATCATGAGCCAAAATGAATTTATTTCAGCTGGAAAGAATTAATGATTGTGTATCATTTATTGAATGCACTCATTAGGTTCCTGGCACAGTGCTAAGAGCAGCACAAATACATCAGCGTTCACTTGTCACTAAAAAAGCCCCTGTGAATTAAGCATTGTTATTTCCCTATTTCTGAGACTAGGAAACTGGGCTTGGAGAAGTAAAACAACATACTCAAGGTCATGCAAAGTGGGAAGTGGGGTTAACTCTGGGACATCTAGTATCAAAACCCTCTGCTATTGGATTTTCAATCCTTCCTCCTCTGTTAGAGATAGAGGACTATTGGCAGAGTTTGTGCAGAAAGGAGTTGAGTCTTGAGCATTTGTGGCTGGCTGGGGACCTGCTCCTCTTCCAGGGCCTTTGTGATGCTTACTTGCTGGTGGCCCAGGGAATTCAGCAGGGGCTCCCATGCCAAACCTTGTCAGGAATCTGGTTTTTGTCTTTCACAGGTTGATGTGGCCCATGACAGGAATTACACGTCAGGGCCAAATATACATTACTAGAAATAGATTACATCAGGAAGTCAGATTTATATAGTTTAAATAGAAGTGAAGAAAACTGGAAGGAAGATACAGCAGTCTAATCTGTGGTTGAATCATGCACCATAATTAAGCCTCCTCATTTCCTACTCTTTCCTTCTGCATTTTGCAAATGTCTCCATCTGTGACTCATCTTTTTTTACAGCAGCTTCACTCCCTCATATTTCTTTTTCTTGTCTTGCTATTTTCTCCATCAATTCTGTCTCCTAACTTTTCTAGGAAGATCCTATTGATCATTAAAATTGTCAAAGAATAAGGGGAAAGAGACAATTCTTGAAGAAACACTAAGAATCTGTATTATGTAAGCCAAGTCCTTCAGTGAAGCCAGAAGTTATAATTTGGTAGCTGAGATTAATGAGAACATTATACACATAATTTAGTTTAGCATATTTTATAAGAGCCTAATTTTCAGCTGGAACCTTGCTAGGTGCTGGAAATATCAAAATAAATTAGGCACAACCTTCCCCCCGCACTGCCTCAGGAACTAATAGTTTAATGGGTAAGTCCAAGACATAAAAAGATTCTGTCAATAAAATGTGGTGTTATGATAGAAGTATATACATGTTATTAAAGGAGCTCTTTATTCAACCCAGGGGCTCCAAGAAAGTTCTTGAATGAAAAGATGAAATCTGAACTCACTCATTAAAGATGAATTCATTGGGAGAAGGGAGACGGGTAGGAGAAAGGGTGTTTCAGGTCGGTCCAGAGGATCTGATCTAGTACGTGAGCAAAGGCACAGAGGCATGGAATCACCTGGTCTTGTTGAAGAATTTCAAGCAGTGCAATGTTGCTAGAATGCAAAGTTGCAGGTGGTGAGAGGTAGAAGCAAGACTGGGGAGGCAGTGAGGACCACATTAGGGAGTGCTTTTATGTCTGTTAGGGAGCATGAACTTCTTTAGGTGATTGAATTACACGTCAAGGCCAAATATACATTTCTTAAGCCCTGAAGAACTTAAGAAAGAGCATTGACATGATCACATACATGAACATACTAGGTATTTTAGAGTGATCTCTTGGTTAGCAAAAAGAAGGAGATATTTGAAAGGTGGAAGGCCAGGACCTGGGATGGGATTCCAGAGGAGAAGTGATGGGACCTGCACTGGGCTATGATCATGTGAATGGAGGAGTCATAAGCTATCAGCATTTGGTGTAGAAGTTAAGGGAACAATACAAATATTTCCTGAGGTGCTTGTGAATTGCTGTTTATGAGTAGCAAAAGTTACCACGATAGGGATGCCAAACCCTATCTAGGTCTTCCTGTGGTCCATTTTTGCAGACTCAGATTGAATTCTAATGCTGTTCTTTCTTCCTTTGCCTTGGATCCAGGGATTCTACATGCTTTGCTCTCCTTCAGTAACTTCCAGCATTCCCTTCCTCCTTTGGGGAAACTTTTCCTCCAGCCACTCTGTGGCATGGGTCTCAGGCTTCTCAGATATCTTCTTGCTTGCTACCAAAAATAAAACAAAACAAAACAAAACAAAAAACACCTTTCCTTCATAGCACTATGACTGTTAGAATTAATTAATACTGCCATCACTGTTTGTTTAATGTCTCCTTCTAGTAGTCACTATTATTGGTGGCAAACATCAAACAGCAACTTTGTTAAACTGAAGCATTAAAAGGTATAGGAGAGAGACAGATGAAATTGCCGAGAATTCAAGGAAGGGAAATTGGCAAAAAGCCCAAGTCTAGGCAGCTGCAAGATAAGCCAGACCACACCAGGGTTCATGTCAGTTCAGAACCTCACCATTGAGACTGCTGATTTCAGAACTCTTTTAGTACCAAAATTCTTGAAGAGTTTCTATTGCTTCTGAGCTATTGTCATACACTCTCAAAGCTCAAATTCCTTGAGTAGAGCATGTCTGGTCTTGGGTGCCAGGAGATGGGAAAAGAATGATTATTTCCCCTTAATTTTCATAGTGGGAAGGTGGGAAGCATGGCTCTCTTCCTCGTCAACACTTTGAGGTTTTCTGCCAAAAAGGAGAGGGCATTTAAATTCTGAGTTTGTGTTTCTTTATCTCTAAATCTTTATCTACATACACTCATGCATGTATATAACACATCTGCCATCAATAACAGTGACTAGACTGGGCATGGTGACTCACGCCTGTAATCCCAGAACTTTGGGAGGCCAAAGTGAGCAGATGGCTGGAGGCCAGGAGTTTGAGAGCAGTGTAGTCAACATGGAGAAACCCCATCTCTACTAAAAATACAAAAATAGCTGGACATGGTGGTGCATGCCTGTAATCCCAGCTACGTGGGAGGCTTGAACCTGGGAGGTGGAGGCTGCAGTGAGCTGAGATTGTGCCACTGCACTCCAGCTTGGGTGACATAGTGAGACTCTGTCTCAAAACAGAAAACAAACAAACAAAAAACCAGTGACTAGTTCCACAAGGGTAGAGAATGTCTCATTCTTGTTCACTGTTGTATCCTCAATGCCAGATGAGTTAACACCAGGCAAAGGCTGATAGTAAGTATTCAGCAAATATTTCTTGAATAACTGGGAATTTCAGTGAATGAATGTACTATTTTAAAAAAGCATTTTATCTCTAATCATTATAGGATTTTAAGAAATCTATACTATTTATAGAGTTCCTAACCTATAGTTCCTAAGTCCCTCCTGAGATAGTAACTGGAGATGCTCCTACCCTCTGATTGTTTCATGGGATTTTTAAAGGATCCCCTTCTGAACCTCAAAGTTTAGCAAAGGTACCATACACCACTTAGTCCATACTTCCCCTTTTCTCTGACTGAAAATGAATCACAGCAATGCCATCAGTATGCCTAAAGTCAACTGAACTTTTACCTTTCCTTGGATCTCCAGACTTGGTAAGATAACTCTGGAAGATAGCTCCAGCTCAGGAAGAAGAACCTGCAGCCCATTTCCTTTCAAAAGGCAGAGACAAACATTTTCCCTGGCCATCTTGAAACATGGGTTGTCAATAAGACCTATGGGCATGGATATCCTACAACTTTAGAACTATTTGGAATTTGAACCAGTTGTTTTCCCTAACCAGCAACAATGTTAAAATTCTAGGAAAATATAATCATGTTTTCAAATACATGGTCTATTTTTGACTTTCTAATTGTTTTAAAGTGTCTGATGGGTCAAGCCATATAACAATGACATATAATCTTTTAAGAACATTACAAACTTAAAAATCATATTATTAAAGACTCAAACATTGTCATTCGATTTATGTTGCAAGTTAGAAGATTTCATTAACATAAAGTAACCAGCTTAATGCTAATAATCTGTCCAGAAATAGCTCTTCTTCCATAGATTTTAGCCTAAAGGATTTTGAACATCTACACACACTTCAAGGATTCTACTGTCGTCAGTTTCTTGATTAATATTGTCTCACTATGTGGGCTTGGTAAGTTTTTCTACGTAGGCTATATTTCTAAATTCCTTTCATTTTGGTTATTGGTAGTTTCTTGCTTGAACTGGGATTCATATTTCTCCCTGCTGAGAATAAAATTTGTTCTCAGAATAAAGCATATTTGACTCTTTCTAAGCTGCCAAAATGTGAAGTCTTGTGGTTAGGTATTTTGGAAAACCGGCAGGTTTTGTTTACATACTGTGGTCTTTCTCCAAATTTATCCCACATCCCACACTCCACAAGTCTAGGACCCCTTCCAACGTAATTGCTGTGGGACAAGTGCAAGGCAAAGGCTTCCGCAGTCACCAAATCCTTTCCATCTTTGAATCAGACACAGCAAGTACCAGAAGAGCTTCCTCTGCTTAAAAAAAAAAAAAAGAAAAGAAAAGAAAAAGAAAAGAAAATGCTGACCTATAGAAATACCTGAATCTAATTTGCTGTACAAATGGAAACCTTTTCTTTTTAGATTGGATGCAGAAAATGTATTTTCAATGTTTATAATTTAACAATTGCTCAAAGCCTTTCATATGAAAGCAATTTACGCATGTTGAGCCCAATTATCCTAACATGCTTAAAACTTAACCAGTATTTTTCGTTTTTAACCTTGGTGCATTAGTCTCCTTGGATAGGGCCTTTTTCACCAACAGTGAATCTGAAACTTAATCACAGAGGTGCTTTATGGCTTAAAGTGCCAGAAAATCCTTCTTGTCAGGGAAAGAATATCTTGGAAAATGACACTGTTTCTGTATATTCTTACAAGGATTAAAACTTTGGGGTTTGAACTAGATTTACTGATTCCATGTAATATTCAGCCAGAAGAGATGTTGAATCATGAACCCGCACTTATTTTCAGTTACCTTCATTTTGGAAGAAAGCAATGTAGCCCATCTACAGCACATATGTTAGCTAAATCTGGCACCATCAAGCAGTCTAGGGTCATCCACTCTGGCCATTTGTATGGCTTATTCAGTCAATTCACTCGAGAAAGAGTTATTGGGTGCTTACTCTGTGTCAGGCTCTACGCTAGATGTCGGGGAGAAAATGATGAAAAAGCAAGATGTGTTTCTGTCAAGGAGTTTATAATTCTGAGGGAGATAACATGGGCACAAAGAGTATTATAATTAACAAATGGCTAATTACAATATGGCTATAAATACTATGCTGCAAAAAAGAATTCAGTCTTAGGAGAGCTTGTGGCTGAGATAAAGGGCAGGAAGGAAGGCCTCCAAAAGAAGTGAGAGGTAAGGTGAAGCATGAATTGGTGATGAAGAGGAGATAGGCCAGATGAAGAGGAGGTAGGTGGCATGTTTTGGGGAGGAAGTAGTAGCATGTTGGGAAGCCAATAAGTCACATGTTTGAGGAAACAAAAAGGTTTCATTTTGCCAGAAGGATAAAGTGTAAGGTTGCATGTGATAAAAGATGTTGCTGAGGCCGGGCATGATGGCTCACACCTGTAATCCCAGCACTTTGGTAGGCCAAGGTGGGTGGATCACAAGGTCAGGAGTTTGAGACCAGCCTGGCCAACATGGTGAAACCCTGTCTCTACTAAAAATACAAAAATTAGCCATGCGTGGTGGTGGACACCTGTAGTCCCAGCTAGTTGGGAGGCTGAGGCAGGAGAATTGCTTGGACCCAGAAGGCAGAGGTTGCAGTGAACCGAAATGGTACCACTGCACTCCAGCCTGGGTGACAGAGTGAGACTCTGTCTAAAAAAAAAAAAAGATGTTGCTGAGAGGTAAGTAGAGTCTCATTCACTAGGACCTTGCAAACTCTAAGAAAATGCTTGGAGATTTTCCTGAAGGGAATTGAGAGCCTCGAGAAGATTTTACAACGAGGACCAGCAGGAATTGATTGCATTTTTGGAATGATTATTTTGGCTGTACTGTAGGGAGTAAACTGTATGTGGATTGAAGTTGGACCTTGGCTGTCATAGAGAAGAAGGACATTGGTTGGTCTGAATGATGGTGATGACCATGGAGATAAAGACAATTTGAACTACTTAAGTGAAAATCACTTGGGGGAATTTGTTGCAGTAACTGACTAGACATGGGAGACATAGGAGTCAAAGATATGGTTCAGGATTTTGCTTAGTGATTTTCCTATTGTTGCTGATGTAACACCACTGGCCCAACTTTCATGAATTCTCCCAGGTAATTAGTTTCATGGAACATTGTTGAGTGGGATTTTCTTTATCTCCAGTATTCTTGGGAGTATTCAAAATATCCAACGCTTAGATACTATTATATTATGTTAAGCAGTAAATTAAAACAGAATGACAAAATAATACACATAAACTGTATAAAACAGGAACTAAGAAAATGGCATAAGTGGCCAGGCACGGTGGCTCACTCCTCTAATTCCAGCACTTTGGGAGGCCAAGGTGGCTGAATCATGAGGTCAGGAGTTCAAGACCAGTCTGGCCAACATGGTGAAACCCTGTCTCTATTAAAAATACAAAAATTAGCCAGGTGTGGTAGCAGGCACCTGTAATTCCAGCTTCTCGGGAGGCTGAGGCAGGAGAATCGCTTGAACCTGGGTGGCAGAGGTTGCAGTGAGCCAAGATCACACCACTGCACTCCAGGCTGGGCAACAGAGTGAGATTCTGTCTCAAAAAAGAAAAAGAGAAAAGAAAGAAAAAAGAAAATGGCATAAGCACTGAAAAATTCTGTGACTAATCCTCTGAATACACTTACCTCATTTGCAAACATAGACTTTCAGCTAGAAAGCAACAGAGTAGAAGTCTGTGAGCAGAATCCATGTTTGTTCTATCACCTCAGGGAGTTCAAATCGTGTAGGACCCTGTGGCACCATCCCTGCCCTGCCTCCCCTGGAAGGGGCAGCACTTCCAGCCCCACTCATAGCCATCTCTGCTCCAATTAGAGCAGCCCAGCTTTTCCTGTTTTATACAATGGGTTTCTATAGAATATTACACTTGACAAAAATAACAAAAAGAAAAAATTCACATGAAAACATTTAAAAGTCACCATCTCTTACAACTATCTTCTGAAACTCTGAGAGTTATTAGCCATGGCCAAGCTGTTGCATCTCTCAAGACCCAGTTTCTCTATTCACAAAATAAGATTACAATTTTTCTTTCCTATGTCACAGGATTGTTTAGATGATCAAATGAGTTTATTTGTGTTAAAGTGCATTAAAGAAACCAACGTTATTGAAGCATAAGTTGATATAGTTTGGATATCTACCCCGCCCAAATCTCATGTTGAATTGTAATCCCCAGTGCTGGGTGGAAGTGGGGCCTCGGGGAGGTGTTTGGGTCATCTGGGCAGATCCCTCATGGCCTGCTTCTGTCTTCGTGAGAGTGAGTTCTCATGAGTTCTGGTCATTTAAACGTGTGTGGCACTTCCCCCCACCATTCTCTTTCTCTCTCTCTTGCTTTCTCTGAGTTATGTGCCTGCTCCCCCTTTTGCCTTCCACCATGATTGAAAGCCTGCTAGAAGCCAAGCAGATGCCAGCAACCATGTTTCTTGTAAAGCCTGCAAAACCATGAGCCAATTACACTTCTTTTCTTTGTAAATTACTGTCCCAGGTATTTCTTTATAGCAATGAAAGAATGGCCTAATACAAAGTTATGCCCAATAAACTGAATCCATTTAAAGAGCATAATTTGATGAGTTCTGACAAGGTCTGCACCTGTGAAACTCTTGCCATAATTAAGTTATAGGATATTTTCATCACTCCAAAAGATTCCTTGTACTCCGTTACAGTTTATCCTTCCTTCTGCTCCTCCTCCCTTTACCCCCGTGAAATCACCAATCTTCTATCAGTATAGATTAGTTTACATTTTCCAGAATTTTATATAAATGAAATCATACCATATGTACTATTTGTGTCTGGCTCTTTTTATGCAGCATGATGACTTTGAAATTTGTTTATTTGTTGTAACAGCGATACTTTTTAAATTGCATTATATGGATGTATATTTCACCCATTCACCTGTTGATGGACATTTGGATCATTTTCTATTTTTGGCTATTGTGAATACAGCTGCTATGAATATTCATGTACATGTTTTTCTACAGACTTAAAGAGCTATTTGAACTGCAATATGGCATTTAAATAGAAACTTTCATTATTCGAATGCTAAAATCATTCTGACTTTCATGAGAAATTTCTGTTTCATGTAAGAGCAATATCTGTTTATTGATTTCTTGGGAACAATTATGGAGTTAATGCATAAATTCAGCATACTCTGAATGTTGTCAATATACAACCTCATTTCAAAAGAATTTGCAGTGTTTCTTATTATAGATAGGTGCAAATAAAACTTTTTATTTGAAATATAAAATTGCAAAGTTATACAAATTTAAAAAAATATAGCGAGCCCTTTGTAAAAAGGCTTTGATAAATATATATGTTAATAATTCAGGCTACTATGATATTCCCTTGACACATGCACTGAAGTCCCTTAACTTCATGTGACTTGTGCCCATAAATTGCGAAAAGAATATATGGAGCAATTGTGTTAATTACAATAGAGTTATTGTTCAGATCAAAAAGCATCTCACTGGGGCTCTGCCTGGGGGGTCAGCATTGACCTCTTATCTGCCCTTTGACTGTTGAACTTAAAGGAATCTCCATTTGCTTCCTACTTAATATTTTAGAAACTTCTTATGTTGCACTGTTGATTCCAAGGAAGTAGATATATATAAACTATAATATATAGTTAGTGACATACCAAAGGTCAAAGAATCTGGTCCTCACCTCCTCCTGGAAGTTTTTCCAGATTGTCAAGAAATATAATTTTATTCTCTCTCCTTCCCTTATGTGAAAACAAGCTTATTAACATTTTTGAAAAATCTCTTTACTGTCTAGCTAATAGGTAATGTCTCAAAACTATTCTGCATTTTTTTTTTTAACAATATCACACTTCACATGGTCTCTGGAAAACCACTACATATTATCAGGTTTATATCATTGTCCAATACCATTCCTGGATCTGTATTTATTATAAAGTTTGTTCAATAAACATGGCACTAAGGAGGAGAGAGAAAATGTCAAAAAAAGTCTGATCATGAAAATGGTATTGATCTGAAGATTCTCTCAAATACATTGGAAGACTCCCTTCCCCACACCTACTGAGGTTCCTGAACAAACTTTATTTTATTTTATTTAGACAAGGTCTCACTCTGTCACCCAGGTTGGAGTGCAGTGGCACAAGCTTACTGCAGCCTCGACCTCCCTGGCTCAGAGTACCCCACTGTGTTAGCCTTCCAAGTAACTGGGATACAGGCCCAAGCCACCACACCCAGCTAATTTTTGTATTTTTGTAGAGATGGGGTCTTGCCATGTTGTCCATGCTGGACTCTAATTTCTGGGTTCATGCAATCTGCCCACCTCAGCTTCCCAAAGTGCCAGGCCTATAGGCATGTGCCACCGCACCCAGCCTCTGAAAAAATATTAAAAATTGCTGGTTTAGTCATTGATATAGTATGATGCATATTTAATTGGAAAAACAAAGCTCAAGAAAAGTAGCATGTTTGGACTTCTGTCATTATCAAGTCTTCTAATCAATTATAACAAATATAGTGAATCTACTGGAGACTATGTTTTGTCTGTTATCTGAAGCAAGTGAGAAAGGTGAGAAGGTGACAAAAACTGCAAACTCCTATTATGAAACTTAACACAATGTATTGCAATTCTTAAATATTGTCACATTGGGTTATGAACTCTTTGAGGGCAATCACTGTGTCTTGTCATCAATATAATTTCATCGCTCAACACCATTTCTGGATCTGTGTTTATTATACAATTTTTTGAATAAAATAAACTCAGTATACCCCATAGACTTACTGTAGAAAAATCTAGCTATATAACTCTAATACATTACTGACAAAATTACTTCCAAACTTAGAGATGTCAACAATTAAAAATTTAAGTGTGCAGGCATCCATCCTATCTTCCAACTTGTCTGGCACTGATGCACAAATGGGGAGACATTGCCAGGGCTGGCAGGACCACTCCATGGTAGCTTTTTAAGAGAACAGTTTCAGAGCATAATCAGAGGTCAAGTTCAGCAAGCTTCTTCCAAATGCAGCCAACCAGACAGAGAAAGACGCAGGACGAGCTAGAATGCCACTCTACCTGTAAGGGAAAACAGAAATGCCTAAGTTGGAAAGGGATAGGAAAAACCGAAGAATAGACAAGGGAATGTCAAAAGGAACATAACCTGTCAGATACGGTATGTGAAGACATATGAAGGAAGAGAAAGTTTGATTTAGGATAAATCCTCTTTGATGTTGGTCTTCTATTATAGTACACATTTATGTATAGGTTCAGTGTTCCTGACTTTTAGGGGCTGAGTCTCAAATTCCATCTTTTTTTTTTTTTTTTTTTTTTTTTGGTGGAGTCTCGCTCTATCGCCCAGGCTGGAGTGCAGTGGTATGATCTCAACTCACTGCAACCTCTGCCTCCAGGGTTCAAGCGATTCTCCTGCCTCAGCCTCCTGAGTAGTTGGGATTACAGGCGCCCACAATCATGCCTGGCTAATTTTCATATTTTTAGTAGAGACGGAGTTTCACCATGTTGGCCAGGTTAGTCTCTGACTCCTGACCTCAGGTGATCCACCTGCCTCAGCCTCCCAAAGTACTGGGATTACAGGCATGAGCCACTGGACCCAGCCTCAGATTCCATATCGATTGAGCTTAATGAAATTTGATGCAGTATTATTATAAAACTATCCACTGGGTTCCTAGAGACACAACTAGCTTGCTGACTTTTTGATGTGTTCTTGACCTTTCTTCCTTCCTTCCTTCCTTCCTTCCTTCCTTCCTTCCTTCCTTCCTTCCTTCCTTCCTTCCTTCCTCCCTCCCTCCCTCCCTCCCTTCCTTCCTTCCTTCCTTCCTTCCTTCCTTTTTCTCTTTCACCTGGATGTCACTATATCCTGTACTGTTGGGTACAAGTTCCAAATTTGCCCTTAGGTTTGTTTGTATTCCTCACGGAATCTATGCCTACATATGGTGTATCCTAGAGCAAGTCCTTGGAGGGCTGCAGGCTTCTTCAGGCCTATTGTCAGCATAGTATAGCCCTGACTTTACAAAGTGAATTATGACATATCTTTTCCTGGGTGTGCACTTTAAAGTAGAGTCATAAGCACACGGAATTTCCTGAATGACTCTCAAGGGCTTACAATGACTGCAGGCAAATGTTGAGTTGGGAGACTTGCCCAGAACCATGTGAGAATACCCACAGTTGCTACAAACTGTGAAATAGCATAAAATGCTAATTTTTATTAGTTACATATTGTAGTTATTGCACACACACCTCACGAGATCTCAAACTTAAAGACTGAACTCACCATTTTCGCCATACACCTGTTTTTTCTGTGTTTCTACCTTCTACTCAGTATCAGTACCAGACCCCAGGTCACACAGATTAGCCAGTCTGATTAGCTTCATCTTCTCCTATTTCCTCAGATAGAGTGAATTGCTAAGTTCTGTCTCTGGTATATTTGCATCTCCCACTTTTGCCTTCTTCCTCCCAACTGCAGTCCCTCATCACCTCCCACATGGATCATTGTAATGCTATGAGTCCCTGCTCAACCTCAGTTCCACTCAGCAGCAAATATTTGCACTACTGGCAGGGTAATCTTCCAAAAACACATGTTCAGATAATGCTGTCTCATATTTATAAAGTTTTTATAGCTTTGTAGAGCTTAAAGAAATAAATTGCAACTCCATAGTTTGTTTTGTTTTGTTTTGTTTTTGTTTTGTTTTGTTTGAGACAGAGTTTCACTCTTGTTGCCCAGTCTGGAGTGCAGTGGTGCAATCTTGGCTCACTGCAACCTCCACTTCCTGGGTTCAAGCAATTCTCCTGCTTCAGCCTCCCAAGTAGCTGGGATTATAGGCATGCACCACCACGCCTGGCTAATTTTTTTTTTTTTTTTTGCGACAAAGTCTTGCTCTATCGCCCAGGCTGGAGTGCAGTGGCACAATCTCGGCTCACTGCAAGCTCCGCCTCCCAGGTTCATGCCATTCTCCTGCCTCAGCCTCCTGAGTAGCTGGAACTACAGGCGCCCGCCACCACGCCCAGCTATTTTTTTTGTATTTTTAGTAGAGACAGGTTTCACCATGTTAGCTAGGATGGTCTCAATCTCCTGACCTCATGATCTGCCCGCCTCGGCCTCCCAAAGTGCTGGGATTACAGGCATGAGCCACCGCGCCCGGCCTAATTTTCGTATTTTTAATAAAGACGGGGTTTCACCATGTTGGTCAGGCTGGTCTTGAACTCCTGACTGAAGGTGATCCACCCACCTCAGCCTCCCAAAGTGCTGGGATTACAGGTGTGAGCCACTGCACCTGGCCCACAGCTGTTTTTAATCTTTCTTTAAGTCTTTTCCCCATGGGAGACCTCAAACCAATTTTATCCTCCTCTGAGTTCATTTGACCTTTCATACCTTCATGTGCTGTTTATGCTCATCTTTCTGCAATGTTCTCCTCTTTAGACCTTGGTTCTTTGGGTTTTAGCTGGGAATTTGGGGTTAGGTAAGTATTTAATGATTAGCTATAAGGAGCAAATGAGCTTATTCTTTCCTCATTGAGTATTTATTTGTATAAGACGGAGAACCAGAAGCTAGGTGCCAACACAATCGTGTTTTGGACTGTTGAATGATTTTGTCTAGGGGTTGCTGACTGCAGGATCCCTGAGTGCATGAAAGGAAAAGAGATGTCTTTGGTAAAATTTCTGGTCCTCCCACCCCCTATCTTCATGTTTCTCCTTCTTCCAAATTAACAGTGCTTTAGCTGGACACATGGATGCCCAGCTAAATACTATATTTCCCAGCTTCCCTTGCAGCTAGAAATGGCCATATGACTAAGTTCTGGATAATACTTTGTAAATAAAATTAATGGGTGTCATTTGTGAGATTTTTCCTTAAAATAACTGTTTGTGTACTGATTTCTTCTCCCTTTCCAGATGCTTAGAATTAGACTGAAATGCCATGCCACCTTAGGTCTACAAGTAGGGGCCATAAGTTAAAGAAGATAGATATGCCACTAGCCTTAGAGTATCCACTTAACTCTAGACTTTTATACCACTGCACTTTAAAGCTTTCAATTATAGCACCTTAACCTGTACCCTACCCACTCCCTTTCTTTCTTAAAACAAAACAAAACAAAACAAAAGTAAATTTTGTTTGGAATAATCACATACTCAATGAAAATTTATTATCTCCTCAGAACCTTTTAGCCACATCAGGTTCCCATAGGATCCATTTCTGGCAATGAGATATACTGGAATATTCTTGAGAGGACCTTCCAAGAAATCTATCATTTTCATAATAAAAAAAACATAGACTAGACTGGTGAAAGTCATTTTGTTTCTTTTTTTTTCTGCCTAGGAACCATTTATGATGTCACTGCTAAGTTATGCCTTTCCTATTGAAAATCTACACCTCACAATGGCTAAAATACTATCAGATTTTGTTTCTACCTAGGACATTCCAAATCATCGATCTAATGAATGGTACACATTGAGCTACAGCATTGATTTATAAGTTTGAATTAGATAAGGCTTTACTCCATAGAACAGCCCTGGACTGACTACGTTAGGATTTCTAATTACCCAAGGAAACAAACAAAACGAAACAAAACAAAACCACCTTTTATTTTTTATACTCTGCTGTATTCCCACTGTCTGGCTTATATAAATGTTCAAGAAAATCTGCTGAATAAGTAAATAAATTAATAACATTATTTATAGACTATTTAAAATTTTCAACTCCTTAGAAGGAGTTAATTACTATGAATTAACATAATTGAGAATTGTTTTTTGATTGACAGACCAAATCCTTTAACACTCATTCTATGATATAGTTGAAATACATTTGGAGTTCCTTTATGAAAACATTCTACTAAGCACTACAAGAGACACAGAGAGAAGTAAACACATAGGCAAGCATAGGCTCTACTGAGGTTAGAATTAAATAAAAATTTGTCTGATGCTTTATTGTGATATTTGCTTTATTCCAGTGGACTGGAAAGGGACTTTAAATATCTCCAAGATATGCCTCTAGTTCTCTGATGGCTATTTGGGTGAAAGAAACCATATACGAATTATCTAAGTTTTAAGATATATTCGTTGATATTATAGAAAGATGGAGATTACCAAGGATCTGTTGAGTTTCTATTTCACTGGTGCAGTTGGTACCAGTCAGAAGACTTAGTTGTATAGTCAGTGAGAGGGATTTTTTCTCCTGCCTTGCATTTCACTACCACCGATGAAGGGTATTGCTGTTATTAAATATTCAGACATATCTAATCCAATCACCACTGAAGAACTTTACTCACAGGCAGAGAATAGTTTACAAGATATTTAAGAATCCAGTAATATGGTTTCTCAAAAAACTACCACACAAATAGTTGTTAGCAGAAAACTGAATATAAAGAATAATTCCAGGAATCGTAGAGGCTGAAAGATATAATTTAAGCCTTAAACTGAAAATACATCATTTATTAGACCTCATTCTTTGATCTTTAAACCCAAAACTCTGCATTCATTGAGATATTCCAGGAATATCTTAACCACAAATTCAAAAATGTGTTGTTAATATTTTATCATTATAGTTCATAAGAGTCATTTTGTGGGAAGGAGCAAGATTTGTAATCATTCCTATTTGGCAGTTGTGGCAACACCAACGGAAAGTCATAGGGAGCTGGCCTTGGTCTCTAGGATACAACAATTGTATTTACTCTAATTGTAGCTGCCCAATCTGAGAAGTTTGCGTCAAACTGATGAGCACTGTCTTTCTAGGCAGTATGCTAACTTTTAATAGGCTCAGGATCAGGTCTAGTGAATACATGGCATTGCAGGTGGACTCTGGAGAACTTGTGATTAGAAAAGTTCTCTAAAATTCCTGTTGCCTGTAACAAAAAGAAAAATGGTGAGAATAGAAACCTACGGACATTAAAAAACAAACAAACAAACAAACAACAACAACAACAACAACAACAACAAGAAAAATAAAATTCTAATTATCCTTTAAGGCCATCCCAAACCACCTCCTCTATGCAGCCTTGCAACATTCTCTCAATTATTTATAATCTACCCTTCCTTTTATTCTCCATAGCATTTGGTTTAGTTTTGGATTTATTTTTTCAAATCCCTTCCTTTAAAATATTATTTTGTTTTAATGGCCTTATGGTGACTTATGTAAACATTTTCATTTCTTATACAATAGTCATTTTAATTCTAACCTGAGCTTGCCTATGTATTTACTTCTCTCTCTGTCTCTTGTAGTGCTTAGTAGAATGTTTGTTTTCAGATAGGAACTCCAAATGGATTTCACTTATATCATAGAATGAATGTTTTGTTTTATATGTAAATCGATGTGCTGTCATTCAGGTTCTGTTGTTCCACTTATAAAGCACAGAGTAGAGGCAGCATAGTTCTTAAGGTGCTAAGATTTTCAGAATATTAAATGAGCATTAGCTTCAACTTAAAGTCACTAGCTGTATTAGCCCCTAACAAGAAAATTGGCCTGACCTTTGAAGCTTTGAAGTCAGCCATTGTCTTCTCCTCTCTAGCTACAAAGTCTTAGATGGTATCTTTACCAATATAAGGCTGCTTCATCGTCACTGAAAATCTGTTGTTTAGTGTAGCCCCTTCATCAATGATCTTAGCTGGATCTGTTGGGTAACTTGCTGCAGCTTCTTTGTCAGCTTTCAGTTGAAGAGAGTTAGGGCCTTGCTCGGGAGTAGGCTTTGACTTAAGGGATGTCGTGGTTCCTTTCATCTATCCAGACCACTATAATTTTCTCCATACAAGTTGAGTATCCCGTATTTGGAATCCATGGGATCAGAAGCATTTTGGATTTCAGAGTTTTTCAGATTTTGGAATATTTGCATCATACTTATCTGTTGAACATCCCAAATTCAAAAATCTGAGATCTCAAATGCTCCAGTGAGCATTCCTTTGAGTATCATGTTGGCACTCAACATTTTTCAGATTTTAGAACATTTCACATTTTGAATGTTTGGATTTGAGATGCTCAACCTCTGTCAGCAATAAGTCTATTTCACTCTCTTATTATTAATGTGTTCACTGGAATAGCATTTTTAATTTCCTTCAAGAACCTTTCCTTTGCCTTCACAACTTGGCTGTTTGGTGCAAGAGTGCTAGCTTTCAATGTCACTCAGCTTTCAACATGCTTTCCTCACTAAGCTTAATCATTTCTAGCTTTTGATTTAAACTGAGAAATGTGCAACTCCTCCTTTCACTTGAACACTTAGAGATCATTGAGGGGTTATTAACTGGTCTGATTTTAATATTGTTATTGTTTTAGGGATTAGGGAGGTCCAGGCAGAGGGAGAGAGATGAGGAAATGCCTGCTTGGTGGAATAGTCAGCACACACACATTTATTGATTAAGCTTGCCATCTTCTATGGGTGTGAGTCATGACACCCCAAAATAATTACAACAGTAACACCAAACATCACTGATCACAGATTACCATAATACATATAAAAATAATGACAACATTGGAAATATTGTGCGACTTACCAAAATGTGAGGCAGAGACACAAAGGTGAGCACGTGCATGTGGAAAAATGGCATGAAGACAGTTGCTCAATCCAGGACTGCCACCAATCCTCATTTGTAAAAAAATATCTGTGAAGTGCAATAAAATCAGGTATGCCTGCACATATGCTCAGATAGTTTAGACAAAGCCATGTGTCTGTTCAACCATGATTAAATGTCTAATTGGTTTTTGAAGCATTGTTCTGGCCTGGCTGTTTAATGAAGGAGAAGACTTGGTCTCTGTCCTCAAAAGAGTGTATAGTTTAGTGGAGGGAAAAAGAAAAGGGACATCACAATACATGAGGTTAGAGGTAGGAATCAGTAGAGTGGTAGCACAGTTGTTTAATCTCTGGAGTCACAGAAAGATAAATTCTGCATTATCTCACTTATAGCTGTATTTGTAATATACAAAAGTCAAACTTATATAAACAGAGAGTAGAAGGCAGTTACCAGAGGCTGGGGGTTGGGAGGAAGAGGGATGTTGGTCGAAAGACACAAAATTCAGTTAGGTGGAATAATTTCAAGAGATCGAATATATGTTGATGTTGTTTGGCTCTGTGTTCCCACCCAAATCTCATCTCAAACTGTAATCCCCATGTGTCAAGGGAGGGACCTGTAATCCCCCTGTGTCAAGGGCAGGAGGTGACTGGATTATGAGGACGGTTTCCCCCATGCTGTTCTAATAATAGTGAGTGAGTTCTCACATGATCCGATGGTTTCATAAGGCAGTTTTCCCTGCTCCTTCATTCTTCTCTCTCCTGCCACCATTTGAAGAAGGTCCTTGCTTCCTCTTCACCTTCTGCCATGATTGTAAGTTTCCTGAGGCCTCTCCAGCTATGTGGAACTGTGAGTCAATTAAACCTCTTTTCTTTATAAATTACCCAGTCTCGGATATTTCTTTATAGCAGTGTGAAAACAGACTAAAACATATGTCATGGTGGCTGTAGTCAATTACAATACATGGTATAATTGAAAATTGCTAAGAGAGCAGATTTTCAGCGTTCTCACTACACACAAAAAATAAGTTTGTAGGGGCCGGGCGCGGTGGCTCACGCCTGTAATTCCAGCACTTTGGGAGGTCGAGGAGGGCAGACCACGAGGTCAGGAGATCGAGACCATCCTGACTAACACGGTGAAACCCCGTCTCTACTAAAAATACAACAAATTAGCCGGGCATGGTGGTGGGTGCCTGTAGTGCCAGCTACTTGGGAGGCTGAGGCAGGAGAATGGTGTGAACCCGGGAGGTGGAGCTTGCAGTGAGCCAAGATCGCGCCACTGTACTCCAGCCTGGGCGATAGAGTGATATTCTATCTCAAAATAAAATAAAATAAAATAAAATAAAATAAAATAAAATAAAATGAAAAAAATAAGTTTGTAAGGCAATACATATGTTAAATAGCTTGATTTGGTCATTCATAATGCATCCATTTACCAAAACATTGTTTTACGCCATAACTGTATATAATTTTTTATTTGTCAATTAAAAAATAAGCTTAAAAAATCAAGATAAAGGAAAAGTTTTCCAGGGGAAGTGAGATTTGAAGTCAGTTTCATCATGTGAATATGATTTTGAGAGGCAAGGAGGTTTGGGGCAGGGGAACAGGGAAGACACAGGACCTTAAATGAATTTGCTGATCTTTGGGGAATGATTTGGCACTGAAATTGTCTCTGTCCTCAAGAAGGCAGGAAGAGGAAAACTTCAATTGCATTCTCACCAATTTGTACCTACTCTGATTTAGATATCTTCTCCTTCTCTCTATGGTGAAGCCCAGCAGGTTGTAGCTGTAAATATAATAGCACATATTTATATCACATTGTATAGTTATTTAAGTGCATTTTAAATTGCCCTTCTCTGATTTTTACAACACCTCTGTGAGTGAGATGGGTGAAGATATTATTTGTTGAAATCATTAAGAGCATGGGCTTTGAAGTCCAACAGGCCTGGCTTCAAATTCTTGCAAGTTTGGGCCAGTTATTTAATTTCTCTGAGACTTGGTTTTTCTTCTATTTTCTTCTCACATGCCTGTAATGTCACACTTGGCTCTACTGAGCAGATCTCCTTAGTGGATCTGACATTCCATTTTACTTGGGAATCCAACTTTTGCCAATTTCAGAAGTAGTAGAGAATAGAGATTCAGAGAAGGGGCTTTGCAGTCTTATTGTCTGGGTTCAAATTGCTGCTGTATTCCTTTTCACATAGGTCAGGACCTCTGCTCCTCTTTGGAAGGTAACTTGTTGACATCTGGAGACCCAGTTTCCCTCCTGTTTCTCTCTTCTACCCTAGACCACAGTACCCAAGCTTAGGCAGAGATTCCTTCTGTAATTCACTGTAGCAAGAGCTGAGTCGTTGTAATATTCACACAATCACTAAAGGCCTTAGATAAACAGAAAACACTGTATGCTAGCTTCAGTTGCTGCTAGAATCCACAGTCCTCAGACCCCACAGAGGTAGGTCCTCTTTTGGGCATTCTTCTCAGTCCACTGTTATGTGGAAGGGGTCAGCACTCCCCAAGATTGACACTTGTGTCTGGCTCTGTACCGGAGAAGCCAACTCATTACCATTTGGTAGAAGAGGGGAAGTAGTTTTCTCTCACTCTCAGCTAACACCTGTTATTAGAGGTTACCCTCCCTGTCAGGAATTCACTCTTCCCAGGATGACTGACAGAGAGCATGCTAATTTCTTTAGGAGGAAACCTTCACCTCTACCAGAATCCCATGTAGCCACGCAGTACTCCCAACAAGCTAAAATTCTGGCTAGACTCCCAGCAAGCAAAAATCTAGGCTTCAAACTGATATTTTAAAGTATTCCACATTTATTTAATGGGGACTTATTTTATTAATAAAAAGACTAAGTATCTTGTTAAGTTCAGAAGAAAATTAATATATAATTTAAATATAAAATAATATTCTTACATATTTGACATTATAGGCAAGAAACTTAAAATATTTTTTCACTCAAGGTTGACATCTGTTTTGTCAGGAGCAAGAAAATCTCCTTCATTGGTCCTGAAAGGAATTGTATAACACGATGAAACCTTTTTCTATTTGTTTTATTGATGGTTTAGCCCACCTTAGAAATTGGTGCTCCAGCTAGCTACCCAAGGGCCCAGAATCCTAAATATAGCACTAAATTTATCCTCAGGAATGTCACCTGAACTTCAGTTCAAAATATATGTCTGAGAAAATTTTGAGAGTATGATTTTTAAAATCTGTCTTATTCAGTTTTGAATAATGTTATACAAGGGACATGAATTGTCCAGTTCTTGTCATAGTCTTGTCATAGTCTTGGTTTTCAGAAGGTACAAGTCTCAGCATCTACGACCTAAACATGAATTGAAGATACCATCTCCGTACCTACTTTGTACTCTTTTAGGTCTTAGCACCTAGTCTTTTGTGGGGAGTAGCTTAACAAGAAAACACACACACACAAACACACGCACACACATATTCTGCCAAAATAAGCACTAATGAGTTGCAGGTGTACCATAGTCTTAGTCTGTATTTTGGAAAGAGACTTTTCTACACACAAAAAAATGTCTTCCAGAATGAGGACATCTTTTTACACTAAAGTCAGAACAAGCCAACCCTTTTGAGTTCTCCCAGCTCCTTCAGAGTCCATTAACTCATCTTCCCTCAGAGGTGCCACTAGCCTGCCTTTTTGATCAAAGACCTTTTAGTCCCCAGTGAAGGTTCCCAAAACACTATGTTACTTACCTTAAATTTCTTATAAAGGAGATTGTGCTGTAGGCATTCCTCAGTGATTTCCTTCCTTCACTCAGCATTTATATTTTGTTTGCTTTCAAAATTTCTGAAAAACCTTTCTGTTTTTGGTGTATCTCCTGAGTTTTGTTTTGTGTTCCAACATGAAAGCCTTTTAAACAATTTTAATAAGTCAGGTTAATGCAATAAAATGGGCTTAGATTCAGTTTGGCATAATTTTATGCCATATTTTCTATTTTATTTGCTTTTAAAAATCTCTAAACTTGAGAGTTTTTTCTTTTCTCTGGTTTCTAGGGTATCTAGGGTTTCTCTGGTATCTAGAAGATAATTTTTTCTTAAATTTTATATAATTATTTCGTAGTAGTTACCTTTGTAATTATTACTCTATATTATACCCTTAGGCCTTAATTTCCATGGGCAGTATTTATTACTTTCCTACTATGGATAATGATGAAAATAATATACTTCGTTATTTTCCTTCTCTTTTTTCTCCACTATACACTTTTAGTAAAGTACATACATTTTCTTAGTGTTTTCCGTTGTTCATTAAATACCGTTACAATATTATTACTTGGTTTGTTAAATCTAAATAATATTTGATTTCTGATCAATATAGATGAGAAATCAGCATTCTCTACTTTCTGCTGTTTTTCTCTTTTTCTTCCACATGTATATATAGACATATATATATATATAGTGTGTGTGTGTGTATATATATATATATATATATTTTTTTTTTTTTTTTTTTAAAAAAAATGCCT
>NW_016805130.1:2857523-2895279 GCF_001698545.2 Rhinopithecus bieti | reverse complement strand
TTTTTAGACAAAGTCTCTCTCCGTCACCCAGGCTGAAGTGCAGTGGTGGTGCAGTCTTGGCTCACTGCAACCTCCACATCACATCCCAGATTCACGTAATTCTTGAAACAGGGTTTCACCATGTTGGCCAGATTGGTCTCAAACTCCTGACCTCAGGTGATCTGCCTGCCTTGGCCTCCCAAAGTGCTGATATTACAAGCGTGAGCCACTGTGCTTGGCCACGTTCCATATTTTTATTAGTCAAACTATATACACCCATACCCACACACACATACACCCACAATTTACCTTTGTTCCGTCACCTTAATGTCTACATTTGCTTTGGTCTTCACTGTGTGGGGACATAAAGTTCTCACTACTACCATCAGTCTTTTTCCAAAGTTCCCCTTTGGTTCTCTAGTCTTTCAATTCTACGTATTGCCTGAGTGAATAGATGAGAAATACAGTTTGTTGCTTTTATATTCAAATAGCAAGTTAGCTGGGCATAAAATCTTTGGGTTGTACTTTTTATTTGCAAAATATTTTGCTGGGACTGCTCTTACAATACTGAATGATACTGTATAGAAGAATATTGTAAACAAGTATATTTAGTCTTATTTTTCCCCCTCGTAAGTATCCCAATTCTTTGGCTTGCTATCCATGAAAGCCTTTATCTTCAACATTTGTTACTAATGAGGATATGTCTCGCTGTTGACAACAGTGAGTAATTTTTCCCTGATATATTATGCTTGTCTTCAAATAATAGGTTCAAATGATTTTAAATCATATTTCAGGAATTTATTCTTTAATTACACTTTGAAATGTTTCTTCTGTTGCCTTATATTAATTTTATGCTTTGAGTAAAGAACTCTAAAGTCTAGGTTGTAGTTCTTTTGAATTTTTTGATTTTGTGAAACATTGTCATTTTATTTACAATTCTTTTGGAAATTTTCTCTTATTTCAATTTTATTTTGTCACTTTAATCATTTACATGCTTTGTTTACCTACTTTATTTTTGACAGTGTCCATTGTCCCTTATGATCTGTCTAGTGTTGCCTTTTATTTGAGACAGTCTTGCTCTGTCACCCAGGCTGAAATGGCAGTGGCACAATTTTGGCTCACCAGAACCTCCGCCTCCTGGGTTCAAATGATTTTTGTGCCTCAGCCTCCTGAGTAGTGGGACTACAGGCATGTGCCACCATGCCTGGATAATTTTTCTATTTTTAGTAGAGTTGGGCGGTTTCACCATGTTGGCCAGGCTGGTGTCGAACTCCTGACCTCAGGTGATCCACCCACCCTGGCGTCCCAAAGTGCTGGGATTACAGGCATGGGCCACCGTACCCGGCCTTAGTGTTGCCTTTATTTTTGAGATTTTTTTCCCCCACCATTTTCCTGAGCAATGCTAGCTTTTCATTTCTTCAATTATTTGCATTAATTGCTGTATTTATGCTTGACATCTTGTTCATACATCATTTAATACCTCACCACGAAAATATTTTTAAAAATAAAGACAAATGTTTTTTCACAATAAAGATAAATGTTTAGTCACGATTTACATATTTTAAAATTAACATTTATATAGCACTTACTCTGTACTTGGCATTATTCTAAGCAGTTTACAAATATGAGTTCATTTACTCATCCTAACGACCCCATGCAGTAGATATTCCCTTGAACTCTATTTTACAAACTGAGGAAACTGAGGCACAGAGGTGTTAATTAACTTTCTATAGAAAATTGTAACTGGGTAGTCTGCTTCCAGACTCTATTGTATCAATGATTATGCTATGCGGCCTCCAGGGTATTAGTTGTTGTTCATTTTTTATTATTTCCTCTTTTTTTTTTTTTTTTTCCTGGTAGTATCTCTTTATAGATCCCATTCTTATTTTCCTTTTGAACTCATCATTGAAAAAGGCGTGTTTTTCTGGACCGACTACTGTGGGAGTTTCAGATGTGAAGGAGGAACCAGAGCTGTGTTACAGGTTAGCAGGATTTCTGCACATTGGTTTATGTAGCTACTGCTTCTCTCCAGCCAACTGGGTGTAGGTAGATGCAAGACAGTGCAGAGACTATCTTGAACCATGTGCTTCCTTCTATATATGCTGCTGTGTGTGTGTGATTCCCTATTTAGATTTCCTTCTTCTTTGTCTCAAAATCAACTCAGGTCCAGGGTTGCTTCTGGGGCCAACACAAGTGCCCCAATCCTGCCTTGCAAAGGAAGATCTAGATCTAACAACAGACTGGGCCCCTCGCTTCGCAGAGCCGAATTTTGCTCCCTCTCTCCTATCTCAGAAGCTGGCCCTCTGCCTGCTGCTACGGAATTCACTCTGTGGCATGTTCTCTGGGCTTCCTCCCACGTGACTCCTGCTCTCCCCTGCTCAGTCTCCACTGCTTTTGGCAGCCCTTACACCTATTTTGGGCTCTGGGAGGGGGGTTTAGCTGTCTTCTACTTCTGCTGAAAATGAAGTTTGCATTTTTGTTTCCGTTTCTCCTTGTTGCTTTTGGATGTTCTCCAGCAGGAGAAGGGGGATGTGCTTAACTCCATGGCCTATGTTCAGACCTAAGTGCCCCTTTGCATTTTATTCTTCCATTTTTTTCCACGGTCAAAGACTCTTAAATTAAAGTTACTAGACTTCTGACAAGAATGGCTAATAAAATGATTATAAAGATTTTCGTGAATGAACTGTTATGACTGAGAGAATGGGAGTGAGTATTAACATTGCGGGCCTCATTTGATTAGGCTCACGCATCCAGACTCTATTGAAATCACTTTTTACCCTATTCTCATTGATGGATGTTACTAGTATGCTGTTTACTTCCTCTACCGAATTGCAAATGAATGCAATTAAAATTCTAAAGCAAAAATCCAAACCCTCCTTGCCCTGATTTAGTACACACCTAAAGCTTCCAGTTTCATACACAGTATCTGTTCAATACATGCAATGAAATAAAATAAAAATGCTCTTCAGTTTAAAGGTTATTTTGTGGTTATACCTGAATTATTGGAGAAAAAGTATGGCTCTCCTTTGACATTTTCATAAAATATGCAACAAAATTGAAAGTAGTAAGACAAAATATGGTCTTAATCATCAGCTAAACATTTATTTTTAAGGTCATTCATTTCATTGTCAAAATACTCTACAAAACAGACCTTTTAAACTGTATTTTCACTATATAATGCTGAAGTTGAAAATCGATGTTGTATTCTACTCCAAATGTTAAAACTAATGTAAAATAAATACCATTCAGGCAATGACAGTTTCAGAAACTCTCTGGAAGTTCTCAAATTGCAAAGTGAAATGTATGCATATGTTTCCCTGATTGTTGGACTTGAAGCCTGCCTTCTAAGTTCCAGGTAAAACTATTACCCATGTTTTTGTATGATTATTCCTTAATGTTTTATATGAATTTCTTCCCATGTTTAATCTCATTTGATTTATATATGCAGGCTCTAATATTCCATTTCCCTTTTCATTAAATAGTGATTTAAGAAACTAAAAGAATTTGTAGCAGGAAAGAGCTAATCTTAGTGGTGATAAATGAAATTGATATTTAAGTTGAAACATGGCCTTCCTTACCTCTCAATCCCCATAATTCCTCTTATGTCTTAATTGTGATTTGTCAGACCTATAATTTGGCTATAATTTGCTTCTCTGAAAAGTTTAAGAAATGAATCATTTTAAAATCCTTATTAGTGAGAATTTTTTTTCTCTCAATTTTCTCACCTTCTTATTTTCAATACAAATGATGAATCATGAAGTCACTGGGATTTTCCTGGGAACATTTGCCAACCTCTTCAAATTTCCGGCTTTTAAAGAAGTTTAATTTGGGATTTTTATTATAGGAAGAAATCATTTATTTCCTGAACAAAATGTAGTTGGTGTAATATAGTAGTTAATATATTTTCTTTTTTTTTTTATTTTTTTTTTTTTGAGACTGGCTAGTCCTCTCTCTGTTGCCTCAGGCTGGTGTTAGTGCAGTGCACGTATTTTGTCTCACGCGTCAAGCTCTGCCTCTCTCAGTGTTCAATGCCTTCTCCTTCTTAGTCTCTTGAGTGCTGGGACTAGAGGCGACTCCTGCAACCAGGCAGTATTTCCCAGCTAATTTTTGTGTTTTTAGTAGAGACGGGGTTTCACCGTGTTAATCAGGATGGTCTTGATCGCCTGACCTCGTGATCTGCCCGCCTTGGCCTCCCAAAGTGCTGGGATTATAGGCATGAGCCACCGTGCCTGGCCGTAGATTAAGAACTTCTATAGGACATAAATTCGAAAAAGTTTATATTGCTATATTGTATCTTTTTCTTTGAATAATATTCCACTATCTTGTTTTATGCTGATGTTTACTGTAGTATGTTCATTTTAAGGTATGTCTAAATTTAATAATAATAATAAAGTTAAAAAATGCCTTTTACAATTGACTCCAAAATAACACGTCATATAATTGTCTAATAATGGCAGAACATGTAAGTGCTTTTGTTTTAATTTGAAACTTCGTGTTGGTTGAATGTTGATAGACCCTCAGTGTTAAATGAATTATTGAATGAACAAATGATATTAGAATCTAGGAAAAAGTAAAGTAACCAACTAATCCAGTTTGCCTAGGATTGCCCTGCTTCTTGAACTAACATTTCCTTCTCCTGGAAACCTGGGTGATTGGTCATCTAGAAAATGTGAGTTTACCTTGTAAATCTTTTGCTGTGTTTAAGAACTGTGGTCAGCAAACTATGAACCTTGGCCAAATCTAGCCTGCTTTTGTAAATAAAGTTCTGCTAAAATGCAGCAACACTTATTCACTTATATATTGCTTATGGCTGTTTTCACACTACAACCACAGAGTTGGGTAGTTGAACAGACTGCATGGCCTATAAGGCCAAAATATTTACTACTGTGCTCTTTACAAAAAAAGTTTCTGCATTTTTATATTCCAAATTTTAAGTTATACATTTTACACAATTACAAGAGATCATTTTAGAAAATTACTTTTGGAAATTTGTAACTAAACTTAATCAAAAATATTATTTATGATTTGGGGTAAAATAAAATGTGTTGACATTCTGTGATCTTCCATTAAATACCAGCTAGTGTGCTGACTCTTAGGAATAAATATAAAAATAAATAAGACACTATCTGTGACCTTGGGAAACTCATTCTAAAGTCAGAGAAATGCAGAGGTGATGTTAGTAAATATATGCAAATTTCTTTAGATGAAATATTTTGGATCAGATGGGATAATGTTTTAAGATAGTGATCATTCTTAAAATTTTAACTTTTTTTGAGACCGAGTCTCACTGTCGTTCAGGCTGGAGTACAATGGCGCAATCTTGGCTCACTGTAACCTCTGCTTCCCAGGTTCAAGCGATTCTCCCACCTCAGTCTCCTGAGTAGATGGGATTACAGGCATGCATCATCATGCCTGCCTAATTTTTATATTTTTGTTGAGGTAGGGTTTCTCCATGTTGGTCAGGCTGGTCTTGAACTCCTGACCTCAGATCATCCGCCTGCCTTTGTCTCCCAAAGTGCTGGGATTACAGGTGTAAGCCACCATGCCTGGACTAAAATTCTAACTTTTGTTTTCTTTTCCACTCAAGTCTATCCTCTATTCATGACCTCAGGGTAAGGATAAAGCAGAAAAGAGAGAAAAGCAAGAACCTCGGCTCCTTCTAAATTTCTTGATTAAAGCTTGAGACTTATACCTGGTATGCAGATAAATAGTCCAGTGACAATACTGTTAATAAATGTTCTCTCCAACAATTTCATGTGCTTTTAAATTAGTGCTAGTATGGTGAGAATGGAACAAGCAGGACCATGTAGGGGAAAGTTTGGATTCAAACCAAACTTCAAAAAGATGACATCTGGGAATCAGAGTTGCTAAGATTACATGTACACTTAGAGGACTAAGTATACTTAGAGGACTTTCTTAGTGAAAACAGAGTCTGAGGAGAGAGAGAAAGAGATAGAGAGAATAAGTTGGTCTATATTAGAGAAATAGCAAATGAAAAAATTGTTAAGCAAAAATAATAGGATTTATTAAGATCTTACTGTATGCTGTCATTTAAACTCTGGAGTCAGTTATGCCTGAATTCTAGCTTTGGACATTTTGGCAATAAAAACCATTGAGTCACATTTCTACTTAATTCAAGTTTCATTTGAGGTTTCTGTCACTTGCAGTTGGTAAAAATCCCAACTAATATATATAGTGCTTCCCCAGATTTCCCTTGAAATAGCAGCGGAAAATAAAAATGAATCTGTAGCACTCTGAAGATGTAGCTCAGGAATGTCCAAAGCATGTATAAAACTTCTTTCAAATCTCCCAGTTCATCTTAAAGTTAATCAGAATCTTGTGTCTTTCCTTGTAATACCTGTTTTTTTTTTTAATTAAAAGATACGTGTTTTAGAAAGAAGGAAAAAATAGACACTTACACTTCATTACATAAAATTTCACAAAACATTTGCAGTAGTTAGTATCATTCCCATTTTATAGATGAAGAACTCAAAGCTCAGTAAGATTAAGTAACTTATTCAGGGTCACAGAGCTATAGATTGAAAAGCCAGTATTCAAATCTAGGTCAAGTTTATTGCCAAATTTTAACAATTAACCTGAGTCTCCATAATCATGGACCAGAAAGAACACATAGGTGGGGAGCAGCAGAATTGAGACATGCCCGGTTTATCTTAAAGAAATGAATATAAGGTTAAATATAAGAGTAACTACAACAACTAAACAACATCTATGAGTATCTAATATATATCAGACACTGTGAGTAAAAGGAATCAAGGGATGGCTAGAAGCCCTTGGAAGGAACTACCAAGCAAACAAGTAATATGAGCTTGTGCAGAAAATTAACTACAGCTGTACATAGTTTACACCCCCAAGGGCTCCTGACATTCCATGAGCGTTGTTGTGCTACTGAAGTGACTTGGTATGGTGAGCTACAGAAGCAATGTGATCAAATGGATGACACGAGAGAGCTGCAGAAGTTACAATCGGAACTAAATGGCACCATCTTGGGAGACTAACTTACTGCGCTCCCCTCTCTCCTGTTGCCTCCCCAGCACAGGTGGTAACAGTGGAAAGGTAATGCCAGGAAACCTTATTAGCAGAACTTTCTGTTCCATTTTATAGCAATTTCAACCTTGGTTAGTTTTCTATCTTGAAACTTGGGACTCACTGGCTGAGGTTAAGTAATAGTGATTATCAAATAGGTTTTTAATACAGAAACGTATTCTTAAAATCACCTTGAAAATAAATTTATTACATAAGGATGTGACAGAATTTTTTAAAGACTCATCCAAGATAATCTATTAATACATTATGCACATAAACACATATGAATACTTTGTTGTACACTTTAAAAAAAACAATAAAATACCTTTGTGTCTAAATGGTTAAAAAAAAAAGCATGAAAAGTTGGTTATTACTCGGAACTGATAAAACAAGAAAACTCAAATTCTGGAGTGTTTTGTTTTTTAATTTTGTGAAAGGGAAGGACTAAGCAGAATTAATGTTTTGCTCATCAAGTGACAATGAAATTTTTATAATGCGCTACAGGTTATAAAACTCTCATCCAAGTTATCTCATTTAATTCTTATAATAGAAGGACATGACTTTCCATAAAAGTTGCAGTTTCAGCTAAGCCTAGGTCTCTCAATCGAATTCTATTCCTTTTTCATCCCATCATCACTTCACTTCACTTTTACATTCACTTCACCTTACCATGTAAGGTCTTCATGGACTGAATTCCTAAACAAACAACCCCAAGATGCTACAAAGAACATGGAAGTTGAGATCTCTTCAAGATCCTCATTTCAAGTTTTTAGAATAAATACCCAGAAGTGGGATTCCTGGATCATATAGTAGTTCTATTTTTAATTTTTTGAAGAACCTCCACACTATTCTTCGTAGTGGCTGCATCATTTTACAATCACAACAACAGTGCCCGTGAGTTCCAATTTCTCTGCATCCTCATCAACACTTACTTACTTTCTTTCTTTCTTTCTTTCTTTCTTTCTTTCTTTCTTTCTTTCTTTCTTTCTTTCTTTCTAATGGCAATCTTAATAGGTGTGGGGTGATATCTCCTTGTGGTTTCTGATTTGCATTTCCCTGATAATGACTGACATTGAGCATCGTTACATATACTTTTTGGCCATTTGTATGTCTTCTTTAAAGGCATGTCTGTTCAAGTCCTTTACCCACTTTTTTCTTTTTTTGAGATGGAGTCTCACTCTGTCACCCAGCCTGGAGTACAGTAGCGTGATCTTGGCTCACTGCAACCACCACCCCCTGGGTTCAAGTGATTCTCCTGCCTCAGCCTCCTGAGTAGATGAGATTACAGGTGCCTGCCACCATGCCCAACTAATTTTTGTATTTTTAGTAGAGACGGGGTTTCACCATGTTGTCCAGGCTGGTCTCGAACTCCTATCCTCAGGTGATCCACCCTCCTCGGCCTCCCAATGTGCTGGGATTACAGGCGTGAGCCACCGCACCTGGCCTTGCCCACTTTTTAATTTGGCTATGTGTTTGATTGCTACTAGTTGTAGGGGCTCCTTATATAATTTAAATATAAATCCTTATCAACTATATGATACTTGCAATACTGTGTTCATTGCAACTATTCACAATACCCAAGAATTGGAAATAATCTAAATGTCCATCAGTGAATGAATGGATAAAGAAAACAGGCTATATACATACAATGAAATACTATTCAGCCATAAAAACAGGGAAACCTTGTCATATGCTACAACATGGATGAAACTTGAGGACATTACTTGATGTGAAATTAGCCAGTCACAGGACAAATACTGCATGATTCCACTTACATGAAATATCTAAAGTAGTAAAAGTCGTTAAAGAAAAAGGTATCATGACGGTTGCGAGAAAATGCGGGGAGAGTAAATAAGGAGTTGCTGTTCAGTGGGTATAAAGTATCAGTCATGCGGGATGAAAATGTTCTAGAGGTTTACTGTATAACATTGTGCTTAGAGTTAACAATAATGTACTGCACACTTAAAAATTTGTTAAGAGTGTAGATCATGTTATGTATTTTTTTCTATAATTTTAAAAAATGAAAAACCAAAATGGAGAAAGCAATGAGAGAACTAAAAAGCAAAATCTATTCAAACCATTAGTTGACTATTTCTGAATCTACTGCAGATGACAATTCAGGCCATTACTCAGGGCCAGTCTTTGTTCCACTGATAAGCAGTTGGGGCAGTGAGGCAGGAAAGCCACCTGCTGAGAATAGGGTCTAAAAGTGACCAGAGGTGGGATACATGCAATTAACCCTTAACCCCTTCTCCACTCAGCATGATGGAACAGCAGATTTGCCTGACTCTCCTCCTCTCTATATTTTCATCTCTGTATGCCCTTAGAATGTAGCTACCCCAAATTCACCTCCTTTTTTGGGGAAAGTAGGTATGTGTGGATCTTCGTATTCTGATCATCTTGAAATGAGTTAGGACAAGCACTATTTTTCTTTTCTGGTTAACAGTCAAGGAGATCTCTGGTTTATGAGAGTAAACTTGGTTACATTTTCAGCTATAAATGACTGGCTCTCTTAGGAAATACAAATGGACAGTACTTGGAGGCTGGAGGAGTATGGAAAATCTGATGAAGAAGGTGTGGACCTGGCCAATGGAAAGCATTTTGGTGGGTCTAATGATTTTGGGAAAATCTCTGCAAGGCTGGAACATTTTGCCACACATAAGTGGTTATTTCCTTAGCCTCTTCTACATTCACTGAGAGCTCTGTGTAGCCGACTGGAGAGTGAGAGAACTGAAAAACAGTCCCAGTATGAGTCTGTCAAGAGAGATGCCTCAGTGTAAGTTTTTCGAATGTGTTGCATGTAACAGAGCCTGGTTTCAAACAAAATCTGCCACATTCTGGTCCATTTAATTCTTGGAAACATAATTTTATATATCCAGAAAGTCCTTTGAGCCCTTCGAGGGAGCACTGTAAAGGCTTTCACCACCACCTTACCTCCGTTCTGTCAAAGCAGGAAATCATGTCCTGCCAAATGCAAATGAGCTCAGACTCCAAAAGGCCAAGTGTCAAGATGTAGAATGCTGCCGGATTTAGAGAGATCACGCCCTACACAGATGATATTTGAGGGTCTAACAAACTATAGAAAGTCATCCTGAACATATTGAAAATGTGTGATTTCAGAAATACTAGCACGTGGAAAACCGTTTTAGGTTTATATTAGTAAGTCCGAATACTTTTCCTTCCTTTTCATGGTGGCTTCAGAACCTCCAGGGAATTTATCAGAGCCTCCTGTTTCTATGGTTGTCTGCTTTCTGTTTTGGAAGAGAAAGGCTTCTTTTTGATTCACATGTCATAGCTGTTCTAAAATAATGCTGACTCAATGCCTGAAAGACAGCATTGGCTTTGCTGAAAGAAAATAGAAACTGGTCCTCTAAAACCTACTGCTGTCCCTCAAAGAGTTAACGGAGTCAGTTCCAAAGGAGTTAGGCAATGGCTGAAACAGGATAATAAATGTGACACTCTCAGACTATCAGTAGCAAATATTTGAGCTTATCAAATAACAGAGGAAGTAGTTTAGTTACAAATAAACCAATCTCTCATAAAACAAGTTTTCACACAGGTTCATTTCATTGAGCTGGAGACAGTTAGAGGCCACTCGTAGGCAGAACTCCCACTCTGTACACTCTGTAACAGCCCCTCGTGATTAATGGACAGCCAGGGGGAGGCTGCATCCTGCGCCTCCGGGCTTCATATCAGCAGCACAGCCATAAACAGCATCTCAGGATTATTGCGAGGAAGTGACTCCTCCTCTGGGAACATAGCTGGGCTTGTGCTCCTTCTCCCTCACCACCCGCCTTCTTTCTCTCCTGCTCTCTCTCTTTTTTCCCTGTAGAGCAGAGACCATCGTGTCCTAGAAACTATAGTAGATGTCACTGCTTGGCACTTGCTGTGCAAAGAGAGGACAAGTATGTGGGTGTGAGGGGGAGGCGGAATGGTACTCTTAAAGTAACAGGGACTGTGCTAGCCAGGGCCTCGATGGAGGCTTTTTTGTTACAGCCTTTGAAACCACTTTGGTGAAGGCATCCAATTTGGAGTCTAGAAAAAAGTACAAACACTGTTTCAGAGTAGGAAAAAAAAAACTTAGAGCTCCTTCTTTCAAAGTAAAATTCTCATTGAGATTAAGCAGAAATGAAAAAAAAAAAAAAAATCCTGGTAAGATTAGAGTAAATTAGCAAGTAAAAGAAAAGGAGAGAAAGCTAGCAAATTTTGGCATGTGAATATCATATCTAATGAAATAGAATTATGAATACTTCTATGTTATAATTTCATGGAAAGTTTGTTTTATTCCCCTAAGGATTGCAAAAATAAAGCATGCAGATTATATGAAATATGGAAATAGAAATATAAAGCTGGAAAAATTCAACCATGACACCACTATTTGAAGGCAACCATTAAGAACACTTTAGTGGATTTTCTTCCAGGCTTCTTCCAACATCTTTTAAAAATAGATTGTTGAGACCTTAACCATATGTAGAATTTTCTTTCTTACTATTTTCAGCCAACATTTTAGCATAGTCATGGCCCTATCATGTTATTCAGTCTTTTCTTATGTATAATCTTAAGGTCGTAAAATACTTATTTTGCAATTTTAACAAACATAGGGCAGTTTTTAGAATAGGTATGTATTCATGCTAAAAAGCAATGCTTGACTGCTTTATTTTCAGATGCTTTATTTTATTACAAATTATTTACTTCTAATAAAAAATTTGTTAATTTGTCTGTAATAAAAAATTACAGAGAAAATTCTATGCTATTACTCTCATGGTTAACTCATTAACTTTTATGTTTAAATGTTCTGGGAATTGTATTTTCTACAGAATGAGAAAAGATTCAGTCCCAATCCCCTAGCCTTATAAGGTACTTAACCCCACTAATGCTCTTTCAAATGCATAAACCAAGAAGTCAAGATGAATTTTAAAGTAAAGACATGACATTCACATTTACCCATTGCTCCCCCTCGACCTATAGTACCTGCATTTAGATACATTTTGCTTATATGAGATATTGGGAACTACTTTTGATGACCATTATCTTTTCTGATCCAGGAACTGGACACGTTTTCTCCCAATCAGCCTCAGAGCCATTATACATTCTCCACAGTAATTTCACTGTGTCTCTCCAACAATGCTTCTGTCATTCTCTCTTATTTGAAACCCAAAGTAAAAGTTCTGCTGGAAGTGTTTGCATAGAAATACAGTTTCTATGCAAAAATAACACGCAACACTCTTTTTTTTTTGTTCTTATCCTGAATTCATTAAAAATATGCAACTTGCCTTTTGGAATAAGATGGGTCCTTTTCCTGTTTCCAGAACAATGCCCATGAAGGGTTAAAACACTGTGGTCACTCAGTCCCTGGGGGCGGGGCTGGTGGAGACTGCACTGCCTGCTCCCAGAGCGTGGGATTCAGCTTGTTTCCAAATAGATTTCCTCTAAATTGACTTTCATTTTGATCCCTATGAGACTTATGTTAAAGTTAAAGGGCAAAAAATAGTTTCCTCTTAGAATAAAATCCAGACTTAGCTAGATCTTTTTTTTCTTGCCCCCAAATAGATGTAATTTATAATATTTTGGTAGTTTTGAAACCTACTTCTTTTTGCAAAATCCAAACCCAACGTTAATAGGCTTCCAAACATTTTGTTACTTGTACTCAGAACTTTTGGAGAAAGCAAATTCCAAATACTGAAGCACATTGTACTTGCAAAGCACTACATTTTAGCTCCATGTCTCTCTAAAAGAGATTTTCTTTAGGTTAATGGTAGCTCTACATTAAAAGAAAGTTTGCAAGATAAACCTACAATTTGCACTATCAGTTTGAAGAAATATTATTTATTTACCTTTTCTTCAAAACATTTGTAGTAAGTATAAAAACATGTTGAGTAACATTGTATGACAGTGGAAGTAAATGAACATTTATTGAGCACATAATACATGCCAGGTTTTATATACGCTTAAATATTTAATTTAAATCTTGCAACAATAATCGCTTGGGATAAGTTCATTATCCTAGTTTTATCAACCAATTAACTGGGTGTGGTGGCTCACATACATAATCACAGCACTTTGGAAGGCCAAAGAGGGAGGATTGCTTGAGCCCAGAAGTTCAAGACCAGCCTGGGCAACATAGGGAGGCTCTATCTTTGTGCATGCATGTGCATGCATGTGTGTGTGCATGCGCGTGCACACACACACACAATTAACTAGGCATGGTGGCACATGACTGTAGTCCCAGCTACGTGGGAGGCTGAGGTAGGAGGATTGCTTGAGCCAGAGAGGTCAAGTCTGTAGTGAGCCGTGATTGCACCACTGTACTCCAGTCTGGGTGATAGACCCTGTCTCAAAAAATGAAATAAAATAACCAATCAACCTAGTGTAATTAATAAAGTCTGGAAGACCAATTATCTCAAATTTGAAAGGGAATTTATTCACTTAACAAAGGTGCTTCTTGTAACATACGATATTGAAATAAAAACTAGAAAGTGAAATCCAATCATAGTAATAAATTCTAAAAAAGGCAAACTCATTTAAAGGTGCAATATATTTTTCCTCCTCTGAAAATTCAAAATTGATATTTTTCATTGTTTCTAAGAACCATGCAAATGTTCAATGGCAGAGTCATTCTCCAAAGTCAAGGACTAAGTGTGGATATAGTTTCAATACCATAATCTGAGGTTCCCAGCAACCCTCTTATTTTTCTTATTCTGATGAAATAAGATGTTTAGTGTTTTTCTCACTCACTCTCCAGTTTCCCTGATTATTGTTATGACTCCTGGTTGGATCATTTGCCTCAATCTGATTTCTGCATGGTCAAACCACATTTCCATTATTGGAACAGAGGACTCGAAAAGGCTTGAAAGGGAGGTAGATGAAGTAAACATGGGGGTAAGGAAGAATGCCATGTGAATCATCACTGTAGCTACTGTTTACTGAGGGCCAGTTCTGTGGCCAAGTTGGTGCCAGGTGCCTTGCTTGTAATTCTCACAGCAATTCTTATGTCTAGTTGAGGAGTTTGAGGTTCAGGTATTTAAAAACTTGCCAAAGATAAAAGCCAGGAAGTGCTAGAATTGTTATTTAAACTGAGATCTGTCTGACTTCAAAACATTGACCTTTGTAGTTATAGTGATTTGCAAATATTCTCATTTAACACAGTTCAGAGGCAGATATTGGCAAATAAAAAACAAAAAAGACCCAAATGCATCACGTCTAAAAGGTTATCAAGAAATGAGTTTATCAGAGGAGTTTGTATGTTCCTTTTTCTCTAGGTCTTCAGAAAGAGCTGACAGAATCATATTTCTTTCTTGAATTTATGAGAGCTAAGTCTGCGAATAGACCAGCACTTTCCCAGATTCCTTCAGTTCTGTAATTACTATTATTATTATTATTTTTTGAGATGGAGTCTTGCCTGTTGCCCAGGCTGGAGTACAATGGGGCTATCTCGGCTCACTGCAACTTCTCCCTCCTAGGCTCAAGCGTTTCTCCTCTCTCAGCCTCCCGAGCAGCTGAGATTACAGGTGTGTGCCATCACACCTGGAATTTTTTTTTTTTTTAATCTTTAGTAGATACGGGGCTTCACCATGTTGGCCAGGCTGGTCTTGAACTCCTGACCTCGTGATCCGCCTGCCTCGGCTTCCCAAAGTGCTGGAATTACAAGCATGAGCTACCGCACCCAGCCTCAGCTCTGTAATTCCATGTTCTGTGTTGACTACCTCTTCTAGCTGAATATTCCATAAAGTATAACTAGCACAATTACTTGAAGGAGTAAAAGTGCCTGATGACAGTTAACATGCAATCTTCTACATAACCCTATTTTTCCCTAAGATGTCTAATGACAGTTGTCTTATAATTAGGGGATATAATGGAATAAGAATCAGCTGGCTATTAGAGAACTGCATACTCTCATTCATTTGGTTCTGCTGGTTCCCTCAACTTTTAATATATCCTGAGATGGCCTGATTGCCCTAACATGGTGCCCTAAATGACTAGCCACTCTCGCTGGGGCTGTCAGGAGTCAGTAATGTTTCCGAATTGCTTTATGTCAGATTTGCATATGTTATCCTTGTGCTTGCTATAAATCATGTTTCAAATAAAATAGCTGTTATTAAATATCTCGGCCCTTTTCCTGAATTGATAATGAACAAGTATGCTTGCTTACAGTTATTGAGCTCGATCAACTCAACATCAGTATGTATACATGTTTTTATTACAGGATACTATTTTTACAGATATAAAACCAATCCATTAAAATTTTTCCTTTTATGTAAAATTTCTTTTGCATCATTTCAAGGCTGAGCTATAACCTAAAACTAGTGCAGGATTACACAGGGCTCTGATCCTACAGCAAAGGAATGGGCTTAAATGGTCGGCTTTGTGAAGACTGGGGCATTTGCTAAGTTCCTTGATCACTCCCTGCTTCATTGAATTCCTTCCTGCAGTACTCACATACACTAGTCTTAATATTTGAACAACAGTGCCAGAAAGACCCCACCTCATGGAATCATCCAAATGAACAGAGAAAATATCCACATTTATCATTAAGATTTGTCCTAGAAGCCTGCCTTCGGAAGGAAGAAAATAAAGCAAAGGGAAAAAGGCATCCTTTTCATTCCAGGGGATTTGGGGAAGAGAAGGAGAAGAAACATTAGCCCTTGAAAATATATTTGCTTTCCCTAATGTTTTGGTTTCAGACAGCATCCCATCTTCCCTGCTGAAAAGGTACTGTTTGAGATAGCAGTTAATAGGCAAGAGCTGAGCTGGTCCCATTCCCTACTTCATGCAGTATAAAAATAACAATGTGAAGAAAGAATAAACACTCATGGAAAGCTAGCACAGTGTGGACACCTAGCATTCATAGTGTTGCGTTCAAATTCTTAGAGTTGGAATTCTCTGCGGGAGTCCTTCACACAGCCTTTAGCAGGTACTGATGGACTTTGGAGAGATTCTGGGGTTCACCCTCCAAATCTCAGTCACTCAGAGGAAACGGATAAGATTAGAGTACCAAGGCAAATTCCTGAAATTGCTTTATTTACCTAGCTAATTACCAGAATGAGTCCCTGTCTGAGCCCTCAACTGAATTTCTAAATCTATGGGCATTGCAATGGTGCCCACAGGCCAGATTCAGTGGTTCTCTGCCCTGGATGTACGTTAAAACTGCCTGGTGAGTTCCAAAGACACTCAAGCTCAAGTCCAAACTAAGACCAATTAAACCAGCATCTCCAAGGCTTGGAGCCCTGGAGCCACTGCTTTTCCACATCTCCTCGGGTCATCATACTGTACGGCTGTGGCTGAGAATGATTCTGTTAGTTGCAGGTTACTATTATCCAACAGTGGCAAGCAACTTTCACTCACTGACCTCGTGCCTGAGTCAGAGATTCTTAATTTTATTTGTCACTCAGGAAGAAAATATTTTAAGCACAGAAGAATCTTTCACATACAGAAAGATACACTGTATATTTATTTCATGTTTAAAGGAGTTATATTATGACAAGAGCACAAATTGAGGCATTCTATTAAATCACAAAATAAACATTGTTCTTAGTTCACAAACAGGCTCTGCTCTTTGTAAGGTGGGAATTAAACAGGGATCCTCAACCTTGGCACTAGTGACATGCTAGTCTTTTTGGGGGAGGCTACCCTGCACATTGTAAGGTGTTTAATATTTTTCTCGACTTCCTCTCATTTGGTGCCATTAGCATCCCCCTCCCAGTTGTGACAACCACATCCAGACAACAGAATAACATCATAGTGATCCAGACATTTGCTTAAACCGGGGAGAGGGTAGGAAAAGGCAAAAATAGGTGAACACTAATCCTGGAGGTTAATCCATTACAGTCAAAACTGCTGTCAAGATAAGTAAAATTTCCAGTCTAGCCATCCTTGACAGCTACTTCCTCCTGAGAATCTTTTCTCTTTCATTGTGACTGCCACTGGTTTTAAGGAATGCAACTGTCTGTAACCCAAGAAAGTGAGGTGTCAAATTGAGAGCTGTTTAGAACTCCAGGTATGGTCTGGAAAGAAGACATTAGGATGTGAATTAACAAGAGCTTTGTGTTTTCATAATTTCACAAGGCACTTTTTCTCTCTTTTTTTCCTCACTCTCTTTTTAGATATCAAGCATGTACGTAATTAAAACCAACCAGGCTCTAGTTAATTCTGTGACACTACAAAACATATTTTATCATTAGTGATCATTCCACGTAAGAAATTAAGCTGGCAAAGCTCAATTTATGAGAAATGCATCAGAATCACTAAAAGAATCCTGTGATACAAATTTCTGTAAGTATATCGTATAGGAAGACAATCTCTTTTTAATATAGGTGAGTTCTATCTTTGGATATTAAAATTCCAAATTGAGGCCGGGTATGGTGGCTCACGCCTGTAATCCCAGCACTTTGGGAGGCTGAAGCAGGTGAATCACGAGATCAGGAGTTTGAGACCAGCCTGGCCAACATGGTGAAACCCCATCTCTACTAAAAACACAAAAATTAGCCAGGTGTGGTGGTGGATGCCTGTAATCCCAGCTATGTGGGAGGCTGAGGCAGGAGAATCATCTGAACCCGGGAGGCGGAGGTTGCAGTGAACCGAGATCATGCCATTGCACTCCAGCCTTGGCGACAAAGAGAGACTTGGCCTCAAAAAAAAAAAAAAAAAAAAAAAAAAAATTCAAATTTGAAAATATAATGGGCCAGTCTTCAAAAAAATATTTTCTAGAATAGCTACAGTGTACTATCAGTACTGTCATTGAAAACTGGAAGCATAGATTGGTTAGGAGACACTTGAAGAGGTCAATTAGCCCAAATCCAATTCAGGGAAGATGGAAATACATCTGCAGTTGGATGATCCATGATTCTTATTGTTAGTTTCAAAATTATTCTTTGGTTTTGGGGGTTTATAGGATGCCCCTACCAAATAAAATCTTAAATAAGCCTTGTACCTATGTGAAAAGAAGTAACCATTAGTGTATAATTTGATTTTGAATATCCCAGAGCTTTAGGGATTAAACTGGCAACCAACCAACCAAACAAACAAACAAAAAAAAACTCCCCTTTTCCAGTAGCCTGGAAATTTGTATCACAAGACTCTTTTAATGATTCTGATGCATTTCTCATAAATTGAGCTTTGTCAGCTTAATTTCTTACATGGAATGATCACTAATGATAAAATATGTTTTGTAGTGTCACAGAATTAACTAGAGCCTTGGTGGTTTTAATTACATACATTCTTGACATCTAAAAAGAGATTTCTCCAGGCTTTTTGTAAGAGTCCCAATAGGGAAGCCCAACAGAGAACTGTCCTACCATGACAAAAACATTTTAAATTTACTTCCTGGGTTTTGAACCTAGCTTTCTTCTTTGGTCTTCAGTTTATATCAGGATACACAGGCATTTTCACTCTATGTTCACCTCCTTCCAGTTCCATAAGGAAAATGGATATCTGTCCAGGCCCTTGACGTGCAACTATGAGACTCACAAGTTGGTTCACTCGACATTTACATGGTGTTAGGCAAGTGATAGCCTATGTTTGTGTGTGTGTGTGTGTAGCGGGGGGTGCGGTTTTGGTGGGGGTGGGGTGGGGACTGTTCTGTCTCATAGTAACTGAGTTTAGGCTAGTGTGTCCTTGTAAATATGTTTTGTTACTTTTTAAATTTAATTATGTTAACATACATATTTGAAAGTTAATGTTTTTCATGGTTAAACATTTCTTAGTTTACAGATTCATTACTTGTTGCTATTGAAAAGCATTGTGTGTTTCTTTGTAACATTAGCCTAGAGCATCCCCACAAAGCCATAAAATTACTGAGTACAATAAAACAGTATCTGAACAAAGAAATCCATTTTAATATAATTTTATCATTTCTCTAAAAGTATTCATATTTAATCTTAGGCTACTTGGATCTGATTTTGTACCATTTATTATTTTCTTTTTGAATGGAAAACTTCAAATGTAAAATGAGTAAAAAAGTAATTTGAGTTTTCCACCTACAAAGTTTGCCAAACTCTCAGTTAAAAGCATTGAGTCTTATATGGGAGGAAAGAATTCTAAATGCTAAGAGTACAAAGCTAATTGACTAGTAAGACATAACTTGGTAAGACCCTTGACATTCCAGGAATATGTCTGGAAATCAGTTACCAAATTTCCAAATACTGAAAGGTTTGGGCACACGTCTTCCTGGATTGCTGCTGAATCACATTTTCACTCACAGTTACGTGTTTTCTATGTCTATCCTTACATCACAAAAGTAGCTTCCTTTCCAACATTTTCCAACTTTTGTCTCTAAGTTGGTGGTCATTACACAAAGAAAAAATGTTTTAGAGTCCTGAGAACTGAGGGACCAAAGAGTTGATCTGAGGTAGAAATAGGGGTCATGCCCCTTCCTTGCTCTGGGTGCTAGCACTGCCACATGACATCATTCAGTTGGGCCTTAGTGAAGTCTCAGTCATTGCAGAGGGTGAACTATCAGTATTGTTTGCGAGTAGTGGAATTCACTATTGTTAACTCTGTGGATGTAGAGGGACTTAAAACAAATTGGATGAGTTTTCCCTCTCCTTCCTCCCCTTTTTTTCTTCCTCTCTTCTTACCCTTCTGGGTAAAAGCAGCTGGATAGTGGTTGAGAACTTGGACTTTGGAGCTGGTTCTTGCTCTACCACTTATCAGCTAGCTGCTTCGTCTTAGGCAAGGTATTTAAGTTCTCGGTAACTGAGTTTGTTCATCTGTGTAACCTATCTCTTACAGTGTTGCTGTAAGAATTAAATGAGTTTATATATATATATATATAACTCTTCTAGCACTGTCTAGCACATAGTACTCACTAAACAAACAAACAAAAACAAAAACAAAAAAACAAGAAAACAAAAAGGAGCTCCTATTGTATATCAAGTGCTTAGCTAGGCACTAAAAGGGAATCTCTGACATGTGGGATATGCTATATACATGGCCAACACAGCCCCCACTTTATGTCAGTCAAGTGCAGCCCTGATAGAGATTGACTGGTACTTCTGATTCCCAGCCTTATTTTTCCCAGGAGAGAAAGTATGATTGGCCCCAACTCAGGCCAATGGTGGCACATGACTATACTCCCAGCTACTTAGGAGGCTGAGTTGGGAGGATTGCTTAAGCCCAGGAGTTTGAAGCTGCAGTGAGAAAGTATGATTGGCCAGATATTAACTGCAAACTGAGCCTCTGTGGCCATTAGACCAAGGTTCTGTTTTTTTGGTTTTATTATTGTTTCTGAAACAGAGTCTTACTCTGTTGTCCAGGCTGGAGTGCAGTGGCATGATCTGGGCTGACTGCAACATCTGCCTCCTGGGTTCAAGCGATTCTCCTGCTTCAGCCTCCGAAGTAGCTGGGACTACAGGTGTGCACCATCACACCAAGCTAATATTTTTATCTTTAGTAGAGACGGGGTTTCTACGTTGCCAAGCTGGTCTTAAACTCCTGACCTCAGGTGATCTACCTGCCTCGGCCTCCCAAAGTGCTGGGATTACAGGCGTGAGCCACTGCTCCCAGCCTAAAGCAAGGTTCTTTAGCGCAGCAGTCCACAACCTTTTTGGTCTCCGGGACCAGTTTCGTGGAAGACAATTTCTTTTTTTAATCTGGAAAAAAAACCCTGCATGTGTTTATCATGTTGGGAAAGATGTCCATTCTTCAGGTCATTAACTTTCCTTGAATAGAATAAAATCTCAGTTAAGCAACAAATAAGACAAATCTCCTTAATTTAGGTGGACAGTTGTACTAAAAGAGACTGAATGAGTAAATATGAAATTCCTATAAAAGTTTTTTCTTCTTTGGAAATTTTTTGTTTCCTTCAAACCATAATTGATAGTGTCTCCTTGGAAACAATCCTAAGAGATGAGTTGGATTACTGGGAACCATGCAGTTTAAACTTAAATTATAGTAATATGTTGCCTGTTCCTATTAATGCCAGCCAGTCTTGCTAGTAAAGAACACTTGAGGCTGGGCCCAGTGGCTTATGCCTGTAATCCCAACGCTTGGGGAGGTCAAGGTGGGAAGACTGCCTGAGTTCGAGGCAACATAGAGACCCCATATCTACAAAAATAAATAAATAAATAATTAAAAAATTAGCTGGGGGTGGTGGCACGTGACTATAGTCCCAGCTACTCAGGAGGCTGAGTTGGGAGGATTGCTTAAGCCCAGGAGTTTGAAGCTACAGTGAGCCATGATCGCACCTCTGCACTCCAGTTTGGGCAACAGAGTGACACCCTGATGAAAACAAAACAAAACAAAACAAATAAACAACAACAACAAAAATGAGTACCTTTCTACTTTTCTACCATGTTGTAGCTGAATCTGATGGAAAGACATTCTAAGAAATGTGAGCTGAGATGTACGTTTCTTAGTGTAAGGTAATATATTGACATTTTAATTTTATTTATTGGTTTCTTGAGCTAGGTTAATGTAGCTCCGCGCCCAAAAGAGACAGTCAGCTTGCTAAGCCTGCAAAGGTTTTGTGGGAAATTCTTTAAGTTCGCATCATGAGCTCATGTCTCCCTCATGATACCCCAACAATACTGTTGGCAAATGCTTAAAACAGGGTCAATAGTAATGCAGTTCTACTACCCTGTTTTACTCACAATATGCAAGGCACTTTCCTAAGGGTCTTGAAAATGAGAAAGTGAAATAGAGTTGGCTCCCAAAGGATTCACAATTCAGTTAGGGAAATTTAAATTGGCTTCACTACTCACCACAATGTAACATATTATATTGTAGATATGGCAACCAGTTGGAAGCACAGGAGGAAATAAACTTTTAGAAGACAGAGGTGTGCAGGTACAGCAAACTGACCACTGGGTGTCCAAGGCTCTGTCTTGGCACAATGGTCGCACCAGCAGGGGAATAGGGGTGGTGATTTTCCACCAAAGCCTGTTAGTGACTTTGGGATGCACAAATGGGAGGAAGGGGACAAAATATTCAGCTACCATCTCCCTGGAAGTCTGTATTAATCCTGCTGATAATAAAAGGTTTACTTAATTTTACTTATTATTTTTTACTACCTAGAGGCCAATATGTTTGGAAGTAAAGGCACTTGGCTTCCTGGTCCTGCTCTAAGATGGGAGCTTAAACCTATGGAATGTGACACCACTCTGGGCAAAAACAGAATTCTTAGCAAAGAAATCATTGATGTTAAGGTAAATTTATTGAATGTGAGTTCATCTACGTCTCAGATAATTAATACATATGGTGAACAAACTTATTTATTAGCATATGTTTCCTTTATGATATTGCATTATGCATATATCATAATTGAACATGCATGGCTGAACTGTTTTTTGGCACAATTGCTAGAAATTAGCATTTAAATGCTCCTTTTTTTTTGTTTTGTTTTTCAATTGACAAACCATATGTTTTCTGTGGTGCATATTTTATTTTCTGTTGGGATTTAGATCTCAAATCTTCATTGCACCAATACTAATTTTATTTTTTGGCAAGTGCCTACAACTTGCAGATTTACTCATCATTGTGATTTGAATTAGAAACTCAGAAAATAGAGATGACACCTTTACAGAGTCATGGTAATAGAATAACAGCTGCCTAAACTTGGCCTTAATACTGGATGATCATTAATTATTTCTTAAAATATAAATACTTGGTGGTAAGACTGTAGTGTATTTATTCAGAAACTAAATAAAGATAGGTCCAAATTTACAACTCCTTCAAGTTACCATGCCTGCCCTGTCAATGAGTCAGACACCATCTAAAGAGAGAAACTAAAACTTCCTTATTCTGAACTAATTTCTCAGTCTGCTCACCAAAAGAGATTTTGCTCTTGACTACTGACCTGCAGGCTTTATTCTTCCATTTCCTTCCTACTTTGTCATGCAGTCTCAAAGCTCATTTCTCCAGCTGTTATCTTGGTTCCTTTGATAATAATTCTGCTGCTTCTTTTCTACTCAACATTGCTTTAGGAAACATCTCAAATTGCTACAATACAAATAAATTACTAGCCAATGAACATGACTTCAATATTTCTAAGTTATGTTAAGAGCTAGGCAGCTTCCTATCATACTAGGTTTTAAGCTTTCCTGTTTCTGATTCAATTTAGAACAGTAAATTTGAAAACACAGAGCTTATACATTATTAACTATATTAGTCTGTTCTTGCATTGTTATAAGGAACTACCTGAGACTGGGTAATTTATAAAGAAAAGAGGTTTAATTAGCTCATGGTTCTGCAGGCTGTACAGAAAGTATGGCTGGAGAGGCCTCAGAAAATTACAATCATGATGGAAGGCAAAAAAGAAGGTGGCACCTCTTACATGGCTGGCACAGGAGGAAGAGAGAGCAGGCAGAGTTGCTACACATTTTTAAACAACCAGATCTTGGGAGGGCTCACTCACTTTCATGAGAACAGCAAGAAGGAGATCTCGCCCCATGATCCAATCACCTCCCAGCAGGCCCCTCCTCCAGCACTGGAGTTTACAATTTGACATGTGATTTGGATGGGGACACAAATCCAAACCATGTTAATAACCCCAAATACATTATTTCTTTGTTGAGAACACTGTGCCTCTAAAGTTGAAAGCAATATTAAAAATTAATTTTTAAAAATGCTTTTATTGGATTTTCAGCTACATACAAATAGGACTTAAAACGCATGCAATTCCATTTTAAAAACCATAAAAAATAAAGTCCACGTGATTTCTTAATCACTTTCTACTTTTGCCTGTAGTTATAACAGTATATAAAATAGTTGAAAATAAGTGAGGATGATAACGATAATGATGACGATTTCATATCATGTAGAAACGTAAAACCTAATGTGCTAGTTGTGGACATTTAACACCCTGACTTTGACCAACACATTTTGATGGTGTCAAAGGATGTTTTGAATACTCCACAAAGAAAATCAGCCAAATGTCTATGAATGCTAAACACCTATGAGTAGTTATTCCTCTTCTGAACTCCTGTAAATTTCGCTTGTGTCTTTATTATGGTACTTATCACTTTATTCCTTGGGATATAGTTACTTGTGTAACTTAGTTCCCTAACACAGGGGAACTTTAGGGCATGATATGTATCTGATTCGTCTTGGAATGCCTCCAGAACACCTATCCCGGAAGTCAACAAATGAGAATGACAGATAAAGTTTTAAACCTATATCAGCATTTCAGAATTAATATTGACAAATTCATATTGGCATGTAACAGATTTTAGAAACAAAGTTCTATGCAAGTGGGTGTCAAAAAGAATAATGCACATTTCTGAATGATTGAAGGATAGCATATGACTTCAAAGCCACTAGCAGACTGTTTACTTTATCTGGGATCAAGGACTCTGCATGGATAAAAGGCAAAGGAAGTCATCCACCTTGAAAAAAAATATTTTCTTAAAATAGAGGTTTGGTATCTAAAGCTCCTTTAATTCATAGGTTCAGCTCTATGAAATCATTCTCTTTGATGTTTAATCGTCCCAAATCCTATAATAATAATTTGGGGAAAAATAGGTTGCCATGGAAAACAGTGTGGGGTAGGGTTATGAGTCTAGCATTAGGAAGATTTGACCTGGTTATAAAATTCATTCATGAAAGCACTGTGGTTAGAATTCATGGGAACCCACCCAGCTTTATGCTTGCTAAAAGGAAGTAACAGAATATAGAGAGAAATGCCTTCAAACAAAGCTGTTATAAATCTGCAACAGACTATCGTAACACTCAAATTACTTAAACTAAAGCAGATGTTTTTATGTATATTAAATGTGATGTTTTTTGTTTGTTTATATGTTTATTTTAACAAAAGAAAGCAGAGACATTGGAGGAAAGTATACAAATTATTCTAGATATGCTTTGTTTAAGAAAAAAAATTGTAATATGGGTGAAGAGTAGAAATACTCAACTGTTGATGAATGTAATTCCTCCACATTCTGTCATTTCACTCACCTTGCCTCCCTTTTTGCCTCAGATTTTGCAGCTCTAGTAGAGATTGTGGTTTATATGAAAAAGTAGATTTTTTTTCCTTTTAAATGGACATATATATCTTCAGATGTAAAACTTCAGAATTTCAAAATATGATAAAAATTTTGTCACTTTATAGGTTTTGATTTAATTTATTTTAAAAGTTTCACTATTCTTTTGATAGTAGCTGACAGATCCAATCCTGTTCCCATATGCTTTCTGCTATTTTAAAAGAAACAGTACACAATTGCCTCAGAGAGACACCATGTGTTTCCAAAGTGTGAATCTGAAAACCATCCATCTGGGCATATTGGCATCTTCCTGAATTGTATGTGATTGAAAGAAATGTATTCAACATTTTCAACTCTTTGACTACATGAGAAAGAGAATAGGTAAAGGAGATCTTTTTTCATTTCCAGTTATTGAGAATCAAGTCTGCTCCTTAGATTGGACACCTTGCCCACCCTTCTGCCTGGATAGCTCCAATCATTTATCAAGACTCAGGTCAACAGTGGCATCCTTAGTGAATGACTCTGTCACTCTAGCTCTTTATTTGTCACATAACTAACTCTATGCATACTCATATGAAAATGCTTATTTACTTCGATTAAAATTATTTCTTCAACTGTTGCTTCCCCTATTATCTATGAGCTCCTAAAATGGAAGGCAGATGGTCTTTAATGTAATTCAATTCAACAAATACTATTACAATGTTCCAGATACTAATCTAGAAGCTGCAGAGACAATTCTGAATAAGAAGAGAGCATTTTTGCCCTCCAGAATTTACAGTCTAGCTGGGGAGATAGAAATTGAACAAGTAATTAAACTTAAAGATGATTCTTGGTGAGGTGTTAGGAAAACTGCATCTGAAACCTCACATAGATGAAAATAAAGTTGAAAGTTCAAACTTACTTTAATATTGTTTTTATTAATAGTACTTTTTGTGTTGTATGACATAGTCATTCAGATTGATTTTCTAGATTGTTGAAATCATCGTACATATTTCTTGTGAAGCTAAATAATAGCCACTAAATTATGGGCCAGGCATATGGCTAGGTTTATGTATGTATATATACACACACATAAGTTATATTATACATAACTTATAGTGAATATAAGCCCTCTATGCCCAAGTTACTTTTTTTTTTTGAAACTTGATCCTAAAAGTAAAGGTTTATTTTCAAATTATTTAAATAGCAGATAAATTATATTGAATCATTATAGCCTCAAATACATGATATCAAAATATGGCCACATATTAATCAAATAAAACTATTAACTTTATGGTAAACTAAGAGACTGAGAAATCTTGCCACAAAACATTAAAGGCAGAGTGACTTCCATGTTTTGATCGTGTTAGAGTTGTCTTAGTCATTTTGGTCTGGCCTAACAGAATACCAAGGACTGGGTAGCTTAAACAGTAGAAATGTATTTCTTGCAGTTCTGAAGACTAGAAAGTCCAAGATGAAAGTGCTGGAAGATCCAGTATCTGTTGAATGTCCTTTTCTCTCTAGTGAGGGTGTGTAGATGACTGTCTTCTCATTGGATTGGATTCTCACCTGGTGGACAACAGAGAGAGAAGAAGCAAGCTCTCTTGTGTCTTTTATAAAGATATTAATCCCATTCATAGAAGCTCCACCCTTTTGACCTAATAATCTCCCAAAGGTGTAACCTCCTAATATCAATATTTTGGAGGTTAATATATCAACATATGAATTTTGGAGAGACATAAACATTCAGTCCATGGCAGACTGCATAACTGGTTCCGTTGCTAAAAGAACAATTCAGTAAAATTAAAAAATAATAATTCCATCAGATTTTGGTTAAGTTGATTGTCATAGAATTTGGTTCATTAATAAAATAACCTGTTTCTACCCTAAATGGGGATACTTTGATTAAGGTTTCCATTTACTAGTAATCACATTCCTTAAGAGAAAGCACTATCTACTTTTTTCGAACCTCATTCATAGTATCTGGACTAGTATTCTACACAATATAAGAGCTTTGTCAAAGTTGAGTAAATCAACTTGGACCTCTTTTCTTGTTATTAAAATGCAACAAATTTAATTAATGGACACCCTTTTTTCAATACAGGTATCCCCTGCTATCTGAATTCTCTCTTTTAATGAAACTTATTTTGCTATCCAAAATCTAGAACTGAATTGAAGCACTACTCTTCAGACCAAAAAAAGGTTGCAGAATATGAATTTAGGCACTTTTTGGAGGGCTGGAGGGCTGTACACTGTTATCAGGAAGAAACTGTCTACTCTCCAGAGATGAGAAAAAAGGGAAATTGTTACAAAATTAATATGGGACCAGCTTAAAAGATGTATTGAAGGGAAAAGAGAGATTAGAATACCAGACAGGAGGCAATATTGAAAAAGTGAAGTTTTCATATCTTGTCAAAAGAAAATGTTTACTTTTTCAAAGCTTTTTTTAAATGTTGGATATTATGAATAAATTTGAAATCCAACTTATTGTCCAGGCATGTTGAGTATATCTGTTACTCCGACCAGTTTTTAGAATGCTCTGGTGAAACTCGTGTGATCTCCAAGTTTGTATAGTGAAGAGAAAACCCTAAAAATCTTTCACTTTGTCATGCCTGCGCTGAGGGCAGATGACTCACTGTATGAATTCAAGTTAAATCACTTAACCTTTTTCTCTTATTCAACCCATCTGGGAAGCTGAATACAAGCACTTCACTAGAAACAGATGGTGAGCCTAAGCTACATTTTCCCAGATAAAAAAAGAAGAAGAATGTGTTATAAAGACTAAAAGAACCAAACGTGGAAAAAACACAGGGATTACATGGAAAAGAGCTATAAGCTGGATCAGACCTTTTCACCTGTAAAAAATAATATAATGCTTAAAAAATAAGTCCTAGGAGATGATATGGGGAAAAAGTCAGTAAAACCTTTTCATAAGCACCATATGTGTAATGTGATCTTGAATGATGGTATTTACAGTAAGGAAAACGCTATTTGTTTGCTGGTTTATTTACCTGTATGTCTCAGAAAACAAATTTGGTTACTTTAGGATACTTTTAGGTTATCTATTTGATAACTGTAAAGCTAAATGCTAATAAAAACATCTCGAGAAAATTTATGAGACCCATCTAAATTATAGCTCCAGTGAAATTTAACACTAGTTGGAAAACTAAAACTTTCCAGTATGTTCTAGGATAACTGTTTTCTAATCTTTTATATGCATATAAATTGCTTGGAAGTAAGGCAAGTAATTCGCCTTGGTAACTCTGGATTTTAATTTTATTATGTATAAAATTATATTAAATTCAAATGTATTTACATGTGAATATTTTATCTGTCACATTTTATGGAAAAGAAATGTCTGTTACAGCTAAAACAAAGATATTTTGATGAATAAAGTATAACATAATAAAAAGTATCTGCATCTTCTTATTTCCAAGACCAGTTGGGATAAAGTTGGGGAAAATTAGCTTACTATTTAAAAGACATACTTTGTAGATGAGGCTGGATACAAAATCTAAGAAATTCACATTATCAATTTCCAGATGCCACAGTGTAAAAATCCAGACTGTCCCTAATGAAACAACAATAACATTCTTCATAGAGAAAAAAAAAAAAAAGAAAAAATCCTAAAATTTGTATGTCACCACAAAAGACTCCAAATAGCCAAAGCAATCCTGAGCAATAAGAACATGCCAGAGGCATCACATTACCAGACTTCAAAATATGCCACAACACCGTAGTAGCCAAAACAGAAACATAGACAAATGGAACAGAATAGATAACCCAGAAATTAATCCATGTATCTACAGCTAACTGATTTTTGACAAAGATGCCAAGAATGCTCATTGTGGAAAGAATAGTCTGTTCAATAAATGGTGCTGGGAAAACTGGATATCCATATACAGAGAAAGGCAATTAGACCCCTACCTCTCACCTATACAAAAACCAACTCAAAATAGATCAAAGACTTAAATGTAAGACCCCAAATTATAAAACTACTAGAAGAAAACAGGAGAAATTTATACCACATTGTCTGGGAAAAGCTTTTGTGAATGAAACCTCAAAATCACAGGCAACAAAAGTGAAAATAAACCAATGGGATTGTAGCAAACTAAAGAACTTCTACACAGCAAAAGAAACAATCAACAGCATGAAAAGACAACATGCAGAATGGGAGAAAATATTTGCAAACTATTCATCCAACAGGGAATTAATATCCAGAATATACAAGGATCTCAAACATCTCAACAGTAAAAAAGCAAAAGATCCGATTTAAAAATGAGCAAATGATCTGAACAGACATTTCTCCAAGGAAGACATACAGACGGTCAATAAATATATTTTTTAAATGTGCCAACATCACTAATTATATGGGAAATACAAACAAAAACCATAATGAGGTATCATCTCACCCAGTTAAGATGATTACTATCAAAAGTGCTTTTTTTAACTTTAAAAAATAATTTTAAAAACCAAAAGAGTTAAAGCTTTAAAGGAATAATAATCAAGCACTATAAAGTTACAAAATTACATTTCTTTTTTTAAAAAGTTTTAATTTTATTTTATCTTATTTTACTCTGAGTTCCAGGGTACATGTGCAGGATGTGCAGGTCTGTTACATAGGTAAACACGTGCCATGGTGGTTTGCTGCACCTATCTACCCATCAACTAAGTATTAGGCCCAGCTTGTCAGATGCAACACTTCTTAACGTCTAGGGCAATCAATGCACAATTGTTGAATGATAAAAGATGTTAACAGTCTAATCAGAACTAGATTTCTTTACAAGTTGGCCATAAAACACATTCAAGAAAATGAATGTTTTCCCATTTTAGACTAGAGCATTTCTGACAGCTCTCTTCCCCACAACAATTTAAATAATATGTAAATCATTTATGTACCAATTATGTTTTCAGTCAATCTGATCCAAGGTTTTCAAATATAGTCCCTTGAGATAGTTTTAAAAAGAATTCTACAGACAAATAAGTTTTGGAGAAGTTCTCAGTACTCAGTAACTTCTTGGAGTTTCATATTGTACATTCATTCATTCATCTAATATTGACTTTGAGAGGATCTGCGGTAAAGAAGCTATTTACCTTTGTTGGTTATGAAGCCCTTTTGGGGCTTGTTCATATTCTATGAAACTACCACTTCTTAAAACAGACATTGGAAAATTTTGGTGCAATCTTTTGCAAGTGGAAAGATTTCTGTAGGCTGTAATGTTTAAGTAGCTCGAGTGCTCAATAATTAATCTTGTATATAGAGAAGTAGGACAGCTACAGAGATATTGATTAAAAGTGATATAATATTAAAAAATGCTTAACATTTGACTTTTAGTTCATTAATCTAGTTCAATGTTCCTTAGCAGAAAAAATTAGTAGCATTTGACTGCATTTTCCAATAGTACCTGATGTGCTATTTTTGTGCGTGATCTCAACTCACTGCAAGCTCTGCCTCCTGGGTTCACGCGATTCTCCTGCCTCAGCCTCATGAGTAGCTGGGACGCAGGCACCTGCCACCACGTCTGGCTAATTTTTTGTACTTTTAGTAGAGATGGGGTTTCACCATGTTAGCCAGGATGGTCTCGATCTCCTGACCTCGTGATCCGCCCGCCTCGGCCTTCCAGTGCTGGGATTACAAGTGTGAGCCACCACGCCTGGCCTGGTTTTGTTTTCAAATAAAACAATTTAAATAAAACAATAGTCAGCTTTCAGAACAATATGACCCCCCAGGTCTCACCTTTCTCTAGTCTAAGCATGCTAAACTCAACGAGAAAGACTTCCAAGGGCTTCTTATCACTTGATCATTGAGAATCAGGCCATCAAGGCAAATAGCAAACCAGAACCTCGTTTCTGCTCTCCTCTTAAAATTGGCCACAAGGATTCCAAAGGGAATCTATTACAAATAAACAGGCTTTGTGGTTGTTGATGGTCTTGCATTTTCATGATTTTGTGTCATTTTTACTTACAAATATAGAGGACTAAGATCCAAACTTCTGACCTTTTACTTCTTCACTAAGGCAATATATTCATACACAACATAGGAAATTGTGTTCACTTCAGAGAGTTCATTCAACTATCTATATAGAATTTTCAAAATACCATTAAAAGTTCATGTTTTCCATTACACAACTATTAGAATGGTTAAAATAATAATACAAATAAAATACTGACTGTGCCAGAGCTGGCAAGCAGGTGGAGAAATGGATTTCCTATGAAATACTGTTGTGAATGTACAGTACAGCCACTCTAGGAGTTCGGTTGTTACTTAGAAAATTTAACATACATTTACCATATGATCCAATGACCACACTCCTGGACTTTTATTCTACAGACATGAAAATTTATGTTCATGCAAAAACTTGTAGATGACATTCACAGTAGTTTTAATTGTCATAGCCCAAAACTAGAACAAGCGAAGCCAACCCAAATGTCCTGCAATGAGTGAAAGCAATCCATAGTGTGGAACATTAGGCAACAATAAAAAGGAACAAGCTATTGATATTTGCAACAATATGAATGAATTTCAAGGTGATTTTATTGAATATAAATAAAGCCAACATAAAAATGTCACATACTGCATGATTTCATTTATATAACATTCTTGAAATGATGGAGCTATATAGGAATGGAGAACAAATCAGTGGTTAAAGGCATTGGTGAAGGGGGAGGTGAAACTGTAAAGAGTATGGAATAGTTCCATGTCTCAATTGTGATAGTGCTCATATGAATCTATATATGAAATAAAATTTCACAGAACTATACTCACACATATACAAAAAAAGGGGAAGGGTACATACAAAAACCTCTAAAATCCACATAAGATCTATAGTCCAGGTAATTTTATTATGCCAATGTCAACTTTTTATTTATTTATTTATTTTTGAGATGGAGTGTGACTCTGTTGCCCAGAATGGAGTACAGTGGCGCAATCTTGGCTCACTGCAACCTCCGCCTCTCGGGCTGGAACAATTCTCCTGCCTCAGCCTCCCACATAGCTAGGATTACAGGTGTGTGCCACCATGCCCGGCTAATTTTTGTATTTTTAGTATGGTGGCCAGGCTGGTCTTGAACTTCTGATCTCAGGTGATCTACCCACCTCGGCATCCCAGAGTGCTGGGATTACAGGCGTGTGCCACCAAGCCCGGCCAATCTTGTGGTTTTGATAATGAATTACAGTTACATAAAATGTTCCCATGAGGGGAAGCTAACAAATGGGTATAGGAATCTTTCTGCACTATTTTTGTAATTTCCTGGGGCTTTATAATTATTTCAACACAAACATTTTAAAAAATACTTTCAAAATTTTATTTGTTTTTAGGAAGGCAAGTGTCTTGAGCCATTTATGCAAATCCAGCTATGTAAAATAAGTTATATGACCAATCTGAAGTTCTGTCCTTGCCTAAGGACTCCTGATCGTGAAGTTTCTTATCATGAAACTCAGAGGTAAGTAAGAAGTGTTGATGTTTTTGGTTATATAAAGCTAGCTGAGGTCTCACGAAGAACAAATGAAGATATTTTTCAACTTTAAGTTTAGAAAGAAAATGTTATCTAAACTGACTTTCTAAGAACAATAGGATTTAAGATATAAGGTAAGATTTTAACTGCAGTTTCATGGGCAACAATTTTTAAGCTAAGAGAAAATTACTTAGCAATGTTTTCTTTGGTATGAATTCATAAGAGAAATGCAGAGTAGAAGGATAATCAAAAGATGAAGAGAATGGTCTGGTTAAGTGCTTACATGATTCAAAACCAGTGTTAAATGTATGATTCTAGGTATGGCACGTGATGGAATTATCTGTGAAAAATCTTAATTTCTTACTGGTGACTTCAAGGTCTAAAACTACAGTGTTGATAAAAAACAACGGCAGGCTATGTCTAGGATATGGCATGAAACTGAACAGACTCCTGTAGTGACTTCTAGAAAAATATCTGTATATTTACAAAATTTACCCTGGTCACATTTTCCTTATGTAGAGCTGTAGATGCCTGGTATAGTAGTAAAAAAAAAAAAATAAATAAACAAACTGCTTAAAATAATTTTTTCATGATCCAATCATGATTAGATATGCAGTTATCTTTCTCACTTTGCATTGTCTTACCCACTATGATCTATACAATGTCTCTGCTTGCCTTTAGGGACTTGTTTCCAACAACTTGTTGAAAACCTTCACCAGAATGTCTTAGAGGCCTTATATACCAATTTTAGTATGTCATAATCAAGTTTAGGATTTGCTCTTGCAAATGTGTTTCTCCTCCACAGGTCTCAGTCTTGGATAATGGTATTAACATCATAACATGACCTCTCTCCTTCATCTAGCTCTGAATCTCATCACCAAATGCTCTCGACTTGCTCTCACAAACATTTTCAAACTCAGATGCTATTGGTCGCTATGATTGCTATCTCCATCTGAGCATGTCATCCCTCTTGGGTTAAAACCTCCATTAGCTCCTTGTGTTGTGGTATTAATTTTCTATAGCTGCCATAACAGATTACCTCGAATTCAGTAGGTTAAAACTACACTGAGCTAAAATCAAGGTGTTAGTCAGGCTACATTCTTTCCTGGAGAATCTAGGGGAGAATCGACTTCCTGCTCATTCAGGTTGTTGGGAGAATTCAATTCCCTATGGCGTTAGGGCCAAGGTCCTCATTTCCTTACTGACTATTGGTCAAGGGACTGTTCTGTGCAACCAAAGGCTGCCCCATTCCTTAGTTTGTGGCTCCCTTACTCCATCTTCCAAGCCAACAATGGTTGATTGAATCCTTCCCATGCTGCATCTCTCTAATCATTTGTTTATTGTTGCATCTCTATTTGACTTAGCCAGGAAAGACTCTCTGCTTTTAAAGATTCCTATGAGTAGACTGGGGTAATCAAAGATAATCTAGGGTAATCTCCCCATCTCAAAATTCTCAATCTTAATCACATCTGCAAAGTTCCCTTTTCCACATAAGGTAACATATTCACAAGTTCAGGGGATTAGGATATAAACATCAGGGGATTAGGATGTAAATACTCCCCATCTTTGGGGCCATTTATTCTGCCTTCCACAGGTGTGACTGAGTTTTAGGAAAGCCAATAAGTCAGGAACCTTCCCCTTCTAAGTCAGGAACCAATGGGGAGAGAAAGTATGCACAAGTCAGACAGACTGAAGGACACAGAACTGTCAAGTTTTATTACTGATAAGGCTGATTGAGGAATTTAACTTTAGATTCAGGGTAAATGGTCTTTCTAATAGCTCACCTCTGAGTTAGGCTTTACCACCCAGTCACTGGCAATAGGGGCAGACAGAACATGATCCTGTGAGCTTCACCTGTAAATGAGATGTGTGTTTGAGCTGTGCATGCTCAATTCCTTCCCCAAATCTATCTTCCTGTAAGCTTCCCTTCTGGAGAGGAGTGTGAGCAGGGTGGAGTGAGAGAACGTTGGAAGTTCCTCTGCAGGGAAACGTGAGACATGGAGACTAAAGGTGTTCTCTTATCACAGTCTCTGGACTGTGTGCATGCTTTAAAAATCGTATCTTTCAGAGTCCAGCCCCACTCGCTACTCTGGCCTTATTGCTTGTCACTGTCCTGCTTGTACCCTGCCAGGTCTTCTTATTGTTCTTGAGTAGCAATGCCCCACATAATTCCCCTTTCTTCTATTTGCCATCTCCTCTACCTAGCTGACCTTTCCAGTCATTGTGTGGTAAACTCTTACTCATGCTTGAAGACAACTTCCTATGTCTCCTCCTCTGAGGAAAGTTTTCTGTGCCTCTTCAGACTCCCTTCTCCTACTGCAATGCCTTCTCATGATGTATTTCCAATGTCCCACATAGTATTTTGATTTGAAGTGTAATGGAACCTCATGAGATGTTTTTGAATGAATCTCATGTTTTGAATGAAATTCATAAATGAATTTCTCTGTTACTTTCTTCCTCTAAGAGAAAGAATTGTCTTACTCATCTTTTTAGCCCCAGCTTTGTCTCCCATGTCTGATATACAGAATATTCTCCATAAACTTTTCATTAAGAAAAGGCAAATTAATTATTTAAATATTTCTGTCAAAAGCAGAATATGTCATTGGAAATGCTCATGTAACTATAAACAGATTCTTTGGCCTATTAGCTCTCAATTTTTAAAGGGAACCTTTGATATGAAAATCCAGAGCCTTTCCAGTGGCCAGTGAGATCCTAAACTGTCCAGTGTCAGGACACTTCTCTGATCTGATTATCAAATACTCATTTCTAGCTCTTTCTCCTGTTTTGTTTTTATTTTACAGTGGGTATAACTATATACTTAATATTATACTAATGTTATGTTTGCTACATTATATGTTGGTCTTTTTCCTTTCTGTCTAAATGAACTATAAGCCCACAAGAGCAGCCATGTTGCTTTATTGAATAGCTCTAATAGTGCCTGCCACATAATAGCCATTAAGCAAATATTTGTTTAATAAATCAAAGAATGAAGAAGATAGTGTGAAATGAGAGAAAAAGTAAGACTTTGGGATAAGAGAGAGCTGGATTAAAATAGTAATTCTCCAATTTTTTTTTTAGCTACCTGGACTCAAAGAAATCATTCGATGTCTAATATTATCTGTCTTGCACGGGTGGTGGAATATTGGCAATAGTATATATAAAATGCCTGGCACTCACTAAATGTTCCAGAAATGTTGGCTGTAACTATGTCATTTGCTTTCATAGTTAAAGATTTATGAAAATCATTAATGGGGATCAATTTTCTTAGTCCTGACTGAGATTGTTTCTGTGTACTTCTTAACAAGGAATGAAGTGAAATTCTAGGGTGCATACCCTGTTGTTATCAGCAGAGTCAAGTATCTTTAATGGAATACCATAATTTCTACCAAACTTATTAGGAATGCTATGAAAGGATTTTAAACATTCCTAAGCAAGGAATATTTCAAAGTCATCCAAAAAGCTCTCCAAGTTAGCTCTTCCCATTCCACTCCAGAATGCAAGGTGGGAGGGCAGTTATAAGACACTTGTGGGCTTTTGCAAGGCCAAAATGCGTTTGTGTGTCTCTACCATATAATCTGACTCAAAAGAAAAAACCTAAGCTTTACATTTTCACATTATTTTGTTGCATCAGCATCTATACTAGATTTTATAATACATTCAATTACAGTTCTAAGCAGATGGTAACATAGAACTTTTCATCTTATATTATTTTGATTATTTTGAATGTAATAATTATTTTGTATTGATATCTTGTGGATTTCAAAGAAACTTTGTATTCATTGTGTCTGTAGGAGAGGCAGCCATAAACTGTGCACTGCAGGCATGTCATCTTGATTAACCTTGTACTATCCTGTAAACTAATGTCAGTTTTCACTCTTTGTTATTGAAGCTGTGGCCCCAAACATCCTTGACTTCCTCATGGCTACAGGAGTCAAAGACTAGTTGGTGTGCAATGTAATAGAAAGAATATATATATATATATACACACACACACATATACATACACACACACACACACATATATATATTTAGTTTGGTTCGGTTCTCAGCTGTGCAACTGGTTTTATGTCTTTGCAAATCTCTAAGCCTTAGTTTTCTCATCTGTAAAACGGAGTTAGTCCCACAAGACTAAATGCCAATGTTTAAATGAAAAATCTAAAGATGTTGTAATTTTGGAATGCGGGTACTTTATACATTCTTAATATCATGTGACTAGAACATAAGTCTCTGACGGAGCTCAGTGGTCTTTTAATATACTCCCAGATTTTTCATGTAAAAACATATTATATATTCATGTAATATGCCATTTTCTCTGCTTTGTTTTCAACTCTTATGATTGAATCTTGTGAAGGACATGCTCTTTCTGCTTTACTGAATCATAGATCATTTGGTCATTGATTCATTCATTCAACCCCTCTTTTATGGCAGACACTATTCTAGGCATTGGACTTACGGTATTGAATGAGACAGGCAAAGCTTATATTCTTTTGGGAGTGCCAAAAACTATGAAATTCAATAACTCAACAAAAAATTTAGATACGTGGATTAGGATTTGGGCTATAATAAAAATAAAACAATGCAATGAGTTACAAAGTAACTTGGGGCATGAATATACTTGTATTTTAGGGACACCAGTCTTCGGGAAGACTTAGAGAAGACATCTCTAGGACAAATTGAAAGCAGGATAAGGAGTGGGCTTCATGAAGTTTTAGGGAGAAAAGAAATCAAGGCAAAAGGAAAAGCTGGACAGGTATGAGCCTGAGGGGCAGAAACCAAAGAAGTCTAGAGATCAAGTTTGCATGGAGTGCATGACAAGGGAGAGGTGGTGGGAAATCAGGCAGAGAGAAAGACAGGGTCTGATCATATAAGGCCTTTGAGGCCACAGTAAAGGTTTTGGATGGTAATTATTTTGTGCAAGATCACTCAGGAAGCTAAGAAGACAATGTTTTGTGAAGGGCAAAGATGGAAACTAAAAGATGAATTAGGAAGCTGCTAGTTAGCAAGCAAAAGCAATAAAGGTAAGAGAAGAGAAAAGGATGAAGGGTGGGTGCTACTCCAGAAATGGTGGTCAGGGAAGACATCTCTGAGGAAGATTTGACATTTGAGAAGGAACCAAGTTAAGTGAGGAGGAAATGCATTTTAGCTTCCTGGATTAGGCAGTAACAGGACGGATAAAGAGAAACAGATGGATGAAGGATGCAGAGGTGACAATATCTGCAGATGGATTGGATGTGTGTGTGGGTGTTATGGAAAGAGATAAATCCTAAGCCTTGAGTAAATGCATAAATAGTGGTTCCACTGATTCAGATATAGAAATCTGGGAAAGGTGATTTTTGAAAGGATGAGTAATTAAAAAAAAATCCTATTAAAACAGGGAAAAGGACCCG
>NW_016805130.1:2827853-2857092 GCF_001698545.2 Rhinopithecus bieti | reverse complement strand
TTCCTTCCTTCCTTCCTTCCTTCCTTCCTTCCTTCCTTCCTTCCTTCTCTCTCTCTCTCTCTTTCTTTCAACAGGGTCTTGCTCTGTTGCTGAGGCTGAAGTACAGTGGCACAATCATAACTCACTGTAACCTGGAATTCCTGGGCTTAAGTTATCTATCCACCTTGGCCTCCCAAGTGCTAAAATTACCGGGATGAGTCATCATGCCCAGCTCTGAATAGACATTTTTCCAAAATAAAGGTGTGCAAATGGCTAACAGGTATATGAAAAGGTACTCAACATCACTAATCATCAGGGAAATTAACATCAAAACCACAATAAGCTATCACTTCACACCTGTAAGGATGGGTATTGTGAAAAAGACAAGATATAACAAATTAGGTGAGAATGTGGAGAAAAGGGGACCCTTGCAAACTGTGGATGGGAATGTAAGTTAGTACAGCCATTATGGAAAGCAGTATAGACCTTACTCAAAAAACAAAAAATAGAACTACCATATGATCCAGCAATCTCACTGCTGTGTAGATAGCCAAAGGAAACAAGTCAGTATCTCAAAGAAATAGCTGCTGCCTCATGTTCATGGAGGCATTATTCACAAAAGCCAAGATATGGCAACAACCTGTGCATCACGAGGAATGAATACAGAAAATGTGACACAGATAGGTTATTTAGAATGAAGAAAGGAAATCCTGCCATCAGAAACAACATGGATGAACCTGGAAAGCATTACGCTAAGTAAAATAAGCCAGGCAGAGAAAGACTAATACTATATGGCATCAGTTATATGTGGAATCCAGAGGGAAAAAGAAGTTGAACTCATAGAAATAGATATTAGAATGGTGGTTGCCAGGGGCTGAGAGGTGTAGGAAATGAAGAGATGTTGGTCAAAGGAAACACACTCTCAGGTATAAGATGAATAAATTCTGAAAATCTAATAAACAGCATGATTGACCATAGTTAACAATAATACCATATTATATGTTTGAAATTTGCTGAAAGAGTAGATCTAAAGTTTTTTATTCATGCCCCACCTCCTACAAAAGGTAAATAAGCAAGGAAATAAATGTGTTAATTAACTCAATTGTGGTAATCATTTTGCAGTGTATATGTATACCAAATCAACATGTACACTTTAAAAGTGTACAATTTTATTTCTCAACTATACCTCAATAAAGCTGAAAAAATAATTTGTTTTATTTATGAGATAAAAATTTAACTATCGATTAGATATCCACAAAGAAAGCAGCAAACCTTCATCACAGCTTCCTCAGTTGTGATGGCTCCATTTTCCAGAGGAAGTCAACCCTTAGCAGGTCCACCTGGTCTGCTGCTGTCCTTGAGTGAGAAAAGAGATTCTTTTGTTGAAGGCTCTGCTGAGAAAGAGCCCAGTGAGGATCACACTTGCCCTAGGTTCTGTAAAGGTGGAGAGCAGGACCACAGCATAAACCTGGAGTGTCTCCTTGAGAATCAGTTTTACTCACGGTTTGAGGAGAACGCAGTGTTTTCATAGAAATACAAATACAGATATGTTATGGGGTAGAGTGAAACGGTTGCATGAATTTTAAAAATGAAATAAGCCCACAAAAGTTACTATACAAAGAAACATAATTGTGTGTGTAATGCTTTAGAAATACAGAAATTCAAGGATAAAAATGCATAATTCTGAAATATAGAAAATGGGAATTATTGATTCTCCCTTTTAGTTTTGTCACTTAAAAGAGAAAATTAGATGAAGTATGAAAATTGTATAAAACAGAAAAGAATTTTATTATAAACTATATTGATATTGAGGCATTCTCAGGATTCAGATATAAAACATTGCTTTTCCACCAGAATTTTAATATGCATAATCACTTACTTAATTTTTTCACTTCGTTTTCTCTTTAGTTTTTTTATTTCTATAATCTTAATTTGGAGGTTGATTATATTCTGTTTCTACAGTTTGGCAAATAATCTCCTAACTAATTCACCAACCCATTAATTTTATGGGAGGAAAAGTAATCCAGGCATTTATTTGCCATTTTATACAAATGAAGTTGATCTCTTTTAATTGTTTGATTTTTATTTAATTTGATGATCTGCAACTGAGATATTAAAATATTTGGGGAATCTGGGTTTTAATCTTGTAAATTCTCTGAGCAAATGTCATCGCTTGTTCCTAGGTCTGATTCCATAAAGTTAGGCTTTTTAATGGCAGTTTAGAGAATCTGCTATCCTGATATATCGGCATTGCCCAGTCTCTATTTAAACAGAAAAGGAATGATTATGTACTTGTCTCCCTTAAAAGAAAAGCCTGATGAACAGATTTTGATCAGAGTAGCAATGTTTAAGTTATTGAGGCAGAAATAGCATGGGTAAAAAATATGAAGTGTCCCCAAGAGTATTAATGTATTACTAAAATGACTCCATATCAACCTCGTTAGACAGTTCAATGATAATTTTCTATTGTAAGTACATTGCATTTTATTCACAGTGGCATAAAGAAAAAAAGGAATAATTATCTTCTCTTGCATTTTAACAAAAGATTTTACAATGACAAAATAGTTTACTCAAAATAGCAGTTGAGGGGTCTGTTATAATTCTATTGTTACTTTCAGAACATATGCCATGTCACATGCAAAATGCCAAGAACACAGAAAATATTTTAGCTGGATAAAATATGTGACATTTAAGAAAGAAATGGTAGTGCCTTGATTCATTTGTTAATTAAGCACTTCAACATTTTCTATACACAATTGTTTGAAAGTTATAGAATGCAAGAAAGATTCAATCCTTGACTCTATGGGATTATATTTTTAGACAACTAAGATAAATTGTTCTTTATAATTTGTAATACATGGAAGAAAAAGAGAAAGGCAAATGGTAGATAGATCAGATGTATTCTTGGCCTCATTAGGGAGAGGCTCCAATATTAGTTTTAATATGACAAAAGATAATACCCTGGGCTAGTCATTAAGGAAATAAATGCCTTAAATGAGATACGTAAATTTACTTGGCTAGAAGTTGAAAATAAGAAAGAATATTGTAGGATGTGGCAGAAACTTAGATACTTCAGAAGAAATTAAACAGGGGTTTGGAAAAAATTTATGGCAGAAATTGTCTTAACTCATTGGCAAGTTCTTTCAGCAATATTTAAGATACAGGAGTGTATGGTAAGATAGAAATAGATAACATTTTAAGAGCCTAAACTCTGAACATAGACAAGAAAAGCAAATATTTTAATATTTAGAAAATCTTAGAAAATCCATTCATACATGGATATCAAAGTTATAGGCACTAAACTACTACATGCAATGGGTCCTCTGTAAAACAAACACTCTGTAAAACTAAAGCATTGGAATTTAATGCTGCAAGTTGTTATCTACCTTCTAAAATGGAGACAAAATTAATTTTGGAGGAGATTTTCCCATTGTTTTATAAAAAGTATAACATTGGAAGTGGACATTTTAGAATGTCTATGTATCCAAGTAATCATTCATGTCCTTAGAGAAGAGCTGAATGCAAGGAATTAAATTAAAAGTAATACTACAGACAGATGGCTATTTGTGTAGTTTAGCATTGAAAATTGGGTGTTTTGTTAGGAATTGTGTCTCTGCAAATATTCTCTGATGTCTCCGCAAATTTCTGGTAAAGGTACATTTTTTTCCCCCAACAGTGAGTCTTGATTGCTTTTACTTGAATATTGGCTCTTGCACTTAGGAATCATGTGTGTGTGCCCTTGCTTAAATAGCTGCCTATAGGTGATGGACAAGTAGACCCTGAAATCTGAAAGCAAGGGAGGAAAACCTGATGATGTTCCTTTCATCTTATGACCATGTGCTATAGGAAGTAGACTGAAGTTTATGTAGCCCAACCCTAGACAGAGGTAGGGATGTCTCACATGTAAAGATATTTAAGAAAAAAAACCTAGAATTTAATGAATGTATTGATACTAAACTCATCTTCTGATGGCTTTTGGAACAATAACAACCCTGGGCACAGAAGGATTTATTACTGTGGTAGGCAGAATAATGGCTCCCCAAGATGTCCATGTCCTAATCTTTAGACCCTGGGAATGTGTTATGTTGCATGGCAAGGGGGAATTAAAATTCTAAATGGAATTAAGGTTGCTAATCATCTGACCTTAAAATAAGGCGAGTTTTCCTGGATAATTAGAGTAGATCCAGTGAAATCACAAAGACCTTTTAATGTAGAAGCGGGAGGCAGAAGAGCCTGAGAAGGTGTGGCAATGGAAGCAATGTTGGAGTGAGGCAATGGGAGAAAGACTCAACCAGTTTTTGCTAGCTTTGAAAATGGAGGAAGGGTCTGCAAGTCAAGATCTGTGGGCAGCCTCTAGGAACTGAAAAAGGCAAGGAAATAGATTCTCTGTTGAGCCACCAGAAGAAATGCAGCCCTGCCAACACCTGCGTTTTAGTCCACTGAGACCTGTTTTGGCTTTCTGACCACCAGAACTGTAATAATACATACCTGTTGTTTTAAGCCACCGAGTTTGTGCCATTTGTCACAACAATAGGAAACTAATAAAATCTCAATTGCCATGGATGTACCAAAGGTCAATCATCTTGAAGGAAACTCAAAGAAGGAGCAAAATAGATTTAAGGGACAAGCCGAAAGTTGCAAATTTCCCTCTTCCTTGCAGTAGGAGCTCTTATCTTGGATTCCATGGAGATAAGCAGAGTACACTGTATGGTGGAGAATAAACCACCCCTTGCCTTACAGAGTCAGGGCCAGGATGAGGCACAGAAGTAACCTGGAAAGAGACCCTAAGCCATGGTCATAGGTGTGTGAAGGTTCCTTTCTTTATCACAGTAACTTTAAAAGAGTTTCATGAATCATGACTAATTAGTCTTTGCTGTGCTCATTAAAGAGAGCACAGTGTTTTGTTTTGTTTTTTTGTGCCTCTCCCTAGGAAAAGAGTGGTGACCGTGATGGCAGTCATCAGCAAAGAGCATGTCAAGCAAAGCACGGATACCACAAGAAGAATGTGCAGTTGCAGCAATCACATAGAAATGAGACAGGGAGGATGGGCAGGAGATCACTCAGGAGTTTCTGGATATTTTTTGGATGTTCTTGCAGAAAGAGCTGGGGTTAAGAGAGGACAGTGCTCATCTGGGGGTCAGCCCTCAGTTATAATAATGTGAGTTCTAACAGTGAATATAAGAGTCCTGACTCATAGTAATGAATGAAAACATTAAGTAACCTTAATTGAATTCAGAATTAAATTGAACGAAATGCGCCAGAAACAGAAAAGGCCGGAACTGAGAAACACATGAAGAAAGCAATCCAAGTAATACAGCCACAAATCAGCAATATGAAAGTAAATTAATTATAAATTTTCAGGCATATTAAGGACCTTAGCTGATAGAAACTACTTTTGTTTTTTTGTTTGTTTGTTTGTTTTGAGATGAAGTCTCACTCTTGTCTCCTAAGCTGGAGTGCAGTGGCGCGATCTCGGCTCACTGCAACCTCCACCTCCCAGGTTCAAGCAATTCTCCTGCCTCAGCCTTCTGAGTAGCTGGATTACAGGCGCCCGCCACCATGCCCGGCTAATTTTTTGTACTTTTAGTAGAGACGAGGTTTCACCATGTTGGCCAGGCTGGTCTTGAATTCCTGACCTCAGGTGATCCGCCCACCTTGGCCTCCCCAAGTGCTGGGATTACAGGCGTGAGCCTCCGCGCCTGGCCAGAAACTACTTTTTGAAAATTCAGAAACAGATCCATACATGGAGTAATATGTGTAGCTTGGTGTATGGCAAGCATGGCATGAATAGTCATTGAAAACTTTTAAATAAATGATACTGGAACAATATTTCTCTATGTAAAACATATAAATTAAAACATCACACAATGTAAAAAATCAGTTCAAAGTGAATTTAGCATATGAAAGTAAAAAGCTAAACTTTAAATCTTTTAGAAGAAAAAATAAAAAAATATTAATATGATATTGGATTAAGGAAAGATTTCTTGGACAATTCACCAAAGCACAAAGATTAATGGAAAATATTAATAACTTTGATAGCATTGAAATAAAAGTATTTAGAACATTAAATTATCAGCAATGTGGAAAAAAATTGTGAAAAAATAATTGCAAGCATAAAAATGAAAGACTTGTACATTGAATATATAAGGAATATATAAAAGACCCAAAACACGCTGTAAAATGGACAAAGTTCTGAATAGGTGTAATTCATACAAATAAGTGCTTGGAAACTGGGCAATGAAGTGAGACCCTATTTTACACTTAAAAAAAATTAGTTGGGTGTGGTAGTGTGCTCTGTAGTACCAGCTACTTGGGAGGCTGAGGCGGGAGGTTTGCTTGAATGCAGGAGTTCAGGGTCTGTAGTGAGCTATGATTGCACCACTGCACTCCAGTGACAGAGTGAGACCCCCATCTCTAAAGAAGAAAAAACCTTGTTGTCTAAGATATATGCATAAAACACACACACACACACACAAAATGATTCTCAAAACCATAAGTAATCAGGCCAATGCAAATAAATGAAAGGAATATAAAGGCACTAGTCTTCAAATTGGCAAGATTTTAAATCCGTCAGTATGGAATGTTGGTAAGACTATTTAACAACAGTAAATCTCCCAAGTTGCTGCTGGGAATTGAAATTATTATAATTACTTTGGAAACTATTTGACAATATTTAATAAAGATGAAGATGTGTGTGTGCATGTGTGTCCTCACTCCTCCTCCCAAAAAACCACTCTGACATGTGCAAAGCAGACATCTACAAATAGTTTTTGTAATGGTATTGATTTAATTATAAAATTATAAATGACCTAAATGTCTATCAGTAGAAAAATAAGTTCAATAATCTGCTTTAATATAAATGCAATGTTACAAAATGGAAATGAATGAACTGGAATCCTATCTATCAGACAGACATTAAAAAAAATCAGGTCATAGGAAGGTATAAACAATGTTAATCTCTTATATAAAGTTTCAAAACTTGAAAACTATCATACATATTGCTTTTACTGGTGTATCTACATAGTAAATCACAAAACATACATGAAAATCCAAAACATTTTCTGAAGCAAATATTTCTAAATGTTTAGGTTTTTTTTGAAACTAAGTGGCGAGTTTACAAGTTTCTTTCTTTTGTTTTCTTTTCTTTCTTTCTTTCTGCTGCTTTTTTTTTTTTTTTTTTTCTTTTTTTGAGACATAGTCTTGCTCTGTCGCCCAGGCTAGAGTCTAGTGGTGTGATCTCCATTCACTGCAAACCCCACCATCCAGGTTCAAGCGATTCTCCTGCCTCAGTCTCCCAAGTGTTATGTTTATTTCTATACTTAACTTTCCTAGTATTTCATAATTTTAAAATGCAATAGAAAAAGCAAAATACTGTAATCCTAGCACTTTGGGAGGCCGAGACGGGCGGATCACGAGGTCAGGAGATCGAGACCATCCTGGCTAACACGGTGAAACCCCGTCTCTACTAAAAAATACAAAAAACTAACCGGGGGTAGTGGCGGGCTCCTGTAATCCCAGCTACTTGGGAGGCTGAGGCAGGAGAATGGCATGAACCCAGAAGGTGGAGGTTGCAGTGAGCTGAGATCCAACCAGTGCACTCCAGCCTGGGCGACAGAGCCAGACTCCGACTCAAAAAAAAAAAAAAAAAAAAAAAGCGAAATAAAGATGACTGTGTTTTGGCTCATTAAGAGGAATATTTTAGATACATGAGACATGATGATATGAGCTAGCATGTATGAGTGAAATTGGAAGAGTGCTTGGAGAGGACTACCGTTCATGAACAGGGCAGCATAATGTCAATTATTCACACTACAGTTTGAGCATCCCTAATTTGAAAATCTAAAATACTTAAAAGGGAAAGCTTTTGAGTTCAACATGATGCCACAAGTGGAAAATTCCACACTTTACCTCTTGACAAGTCATGGTCAAAATGCAGTCAAAGCTTTGCTTCACGCACAAAATTGTTGAAAGTATTATGTAAAATAATTTTCAGGATATATGTGTGAGATATATATGAAGCATAAATTATTTTTGTATTTTAATTTGAGTACCATTCCCAAGTTATCTCATTATATACATGCAAATATTTAAAAATCTGAAAATATCAAAAATCCCAAACAATTCTGGTCTCAAGCATTTTAGATAAGGAATATTCAACCTGCACTAAGAATGTTAAGAAGCTACATAGTGAAAGTGCAATCATGTGACAAGTTTTCCATTCAAATAGACATAGATTTTGAAAAGTTCTTGAAAAGCTCAAGCTCATTAAAATCATAATTTTATAAGGTGAATGAATGTAATCTCCTATAAATCAGCATTGAGACAGTCTTCAGTAAGTAAGATTGGATTCTATTATAGCTTCATGCTTCAAGGATTTTGAAGGAAAGCTTTTAGTTCAGTTTCCACGTTCCATGCTCCATTAAAAGAAAAAAAAATAAAGTCTTTACTGTAATTTCTGTGGCCTGAATCTCAAGGGGACTGATTCAGAGAATATAACATTTAATCACAGCTGGGGATATATTAAAATGCAATTATGAAATCTGTATGAGTTTTTTATTTTATGCTTTGCTTGAAAATAACGTTTATTTTAAAAGTTAACATATTCTTTCTTCATATTTTATCTGCTGATTTCGCCAATAAAAAGAAAACTTTTCGACTTTTTAGAACAACCACTGAAATATAATTTGAAAAACCTTTCAGGTAAATTAAATGCTACATGATTTACTCATTTGATTTTTTAGCATTCAATTGATACTTTATACAAATTAAAAATTAATTATGGAACAACATTTTAAATTCTATTTTTGAGATTTTGTTTTTGCCTTCTATTGTAGTACTTCTTGTTTTAAATCCTATTCTGACTTTGAATATAGAAGGAAATTTAAATTAAATTTATATATGTAAAACATACTTAGATTTTGACATTTATTGTTCATTAATTAATCTTAGTCAGATGTTAAAGAAATAATCAGTTTGGATTCGCTAGAAGAAACATACACTTAATGAAATTTGTATCTATCACTTAACAATATTTATGGGTACCTAACTATGCTACCCAGAATTATGAAAATATAGTTAAAAAAAACAGCCAGTTAAAGTTCAGTGTGCTAACCCAAGTTTTTTGTTAAAAGCCTAGATCTATTTTTTCAACCAGTTTTTTGTCTGCTAATCAACTAGATTGCCTGATTTTATTCAAAAAATAAAAAATCTGAAAAAAAAACCTCTTTTCTTTAATCATTTGACATCATTGATTTTCAAACAGAGCTTCTGTTTTTCTTTGGGTATAAATAAGTTAGGCAACAAATTTGCAAAGGCCCATAATTAAAAGGCAAAAATAATGCATAGGCCCATTTAGGGGAGAAGAAAAGGCATTATTGTAAATAAGCGCCTCCATTTGAGGGGCCGCATTTTGAGAGTGGAATGTCAAGAACGGGAAAAAAGCCAAGACTTGGGCAAGGAAAGTTTCCATGTAAAGGCCAGCAAAGACAGGGGTTTTTCTGTTAGGTAGCTGAGAAGTGAGAAATGTTTTTTTGGTTTGGTTTTTTTTTTTCTTTTTTTTGTGGAAATGAACCTCATGTAGCAGTTTGCACCCAAAATATTCGTGTAAACAAATCAATTTATTCTTGAAATCAACTGTTTAAGAACAACTTCATGATTCCCACCCCAAGAACTGAAGATAAACTGTTTTGTGGCCAGTCTTGAACGTCCTTATACAAACATAATTGCCTCATTGCCTCATGTTTGCCTTCATGAATACACCAGGTTTTCCTGGCTGGAAAATTCAATCACTCTTCTTATTTTAAAAAGCAAAAGCGTTATCTTGGCAAGAATTTATTGATGACCAAAAGGGAATAAAAGGGCAAGTTTGGCAAGGAAAGCCCAAACAGACTGGGCGGCCAACTCATGTCAGTCCAGTAGCACACTGAATGGTTGCTCCAGTTTGCCAATATAGATGGATTAGGTTTTTTTAGAGAACACTCCGCACATCAAGGAAACAGCAATGGAGAAAGACAACTGAACTCTCTACTCTTGAAAGATCTTCAAAATATAGAAGAAAGTGAGAATATAGTAAGGCCACATAACTTTAAGTAATATCATATAGTGTTGTATTTATAGTTCAGATTTCAGCTCTTTATTAACAATAAAAAGGTAAAAATCAAACAGAGCAAACCCAGCCCTAAGCGCTATCAACCCATTGATTTCCAACATTTCTAAAATACTGGTCTCTATCCTACACAGGGGCCGCTGTTGAGGATGTTTATATTTTCTGCTTTATTTATTTTTTAATTTAATACTTGAGGTCGTAAGTGAAATAGCAATTTGTCTGAAAAATAAGAAATATGAGTTTTTTTTTAAAAAAACATTTTAAAAATTAAGAATGAGGAGGCAAGAGAAACAGAAATGAGGGAAGGCCAGACCAACAAAATTGGATGCCGTGACACACTGGTGGGTGTTTTCTTGAAAATGTAATGAGAGATATGTCAATCATAGAGCCTGCCTAAAACATCTGCAACTTGCAGAATTCCTCTCTGCTACAAACTATTTTAGGGTCTGCGCAACGAGAAAGAGAGATGAAACAGAAAGAGAAAGGGAAACTAAGAGGAAAGCCTTGTGTTGGTGTGTGTGGGGGGGGGGTGTGGGGCGGGGGGGTTGAGAAAGGAGGTAGACAGAAAAAAAACTTTAAAATTTCAGGGTCTTGAAAACACAAAATATTTGGATACAGGTTTGAAGTTTAGTTATGCCATTTAAAAAATAATTGCAAACTATGGGAAACTTGAAGGTTAACTTCTAGATATCAGTGTAAACTTAAAGGCAGCACAAGAGGCAATTCTAATAAATTGAAAATTAGTGACCCAGCAAGATAAATCACACAACTCTGGGAAGTCAAGGCAAGAGGATCACTTGAGCCCAGGAGTTCAAGATCAGCTTGGGCAACATAGCAAGACCCCTGTCCCTGCAAAAAATAATAATAAAAAGAAATCAACTGGGCATGATAGTGCCTGCCTGTGGTTCTAACTACTCAGGAGGCTGAGTTGGGAAGATTGCTTGAGTCTGGGAGGTTGAGGCTGCAGTGAACTATGATCATGCCACTGCATCCACCCTGGGCAACAGAACAAGATCCTATCTCAGAAAAAAAAAAAGAAGGAGAAGAAAGAAAAGAAGAAGAAGAAGAAGAAGAAGAAGAAGAAGAAGAAGAAGAAGAGGAGGAAGAAGAAGAAGAAGAAGAAGAGAAAGAAGGAAAGAAAGAAAGAAAGAAAGAAAGAAAGAAAGAAAGAAAGAAAGAAAGAAAGAAAGAAAGAGAAAGAAAGAAAGAAAATTGTTCAGACTGTTCTGAGTTTATACTACAGTATTTTTTAGTCAAATTCAGACTGAGCCCCCAGATCACTTAAGCCCAACTTGAACCACAAGGGACTGAAAATCAGTGAGAAAAAGATAGAAGTCATCCTCTAGGAAAAATACTCTACAAAGGGCTAATTCCAGTAGGAATAAGGAACTAGTGTGAGCAGTTATTCAGTAAATCTATCACCAGAGAGATCTCACATATAAATATGTTATAATAAATAAAGGGCTGAATAAACGGGGGGAAAATATCTGCCCTGCCAACACTTTGAGCTCAGACTTCTAGTCTAAAGAACTGTGAGAAAATATATTTCTGTTGTTTAAGCCACCCAGGCTGTATCCTTAGTTTGCTAGGTCTCTGTCACCTTAGGTTTCATAGTTTTTGGCCACAACCATCTCTACAAGTTAGTTAGAGACCACATACAAATTCTTCCACGTTTGTCTTAACAACAATGCCATAAATCTAAACAAGTTGCAGTCTCCATGGCTATTAAGGACTAAAACAATGCTAATATTAGAAGACTTCCCCAAATAGCAAGAAATAAATTCTAACACTAAGTTCTAGTTCTTTCTTCAATACTCAAATAGTGATGATTAAAATAAATGGAAAAAGGAAATCCTAGACTTAATAATAATAACTCTTTATTAGATTTTATTACCTAATAAAACTCTATTTCATTTCTTACCAATGATCTGCTTACTTGATCATTGATCTGTTTACTTGATCATTGATAAGAAAGGAAATAGATTCACTCTTAGGTAATGGTTCTTTCTCAATCACCACCTGCTTTCTTATTTATGTTTCTTTGTGTTGGTTTTGTGTTTGTTTTAGAAAAGGAAGAGTAAACCTGCAACATGACATTATTAACCTTGTCGGGGCCAAGATGGTCGACTAGAAGCGGCAGTGATTGGAGACTTCCATCAAAAAGATCCAAAACAGCGTGTGAATCCTGCGCTAGCAACCAAGATATTCAGGTTTTGTCATTAGGACTGACTAGGTGGCTGACATGACCCACGGAGAAGAAGAGTAGTGTGGTGCAGCGGCCCACCTGAGAGCCACAGGGGTAAGGGAGCCCCCACCTCCAGCCAAGGGAGGCAGTGAGTGACCGTGCTACCCAGCCTGGGAAACCGTTTTCTCCATGGAACTGTGCAACCAACAGATCGAAGATCCCACTCGGGAGCCCATGCCACCGGGACCTTGGGCCCCAACCATGGAGCCGCATAGATTTTCAATACCCACTTGACTAGAATCGGCCTAAGTCTGCCACGTTTCCAGGGAGAGGGGAAGTCATAACCACTGCTGTGGCTGTCTGAGATTCTTGGAGGATGAGTGGCAGCCAACACTGCGGCTGCGTGGCCTCCGTGCAGGAACTTCAACTCCAGCCAGAGGCTCAGGGACAGAACTCTCATCTCCCTGGGCATAAGTTCCTAGAGGGAGGGGTAGCCGTATTTTCTGCAAACCAACAGACTTACTCTTTCCTCCTGCTAGCTCTGAGGAGTCCGGGCAGCCCAGACGAGTGGGTTTCCCTCAGCACAGGGCACCCCCTCCACCATAGGACAGCCAAAGTGCCTTGTTAAATGAATCCGCTTCCTGTGCCAGCTGACTGGGTGAGACCCCCATAACAGGGGTTGTCAGACACCCTATACAGGAGTGTTCCTACTAACATCAGTTTGGTGCCCCTCCAGGTCAGAGATCCCAGAGGAAGGAGGAGGCGCTCATCATTGCTGTGCCCCAGTCTCCTTCAGTAGTATCTCCAGAGGCAGGAGCAAACCAGATAATTAGGGCCTGAAGTGAACCCCCAGCAAACAGCAGCAATCTTACAGACGAAGGACCTGAGTACTGAAAGAAAAACAAACAGAAAGCAACAGCAACAGAATGAACAAAAAAAAGTCCTTACAAAAACTTCATGCATGGGTCAGCAACCTCAAAGACTGAAACTAGACAAACTCATGAAGATGAGAAAGAATCAAAGAAAAAGATGCTGAAAACCCAAAAGGCCAGGGTGCCTCTTCTCCTCCAAATGACCGTAACACCTCTCCAGCAAGGGCACAGAACTGGATGGAGGATGAGATAGACGAATTGACAGAAGTAGGCTTCAGAAGGTGGGTAATAAAAAACTTCACTGAGCTAAAGGAGCATGTTCTAACCCACTGCAAAGAAGCTAAGAACCTTGACAAAAGGTTAGAGGAGCTGCTAACTAGAATAACCAGTTTAGGGAGGAACATAAATGACCTGATGGGGATGAAAAATGCAGCATGAGAACTTTGGGAAGCATACACAAGTATCAATAACCAAATTGATCAAGCAGATGATTTGAAATATGGTAGGCAGACAAGATTAGAGAAAGAAGAGTGAAAAGGAATGAACAAAACCTCTGAGAAATATGGGACTATGTAAAAAGACTGAACCTGCGATGGATTGGAGTATCTAAAAGAGATGGGGAGGCTGGAACCAACCAACCAATATCCTGAAGGCAAATACACTTCAGGATATTATCCAAGAGAACTTCCCCAACCCAGCAAGACAGGCCAACATTCAAATTCAGGAAATAAGAGAACACCACTAAGATACTCCCTGAGAAGATCAATCCCAAGACACATAATCATCAGATTCGCCAAGGTTGAAATGAATGAAAAAATGTTAAGGATAGCTAAAGAAAACGGCCAGGTTACCTACAAAGGGAGGCCCATCAGACTAACAGCAAATCTCTCAGCAGAAACCCTGCAAGCCAGAAGAGAGTGGGGACCAATATTCAACATTCTTAAAGAAAAGAATTTTAACCCAGAATTTCATATCCAGCCAAACTAAGCTTCATAAGTGAAGGAGAAATAAAATCCTTTACAGACAAGCAAATGCTGAGGAAATTTGTCACCATCAGGGCTGACTTGCAAGAGTTCCCAAAGGAAGCATTAAATATGGAAAAGAAAAACTAGTGCCAGCTACTGCAAAACACATGAAAATATGAAGACCAATGACACCATGAAGAAACAGCATCAACTAGTGTGGAAAATAACCAACTAACATTGTGATAACAGGATCAAATTCACACATAACAATACTAACCTTAAATGTATATAGGCTAAATGCTCCAATTAAAAGACACAGACAGGCAAATTGAATAAAGAGTCAAGACCCATCAGTGTGCTATATTCAAGAGACCAATCTCATGTGCAAAGACACATGAGCTCAAAATAAAGGGATGGAGGAAAATTTACCAAGTAAATGGAAAGCAGAAAAAAACAGGGTTTACAATCCTACACTCTGACAAAACAGACTTTAAGCCCACAAAGATCAAAAAAGACAAAGAAGGGTATTACATAATGATAAAAGGATCAATTCAACATGAAGAGCTAATTATCCTAAATATATATAGGATATATATATATATATATATACCCAATACAGGACCACCCAGATTCATAAAACAAGTTCTTAGAAACCAACAGAGACTTGGACTCCCACACGATAATATTGGGAGATTAACACCCCCCTATCAATATTAGACAAATCAATGAGACAGAAAATTAACAAGGATATTCAGGACTTGAACTAGGCTCTGGATAAAATGGACCTAATAAAGATCTACAGAACCCTCCATGTCAAAACAACAGAATATACATTCTTCTCAGCGCCACATGGAACTTACTCTAAAATTGCCCACATAACTGAAGTAAAACACTCCTCAGCAAATGCAAAAGGACTGAAATCATAACAAACAGCCTCTCAGACCACAGTGCAATCAAATTAGACCCCAGGATTAAGAAACTCACCCAAAAGCACACAACTACATGGAAATTGAACAACCTGCTCCTGAATGACTACTGGGTAAATAATGAAATTAAGACAGAAATCAAGAAGTTCCTTGAAACTAGTTAGAACAAAGAGGCAATATACCAGAATCTCTAGGATGCAGCTAAAGCAGTGTTAAGAAGGAAACTGGCAGCACTAAATGCCCACATCAGAAAGCTAGAAAGATCTCAAATTGTCACCCTAACATTATGATTAAAAGAACTAGAGAAGCAAGAGGAAACAAACCCAACAGCTAGCACACGACAAGGAATCACTAAAATCAGAGTAGAACTGAAGGAGTTAGAGACACAAAAACCCCTCAAAGAAATCAATGAATTCTGGAGCTGTTTTTTTGAAAAAATTAATCAAATAGATAGATGCTAGCCAGACTAATGAAGAAAAGAGAGAAGAATCAAATAGACACAATAAACAAATGATAAAGGGGATATCACCACTGACTCTACAGAAATACGAACTACCATGAGAGAATACTACAAATACCTCTGTGCAAATAAACTAGAAAATCTAAAAGAAATGGGTAAATTCTTGGACACATACACCCTCCCAAGACTAAACCAGGGAGAAATCAAATCCCTGAATAGACCAATAACAAGTTCTGAAACTAAGGCAGTAACAAATAGCCTACCAACCAATAAAAGCCCAGGACAGATGAATTCATGCCAAATTTTACCAGAGGTACAAAGAGGAGCTGGTACCATTCCTACAGAAACTATTTCAAACAATTGAAAAGGAGGGAATCCTCCCTAAATTATTTTATGAGGCCAGCATCATCCTGACACTAAGACCAGGCAGAGACACAACAAAAAAAGAAAATTTCAGGCCAATATCCCTGATGAACATTGATGCAAAAATCCTCAAAAAAAACAAAAAACAACAACAACAAAAAAAACAAACAAACAAAAAAAACAAAACAAAACAAACAAACAAAAAAAAAAACTGGCAAACTGAATCTAGCAGCACATCAAAAAGCTTATCCATGACAATCAAGTTGGCTTCATTGCTGGGATGCAAGGCTTGTTCAACATACATAAATCAACACATGTAATCCACCACATAAACAGAACCAATGACAAAAACCACACGATTATCTCAATAGATGAAGGAAAGGCCTTCAATAAAATTCAATACCCCTTCATGTAAAAAACTCTCAATAAGCTAGGTATTGATGGACCATATATCAAAATAATAGGAGTTTTTTTTTTTTTTTTTTTTTTTTTTTTTTTTTGAGACGGAGTCTCGCTCTGTCGCCCAGGCTGGAGTGCAATGGCCGGATCTCGGCTCACTGCAAGCTCCGCCTCCCGGGTTTACGCCATTCTCCTGCCTCAGTCTCCCAAGTAGCTGGGACTACAGGCGCCCGCCACCTCGCCCGGCTAGTTTTTTTTTTTGCATTTTTTAGTAGAGATGGGGTTTCACCGTGTTAGCCAGGATGGTCTCGATCTCCTGACCTCGTGATCCGCCCGTCTTGGCCTCCCAAAGTGCTGGGATTACAGGCTTGAGCCACCGCGCCTGGCAATAGGAGCTGTTAATGGCAAAATCACAGCCAATATCATACTGAGTGGGCAAAACCTAGAAGCATTCCCTCTGAAAACTGGCACAAGACAAGGATGCCCTCTCTCACCTCTCCTATTCAACTTAGTATTGGAAGTTCTGGCCAGGGCAATCAGGCAAGAGAAAGTAATAAAGGGTATTCAAATAGAAAGAGAGGAGGTCAAGTTGTCTCTGTTTGTAGATGACATGATTGTCTATTTAGAAAACCCCGTCTTCTCAGCCCCAAAACTCCTTAAGCTGATCACTTCAGCAAATCTCAGGATACAAAATCGATGTGCAAAAATCACAAGCATTCCTATACACCAACAATAGACAAGCAGAGAGCCAAATCATGAATGAATTTTCATTCACAATTGCTACAAAGAGAATAAAATACCTAGGAATACAGCAACAAAGGATGTTAAGGACTTTTTCAAGGAGAACCACAGACCCAAGGAAATAAGAGAGGACACGAACAAATGGAAAAACATTCCATACTTATGGATAGGAAGAATCAATATCGTGAAAATGGCCATGCTACCCAAAGTAATTTACAGATTCAATGCTATTCCCATCAGACTACCATTGACTTTCTTCACAGAATTAGAAAAAGACTACTTTAAAATTCACGTGGAACCAAAAAAGAGCCCACATAGCCAAGATAATCCTAAGCAAAAAGAACAAAGCTGGAGGCATCACAATACTTGACTTCAAACTATACTATAAGACTACAGTAACCAAAACAGCATAGTACTGGTATCAAAACAGACATACAGATCAATGGAAAAGAATAGAGACCTCAGAAATGACATAAGACCACACATCTACAACCACCTGATCTTGTACAACTGGACAAAAACAAGCAATAGGGAAAGGATTTCCTATTCAATAAATGGTGCTAAGAAAACTGGTAGTCATATGCAGGGAACTGAAACTGGACCTCTTTCTGACACCTTTTACAAAATCAACTCAAGATAGATTAAAGACTTAAATGTAAAGCCCCATACTATAAAAACCCTAGAAGAAAACCTTGGCAATACCATTCAGGACATAGGCATGGGCAAAGATTTTATGATGAAATCACTGAAAGCAAATGCAACAAAAGCTAACATTGACAAATGGGATCTAATTAAACTAAAGAGCTTCTGCACAGCAAAAGAAACTATCATCAGAGTAAACAGGCAACCTACAGAATGTGAGAAAATCTTTACAATCTACCTATCTGACAAAGGTCTAATATCCAGAATTTACAAGGAACTTAAATAAATTTGTAAGAAAAAAAACAACCCCATGGAAAAGTGAGCAAATGACATAAGCAGACACTTCTCAAAAGAAGACATTTATGTGGCCAACACACATATGAAAGAAAGCTCAACATTACTGATCATTAGAGAAATGCAAATCAAAACTCACACCTGTCAGAATGGTGATTATTAAAAAGTCAAGAAACAATAGATGCTGGCAAGGCTATGGAGAAATGGGAACACTTTTACTTTGTTAGTGGGAATGTAAATTAGTGCAATCATTGTGGAAGACAGTATGGCAATTTCTCAAGGATCTAGAACCAGAAATACCAGCAATCCCATTATCGGTTATATACCCAAAGGAATAGAAATCATCCTATTATAAAGATATATATATATATATATATGTATGTTTATTGCAACACTCTTCACAATAGCAAATACATGGAACCAACCCAAATGCCCATCAACGATAGACTGGATAAAGAATATGTGGCAAAAGGCTGGGTGCGTTGGCTCACGTCTGTAATCCCAGCACTTTGAAAGGCTGAGGCAGGCTGATCACCTGAGGTCAGGACTTGGAGACTAGCCTAGCCAACATGATGAAACCCCGTCTCTACTAAAATTACAAAATTTAGCTGGGTGCAGTGGCAGGCGTCTGTTATCACACCTACTCGGGAGGTTGAGGGAAGAGAATCACTTGAACCCAGAAGGCTGAGGTTGCAGTGAGTCGAGATCGCACCACTGCACTCCAGCCTGGGCAACAAGAGTGAAACTCCATCTCAAAAAAAAAAAAAAAAAAAAAAGAATATGTGGTACATATACACCATGGAATACTGTGCAGCCACAAAAAGGAATGAGATCATGTCCTTCGCAGGAACATGGATGGAACTGGAAGCCATCATCCTCAGCAAACTAGCACAGGAACAGAAAACCAAACACCACATGATCTCAGTCATAAGCGGGAGTTGATCAATGAGAACACATGGACACAAGAAGGGGAATGACACACGCCGGGGCCTGTCAGGGTGGGGATGAGGGGCAGGGGAGCATCAGGACAAACAGCTAATGCATACAGGGCTTAAAACCTAGGTGACAGGTTGATAGGTCCAACCATCATGGCACACGTATAGCTATGTAATGAACCTGCATGTTCTGCACATGTATCCCAGAACTTAAAGTAAAAACAAAGAAACAAAAAATCTATAGATAAAGTAATATATCAATATACTATTACTATTTTAAAAATAATTTATTAAATAAGACATACTTTGAAAGGGTTAATACATTTGATATTTCATTATTGAAGGCTTACTGTACACCCTGGCATTTTCTTGTAGGTGCTGGAGATACTACACTGCAAAAGATAGATTTGCGCCATGAAGCTTTAAACTCCGTTAGAGAAGATACACATTTAGCCATCACAAGGTGGTAGGGATACTTAAGGGCCTCCATTTATTTAATCAAAAAGTCTAGGAGAGGGGTGAGCAAACTAGACTTTCTTTCCATAAAAGGCTGGATAGTAAATATTGTATTATAGTCTATTTGGTGCCACATAGACTATGATAACTACTCAACTCTACCTTCACATTTTGAAAGCACTCATAGGCAATGTGTAAACAAATGGCACGTTCCAGTAAAACTTTATGGACACTGAGCTTTGAATTTCCTATACAGTTTTGTGCTGAATAACAATGTTTGGGTCAAAAATGGACTGTATTATACAACAGTGATCTCATAAGATTATAACGAAGTTGAAAATTTCTTATCACCCAGTATTTACCATACTTTTAAAATTTATTTTACAGTTAATTCCTCTTACTTATTGAAAAAGTTAACTGTAAACAGTCCTAAGTAGGTCGTTCAGGAGAAGGTATTCTAGAGAAAGGCATTGTTATCATAGGAGATGACAGCTCCATGCGTGTCATTGTCTCTGAAGGCCTTTAGTGGAACAAGATGTAGAAGTGGAAGGCAGTGATAGTGATGATCCTGACCCTGGGCAGGCCCAGGCTAATGTATGTGTTTGTGTCATAGTTTTAACAAAATCTTAAAAGTTAAAATAGAAAACGCTTATAGAAAAGGGATATAAAGAATAAAACTATTATTGTTCAACTGTGCAATGTGTGTTTTAAGCTAAGTGTTATTACGGAAGAGTCAATAAGTGTAAAAAGTTTATCAAATAAAATAGTTACAGTAAGCTAAGGTCAATTATTATTGAACAAAGAAAACTACTTATGTATAAATTTAGTGTAGTTTCTGTATACAGTGTGTATAAAGTCTATCATAGTGTACAGTAATGTCGTAGGCCTTCACATTCACTCACCACTCACTGACTCATCCAGAGCACCTTCCAGTTCTGCAAGCTCCATTTCCAGTAAGTGTCCTGTATAGGTGTATTATCTTTTACCTTTTATACTGTATTTTTACTGTACCTCTCTTATGTTTAGATATATTTAGATACACAAATACTTACTATATTACGGTTGCCTACAGTATTTAGTACAAGAACATACTGTACAGGTTTGTAGTATAGGTGTATAGGAGGCAATCCCATGTAGGTTTATGTAAGTATACACCCCAATGTTTGCTCAATGGTGAGATCACCTAATGATGCATTTCTCAGAATACATTCTTATTGTTAAGAGATGCATGACTGTACTCTGCATATGTCATAAAATCTTTTCCTTCTGATTCTTTTCAACCATTTAAAAATGCAAATATCATGCTTTGATGGTAGTCACAGGGCATTAGAGAAGATCAAAGGAAACAGCATCTAAACTGAGAGCCAGGGACAAGTAAAATTAATCAAGGGCAAGTTTGGAGGAGGGGTGAACTAGAGCATACTCCTAGTTGAAGTTTGCTGAGGAGTAATAGAAAAATTTGCACGAAAGGCTGGGTGTGGTGGCTCACGCCTGTAATCCCAGCACTTTGGGAGGCAGAGGTGGGTGGATAGCTTGAGGTCAGGAGTTTGAGACCAGTGTAGTCAACATGACAAAATCCCGTCTCTGAAAATACAAAAAGTAGCCAGGTGTGGTGGTACACACCTGTAATCCCAGCTACTCGGGAGACTGAAGCAGGAGAATTGCATGAACCCAGGAGGCAGAGGTTGCAGTGAGCTGAGATCATGCCACTGCACTCCAGCCCGAGGGACGCAGCAAGTCTCTGTATAAAAACAAACAAAACAAAGTTCACTCTGTTGAAGCTATCTACCCTTAATAAAAGCAGTTCAGGATGTATGTAGCAAGGGGAACCTTTTTGTAACTTTCAAATCACATGACACATGTGACCACCTACGCTACCAGGAAGACTGCACTGACTTGCATTGCGTTTGCATGAAGGCTTGTGAAAGCCACAAATGATTACCTTATTTTCTTGCTACTTTGGCAAAGCAGATATATTAGTGCAGAAAATACGAGATCACAAGTGTGTGTTCATTTAACAATGCTTTGGCAATAGGTTCCAGTTGTCCTTTAGCTCCATTGGTACAATTCTTTGTAACATTGGAAAAGTCACTTTCCTTCCTGTATGTCTCCATTTGTGCCCCCTAAGTAAAACCAATATCTACCATCAAGTCCACCATAGTTATCCTAAAGCACACAACATATTCTGCCATGCGTATCAAAAGAAAATCCTCAATTTTAGAGACACTAGATAACTACGTATCTAAGAGTAAACATTCATATTGTACAAATAATAAATTAATTAAAATTCTGATTTTAAAAAAGTTACTGGAGGAAGGCTTGATGCCAGGAGTTTGAGATCAGCATTGGCATCATAGTAAGACTCCCATCTCTACAAAAAATAAAAATAAAAATTTAGCCAGGCATGAGGGCATGTGCCTGTAGTCCTAGCTATGCAGGAGGTTGAGGCAGGAGGATCACTTGATCCTAGGTGTATGAAACTATGAGCTATGATTGAGCCACTGAATTCTAGCCTGGGCAACAGAGTGAGATCCTGTCTCTAAAAAATTAAATTAAATTAAATTAAAAAATTAAAAGTTATCGAGTGTGGTGGTGTATATTTGAAAATATGATATAGTTTTCACTATTTGGCTGCTCTCAAAACACATGCATTTAGATATTTTACAACGAAGCCATGGTTTTTTCAGTTTCTTTTTAAACTGATGTGGAAAATAAAGTAGATTAATAACATTCAATTTTAATCAATATTAAATTTGTTCCATGTGCTAAAATGCAATGATTATCTAGCAAAAAATAGTGAGCATGTATTTGGTGCTGGGTTCAATACTTGAGTGGCGATGAGGCAAAAAGATTTTCCTAGTAATCAAACCAGCACTGTGTGCTTGCAATATTAATTTAATATAACCACAGTAACTAAAGTGTTAAGTGCTATCAATGGTTTGAATCCACAAAGGTTAGTAAATAAATAAATAAAGGAGCCCTTCTGCTCGTTAGGAAGCCATCCAAAGCCCGGAAGAGAGAATCAAGTTCCTAATTTATGAGTCAGCCACTTAAAAAAAAAAAAAAAAAAAAAACAGGCAAAGCTAACACACTCGTTCCAACTGCCTTTCCCATGCTGGTCTTTCTGGAAAGATGAATTCCTGCAGGATTATTTTTTGGAATTACTACCAGTAAATTCTATTATACTGTCAGACCTAGAAAAAAGTTATTTCACTAGGACTTCACACATGAGACTGAATAAATGATTATGGCAAATTATTCCTAATTAATTAAAATGATTTATATGGCATGCTGTGTAACTGAAGAATGCAAAAGGTGAAAAAAAAGAAAGTCTTTGTAGTAAAGTAGATTTGTGTAAGTGGAATAAAAGCATAAGAATAAGCTTCCATGAGTGAGTTCTACAACTGAGCCATCTATTTAGCCTTCATATTTAGCAGCATTATTGACTAGTGAACAGGGATTTACCAGAAAATTGTTGACCACAATAATCAAATTCTGCAACAAAAATTCACAGATTGGACGTCATGTTGACCGTAAGACAAGTGAGAAGACACAATCTATTTTGCTTTTGATTTTCAAAAGCAACAGTTTGTTTTATGCTTTAAAAATTCCCCATTAAAATAACTTCTGATTATATTCTCATTGTCTCTTTTGCTCCTGGTTCCCTTCCTTCTCCTCCCCTCCTGCTCCCTCCTATTCTGACCCACTGTGGTCTCCTGGCATTGTTCTGACATTTGCCTGGCAGAACATAAAACAACAAATATGTTCAATTTGAGTGGTTTCCTGCAATGTTATTCTATCAAACTGGCAATTTCCGAAAGGATTTAGAAAGGAGCATACAATTCCTCAGACACCGGGAGGTCTGACAGTGACTGCCAAAACAGTCCACACTTTTAGCGGGCCGTAATATCTGAGCATATAAAACATCCCTTTTCTCAGGTTTATTTTTTATGCTTAATACCGAACAGACTTCAGAGACTTTCTAAGTGGCCAGAGAGTACTATATTTAGCACCTTAAAACTCAGAGGAGTTTAGAATATTTTGGTATGCATGGTGCATGGAGATTCAATTTATTCTGCAGCAGTCACCTATGCTAATGAAATGTTAATCAAGATATTTAAATTACAGCTAATGGATTGATGGCCTCATATAAAGACCAGATGCAAAATTCATTACCATGGGCTCTGTTTATTCCCTGTATAGTCATTTCCTGCTCCCCTCACCCAACATTTGACATTTCCAAGATGGTGGCAGCTTTGGAAATTTTATGATTTGATTGTGGTTTGGCTTGAATTCAAATTATAGGGTCTGAATTTGATCAAATTAGATGTCTAATGCCTCAGGCAGGAACAGTGCATGCCAATGTCAATGGTGCTAAGATGTACTATAGCACTAAGTTGAGACAGAATACTGCAAACCCTTATGGTTCATAATACTTCATGTCCACAAACTATCCTTAAAACTATAATAGACGAGTGTGGCCTGTCATGTATTATTATTATTTCGGCTCTTGGAGGGCTGAAATCTTTTGATTCAGAAACATGGACTTCTTGTGAGTCAATTCATTTGTGTTCACCAATGTGTACAGCAACCACATCCTTAACCCTCACTCCTGCAAAAGCAGCATTGTTGAGGAGTTGTGGTGACATGCTTGTGTGACTTGTCTCATACTCTACTGCAGTTATCAAATTCATTCTTCCATTTCATGTCCAATTCTGGCACGGGGTTAAAAGGCATTCCAGTGTAGTTTTTGCTTTAAAACAAGAGAAATGAGTTTATAGATTCCTGCTCAAAAGATATTTGAATAAACAAATCCTCACATTTTAATCTTTGGTGAAAACTCATCTTGTTTTATTTTCCTTATGCAGGCTGTCTCATATCCCAAAATTCAGCAAGCACAAGGGACACAATCTTTGGACTTCATGCAGTGTGACAACATGGCCTTTTGGCAAAACATCCTAGCACCAGGCAGTGTCCTAAATAATGCCTTGTAAACAGTTGTAAGCCCTTAGCTCTGGAAGGGCTTCCATAACTGTGTCCTCTCTCAAACTTCTGAGGTCCTGGGGGCTAGTAGAGCAAAGAAAGATGTTAGTTTCCCTGCCTTACAGCACCCGCCTCCAACCTTCCTCTCCTGTATGTCTCCAAAGTTCATCACTTCTAGGATCTAAGAGGAAGGCTCTGAACAAAGCATGACGGTGTGGGAAAAAGTCACAGCCTAGGACTCAGTTACCTGGTGTTTGCTTGGCAACTAACTGCATGCCCTTGAGCAAATGATTCCACCTCCCAAGGCTTCAATTTATTCAAGTAATCAAGTAAGAGGTTACAGTCCATGATTTAATAACAGAAACAGTGACTGAATTCTTACGCCTAAAACTGAAAAAATATCACGTTAATCACAATTAGTATTGTTGAAATAGAGTGGATGTCAATTCCTCCTATATAAATAATGCCCTGCTTGCCTTTATGATACTTTTGCAGCAATTACTTTACTGCATGCATATTAATCAAAAGATTACATTGGGAGTTTGGGACTTCACCTCCGGCTTTGGTATGAACTAGATCTTAAATAACTGTGTGACCTCAATAGCTCACTTATTTTTCTTACCTGAAAAACAAAGAAAAGAGATCGATTTCATGGTCGCCAAGATCTCTTTGTCTGTTATCCCATAAATGATGCCTATCCTCAGCCTGGTGCCTTTGGGAAAGTCAATGAAAGCAAACATACGATGATTAAGAGCTAAACTATGCCTTTAGCATGACACAGGTTTGCCTAAAAACTGGAAACTGGAACTCTTAGAATTAATAGCAGGAAAACAAGTTGTTGTATAATTGATTTTTCCTTAAAGTATGCATTTTCATTGATCAATTACCATGTGAGAGGTCATCTCAACATTAGAGGACTTTAGTTCATAAGCATATAGCTGCTAACTTCTTGGTATATTCCAAAGTCTCTGGTCTTTTAAGTAAATCTGCTGCCTTTAGTATCTAACTACCTAGCTTCCCTAGGTACTATCTGATCTGTCTTGGTTACTGTCAGAACCTCTGTTGTAATTAGGGTTATTCCCCAGTTGAAGAGGAAAGATAAAATTACAAAACTCTTTTGCTAAAACACACCATTTCATTTGGCATATTCCATGCTTTTCCTAATCCACCCCAACCCCACATATATTTAAAATGAGAAGTGAGGTAAAGGATGGTCTTTTCTCAGTCCAATGGAGACAGCTGACCAGGCAGACTAATAGCTAGACATAGGAGATCAGATAACATTGTCCTAAAAGGAAATGGAGGCTGGGGTCTGCAGTTTTATTAGAACTCCCGACTGTGTGATATCCTAATTATAATATCCTTAGCTCATTTTTTGCATCTTAAACTCATCCCATAAACAGTATTGAAATTATCTTTCTATCTTTTCATGTGTTTACTTTTCAGAGACTTTGGGTTTGATTTTGTAAAAGATTTTTTTTTTAAGAAATATAAGAAATATCTATACATGAAGCCTGGAGTATAGATTGGATCTAGATTTCTAAAAACTCAATTAAGTCTGTGGCTCTACCACCTCTGAACATGCCCAATCTCATCTAAATAAACTCATCAGAAAAAAATTAAAAAGCAGTTTTGTAACTAAGAATGTTCAGAGGAATATACTTTTTAATATTGGATTTTTTATATATTATATATATATTTGTGATATGTTTCTTGTTTTCAGAAAGAAAAAATGTCTCAATTCTTCTAATGAAGATTTCAAATTAATAAACTTTAGAAATTACGATTATAATTGTGACTGTATCACAAAATTACTTTTTTACTTAGGGAAAAATAAACACTTTAAACACTTTTCTATTTAGCAGAGTCTTTTTTAAAAATCGAATGTATGTAGTCCCATGATTAAATTATAGCTTTTTCCATTCATAGTTTGTAATCACTATTTAAAAAGGAGTAAATAAAATGAACAACATTTGCTAAATTCTGTATGTTTTCAAAAGTCTATGATACATTGGAAAGTGATGAATATTCAGTGACCTTGCCTGTAAAATAGGGATTTTGTCAGCAACCACCTCAAACAGATGCATAGCTTGAGAGTTGATAGTTCACAGACGTCAACTGTGATTAACTTACTGGTGTTAAATAGATGATCTCTCACTAGGGCTAAAACCATTAATTAATAGGCAAGATGGCATTTCTTTCAAACTTTCATTATAACAAGAACTGTCAGATCCAGAAATGCCATCTGACCTTCTGATTCATGTAAAATATTAATGCTTGGGCAATAATCTTTACCAATTAACCTTTGTCTTGGTATCAAATTTAAGTTGTAAGACCATAATAGACTTCACTCTTCATAGAGAGCAGTGAAATATCAGCACTTATATATACAGGAGAAAGCAGAAATGGGATAAAGACAAAAATTTATCCCAATGTGATTGAAAATGAAAAGTATGTGTAGACATCATAATTGTTGGGTAATACCATCCTATTGAAAGACAGGCCAGAAGGCCTTAGAATCATTTATATGTCCTGTTGTTAACCCAGTTTAGGCAAACCCATGTATTTGATACTTTCTATTTGCTAAGTACGAAGCTAGATACTGTGGACGCACTGAAAGTCAGAACGTGTGCTCTCAAGGAGCTTGCAGTAAAGGTATAATAGTGTCAAGGGCTAAAATAGATGATATAGAGGCTAAAATAGAGGCAGCAGCACATAGGGTTTGAAGGTATGAATTCTGGATCCCAGGTGCATGGGTTTGAATCCTAGCTCTGTCACTTATTAGCTGTGTTTCTTTTTTTAATTTTTTTTTTTTGAAATGGAGTCTCACTCTGTCTCCCAGGCTGGAGTGCATTGGCTTGATCTCGGCTCACTGCAAGCTCCACCTCCTGGATACACACTATTCTCCTGCCTCAGCCTCCCAAGTAGCTGGGACTACAGAAATGCGCCACCACGCCCAGCTAATTTTTTGTATTTTTAGTAGAGACGGGGTTTTACTGTGTTAGCCAGGATGGTCTCGATCTCCTGACCTTGTGATCTGCCCGCCTTGGCCTCCCAAAGTGCTGGATTACAGGCGTGAACCACCGCTCCTGGCCTATTAGCTGTGTTTCTAATTGCTTTGTGACTCATGGGTAAAATAAAGGGTGATAATAACAGCAATCACCTCCTAGAGTAGTCATGATGAGAAAATGAGTTATTATTCATACAGTACTTAGAAACATGACTGGTGCATGAGTGGGAAGTATGTGTTTGTTAAATAAAGCCTGTGGCTTGGGAAAATAATTAGGGAAGAAGAAACTATTTTGAAGTACACAACTTTTCATGGTGAAGAAGGTAACATATTATCCATATCAGGAACTTATTCCATTATTGCTGGAAACCTGTATATAAAATAAGAAATCTTAACCCCTGCCATCCAACATAGGATTTTGTTGACTAAACTCAGATTGCTTTAGGTTTTAGAACTGTATAAATGTTCTTTTCTTGAGCAACTTTGTAAATTATTGGGCCTTAATTTTAAAAATAGACACTTGGGAGAAGAAAATTTTAATTAATGACTGCATAAATGTGTGCAGAAAATGAACTATGTCTACACTGCTCATAGAACTAGCTGCTATGGAATTGCTACAAAATCAGATTAACTCCTCTAAGGTGGGCTGTATAAGCAAGGCAACATCTACCCAGCCAATATTGGTTAATTCTCCCACCCCAAAATATTTTCTTGTACATCAAAGCAATAAAACTGATGAGAAATTCTGAGTAGTGGGCAGACAGAGAATCATCTCCAAACCTACGTCTTCTCTATAATGCAACCTGGTCACAATTGCATGTCTCTACCCCTCAGGGCCAACTTGTGACCATTAGATAATTTCTCTGCAAGGAAGCAGTACAGAAAGGAAAGTATAACTTTTCAGAATTGAAGGATAATACATTACTCTCCACTCTCCCTTATGCATGTGTTCACCACATATTTAGACGAAAAGAATCCATTTTATCTTGTCTTCACTTACAGCATCTAGAGATTTGGTATATCCATAGTTAAAATTCAAAATGATTCCAAAATTACCTACTGAATAAAGTTCAAATATGACTGAATGTCATACAAGGCCCTCCAGAATATAGGCATCCCCCCTCGTACCCTCAGAACCCTGCCTCTCATCATCCCTTGAAACTGATTAAAAATGTCCATGCATTCTTTGACCCTTCTCCAATCCAAAGCTACAGTCTATGTCTTCTCCTCTGACTCAACCGGTTTGTGCTTCCCTCAACCAACAGAGTGTGGTGGAGGGTCTCACTGTGCCAGATTTCAAGTCCAGGCCTATGAGACTAGCAGTTTCTGCTTCCTGCCTCTTGGAACTTTTGCTCTAGGAGAAATTGCCAGGTAATAAGTATGACTACCCTGAGACCACCATTCTGTGAAAGACTCCAAGCAGGCCCTGTGGAGAGGCCTGGTAGAGAAAGGTGCCTATCTATCCTCTAACTGCTCCAGCCATTCCATCCTGGCAGTCAGGCTGTGAGGTGAGAAGTCTTCAGAGGAATCCAGGCCCCACTACCATCTTACTACAATCACATGAGAGTCATCAGCTGAGCCCATCACTTCCCAGAATTGTGAGCTATAATAATGAATTGTTATTTAAAGCAGTGAGTTTTGGGCTAGTTTGTCATATAGCCATAGAAAACCAGAACACCCCCATGAACATTTCTGTGCTCCCATCCCTTCCAGATTACTTGAAGTTACCCAAGGAGACTGAAGTGTTTCTAAGCAGCTTTTCCATCTACTCATCGCTCCACATAGAGTTCCTGCTCCAAACCTTGAAATTAACTGCAATTATTATACACATTCTTTACCAATTGCTTCCAAGTGAAAATATTTATTTATCAAACACAAAAAGCACTTTATTCAAAGTATTCTACACATTTAGTCTTCTTATTGG
>NW_016805130.1:2813761-2824723 GCF_001698545.2 Rhinopithecus bieti | reverse complement strand
AAAAAAAAAAAAAAAAAAAAAAAAAAGGAACTTAGATCAAACAACTAATAACTGGAAGAACCATGACTCAAACCCAGAGTCTGCCTCTAGATTTTGTTTCATGACCTCTCCAGTTTGCTTCTCTCTGGAGCATTCCTCCCTACTCTTTCTAGAACTGTGCATGGTCACCATTTATTCTCTGTCACGTCACAGCTCAAAGGACAGTTCCTCAGACAACAAGTCACTGATCATCTGAGTCAAGTAGCATTTCTCACTCCACCCCATCTCCCCAGCAGGCCAAGTTCTACTACTCTGTTTTATTTTTGACACAATATTTATAGTAGCACAAACAATTTTTTGGCAATGATTCTGTCTTATTCAACATGATATCCCTATAATCTAGAGTATGCCTGATAGATAATAGGGCTTAATAAACATTTCTCAAATGGAATAACAAATAATGAATGAATGAATGAATGAATGCGCGTTCTATGTTCTTAATCTTTACTGTGGACACAGATGGAATCCACCTAGACTGATCTTTATCGGTAATATGCTTCATGGCCACTCACTAATGTTGCAGCAACATTGTAACATGAGTTCAACCCGTATCAGTATAACTTAGCCTCTTTCGTTTTGTTTTTGGGTTTATGAGTGCCTGAGTATATCTGAGTTCCTATAAACATCCTGTAAATAAAGACGGGAACTGTTTCCTGATAACTTTCTCAAAAAAAAAAAAAAAAAGAGTGATAGAGGTCTTGAAGTGCCTAAGTTGTATTCGAACTGAGGTTAATGCCTGGGACCAATATAGATGAGAATTATGATGGTGGCTATCTGGGTATGCAGCAGTCTTTCACACGTGGCCAAGATGAGGGTTGTGAAAAGCGTAAGAAAATAAGGGTTCTTGGTGAGTCTTTTTTTTCTTTTGCCTAAAATATTACCTTTTTTTCTCTCTCATAGTGTAATTTCTCATAAAGTAATTGTCCAGAAGAGGATATTAACATTATTACAATATTTTCTACTAAACTACAGATCTTATTTGAACTTCACCGATTTTTATTGATGTCCTTTTTTTCTGTTCTTTGATCCAATCCAGAATCTCCCATTGCAGGTAGTTGCTGTTTCTCTTAGTCTTCTCCTGTCTGTAACAGTTCCTTAGTCTTTCATTGACTTTCATGATTTTCACACTTTGGAAGAAGAGCAATCATTTATTTTGCAGAATGTCCCTTAATTTGGGTTTTTCTGATATGTACTTGTGTTTGAACACAGGTTATACATTTTTGGTAAGAGCATAAAAATAAGTTATGTTTTGTCTTTCTTAGTGCATTGTGTCAAAGGGTTCATGATGTTGTCGTGTCATAGGGTTTATTTTAATCATTTGGTAGAGTTAGTGTCTGCTAGGTTTCTCCACTAGACATTATCTTCCCCAGTTTTTGATCAAACTGAAAGTCAGAGAGTTTGGGTTAAAAAGACACAAATTTGAGGTTAAGCAGGTTTGGATGCAATGCTCAGTTCTTTGTCTCCTGTCTGTGAGAAATTAGAACACAGATAAGTGAATCTCGCTCTGGGTCTCAACTTCTTCAGTTGTGAAATGGGGATTCTGCAAGTACCCTTCTCATGAGGGAAATATGAATCTTAGTTCACATTCTCATATGTAGAAATCCCTTTAAATCTACACAAATTGGCAAAGGTCTCAGAGTGCCACATCCCAGACAAAGTCACCACCACATCTATCACTGGTTCACATTGGTTACGTTGGAGTTCCATACTCTCCCAGGGCAAGGGTTCCCATCAGGTTTCGTGGCCTGGCTGCACTGGACTTCACTCAATCTTGGGCATCTCTGGTGAGGCAGGGAGCTTCTACAACTGGCAGAAGTTATCTACTCTCTGGTTTTCATTTCTCTGAGGCCTTGTGTGGAAGTGGTGTGAAGATTCCCACTGCGTTAGGGATCCACCAGTATTTTCAGAGAAAAATCTATCTCTTTCCTGTTTATCTCCATCAAAAGTATGCACCTGGGCCGGGTGTGATGGCTCATGACTGTAATCCTAGCACTTTAAAAGGCCAAGGTAGGTGGATCAGTTCAGGTCAGGAGTTCAAGAACAGCCTGGCCAACATAGAGAAATCCCGTCTTTACTAAAAATACAAAAAATGAGCCGGGCGTGGTGGCACATGCCTGTAGTCCCAGCTACTTGGGGGGCTGAGGCACGAGAATCACTATAACCAAGGAGGCGGAGGTTGCAATGAGCTGAAATTACACCACTGCACTCCAGCCTGGTTGACAGAGCGAGACTCTGTCTCAAAACAAAACAAAACAAAAAAAACAGAAAACAAAACAATTCACCAAAAACCAACCAACCAAACAAACAAAAAAACACACAAAAAAATGTATCTGTCTCTCTACTCACATGCTCAGAATCCTTAAATAATCAATGAGTTTAGATTTTTACCAAAGTCTCTAACTTCCACATTGTAGGTATCCAGAGGTAAAGAATGCAAAGGGCCTTGCTACCTTGGGGAATACAGAGAAAAAAAAAAAATCAATTCATAGCTCAAAAAATGATTTTAACACGATATCCTTTTATGTGGTTATGAAACAGGAAAGTTTCCCTTGTCCCCTTCGCAGTGCATGCGATGTGGGTGTGGCTCCGATTCTTCAGTGTCCTTCTGCTCACACCTCTAGGGGAGCATACAGACGGGCCAGTTGTGGGGCTCCGACCCCATGGCATTGTCTAGGAGTGAATGTTTACAGCTCCTGAAGCCCCAGTGGGCGTGTGTTACAGGGTCGTTTGTTAGTTTGCTGTCTATAGGCAGCTTGGTTTAACCAGCACAATTTGACCCTTTACCTTGTTGCAAAGACAGAGTGTTTTCTGTATCCTGGGTTCTTGCCTTGGTGTACTGGAAAAATCAGATCACACGTGGGAGAATGAGTGAAAAGTTTTATCCAGTGGAAGTAGCTCTCTGCCAATGGGGGAGCCAGAAGGGAGATGGTTTTCCCCTGGACGTGCAGTGCTCAGCGGCTGTGGCTATTCTCCAACTGCCCCGGCCAAACTCTGCCTCATCCTGCTGGTCGATGGCCTGCTGGGTCGATGGCTTGCAGGGTGGATAGCCTGCTGGGTCAATGGCTTGTTGGCCTGCCAGTGCCTGTCGGTGTGCTTTTCTGCCAGTGTGCTCCTCTGGAAGCCCTCTGATTACCAGCTGCTGGTCTCTTCTTCTGCCTATGTGCTCCTCTCACTCTGGCCACCTGTGTGTCTGCCCATTAGGGTCTCTGGTTTTTATAGGCCCAGGATGGGGTGTGGCGGGTCAGGGTTGCCTTGAAAAATGCAACATCTGGGGGGAAGGCAAGAGTGCTGTCCTCACCCAGGTCAGTGGGGGTGGAGCCCTAGCCAGGGATGGCGCCCTCCTCTGCCCAGCACTTTGGTTCCCCCTTCCCTATCGTTTAAAGGGATCACGCTCTTCCCTTCCTAGCACTCCCATATCAGTTGTGCAAATATTTCAGCTGAGATTAAATTCCCAAAATGTTGAAAATGTGCACATGACTAGAAATGGGGAAAATCAATTTTAAAGGTGAAACAGTGTTTCTATTTTGTTTTGCTTCTATAGAGGTGGAAACTTACATTTTTACTTTTGAGAGCAAATGACTCCTTTATTTTAAGAAAAATAATATTTGCCTTTGCCTTTTGGTTATGCAAATGTAACATGCAACTTTCTTCTGGAATGGATAGATCAATGACAATATGACTCCAAAAGTTAAACAGCTTTGCTGCATATGGAAAGTTTTCTTCCAGGTAGATGAAGCTGAATCTGAATTGTTTACTTTAGGAAATTAACTTTAGAAAATCCTTTTCTAAATATGGATTTACAATGCACCGGCTCTGAAACGTATTGCTTATTCATGGAAGTTTTACGCTTCTGTTCTTGTCTGTGTCCTGGTATGGAGTAGAGTATCAGATGGCTGAGGAGACACAGAGACACGATCTCCCCACGCTGGGTGGAATTATTGAAGTTGAAGAACAACCATTATGTGCAAAATTACATATGACTGACCATTGTGTACTAACGGGGCATAAAGGCAAGATAATGTCCCTAAGGATGGCTTTCCCTCGAAAGAAATGGAGAGTTTCAGTGTTTAACATTTCAGAAGATATTTTTCCTGAGAGAAAATGGTGACTTGGGAGTCAGGCTCTGGACTGGTATGAAGGCAGAAATGCCCCTTCCTTTTCCAAAGTTGAGAAATAGATGGTCCACAGTAGATAACTTAGAATGGAATAAGGGAGACGTGTTTGAGGTACTACCATTGGAAGATGTGCTGGGGAGAAACCCAGCCCAGTAGCATGTGGCAAGACCACATCTCGGCAGAGATAAGTGTTGAACGGTGGGTTCCTATGGAGAGACATGGTCTGTTGATTCTTAGAAAAGCCATATCTGATGACCGGTGTAAAGATCCTTTTGTTATTCTCAAGACTTTAAGTAAGTCATGGTCAAGTCTCAGCTACTACTCCGGGGGTCTGAGCAGAAGGTCTTTGCACCAAGTTGAAATGAACTGGTATAGGGGAAGGCAGGGAAGCTGGGCTCCAGATGGCAGGAGAACCCCAAACCAAGAGTGGAAAAGACAGCTGACCAAAGGGCACTCAACAATCAGAGTGGATTTGGGGAATATGCAGGTCTTCACAGGCCGGAAACATTTGGGACTTAGCAATAAGAAATCGGACAAAATGACTGAAGTTCCAAAACTCATCTGTGATCAGGGCCAAACACTCTTTTATATATATATACTAAGTATACCTAGTATATCAGCGTATATAGTAGCCGTATCATATAAAATAGAGTGATCTCATAAACTAAAGAAATGGGGAATACTTGATCTCATTTATAAGCATCCCTTTAAAAGTTACATAAGAACACACAACATTTTTAGGACAAAATATTGGTTTTCCTTTATTCCTACTAAACAAGAGTCTTGGGGAAATAGGGGAAAGGATTGAAACATCCACAAAAGAATATCTCATTTGTGAGCTGGTGTGAAATTTGCATCTCACAGATTAGGTGCAAGTTGGACATGGTCACAGAATGTGGAGAGAGAGGATCTTTTTAGGCCACTGTAAACTGGATGATTATAGTCAAGTTCATGGATGGTGCTTAAAATGACATCAGGTACTCTCATGTTAAAGTTTCAAATAGTAAAATAGAAAATGGACGTTATAGTCTTAATATGAGGAAAGACATCTAAAAGGCTACCATTGTAATTCTGCCTTCTTGTCAAAAATCAGTCAACCCTTGGCACATCTGCAGTGTGAGAGAGAGGTTTGTAGGTATTTCTAAAGCAAACAATAATGTAGAGAGCAGGCCTTGCCTGGTGGTTTCTGGATGAATAGGAAGACTGGATGGTTTAAGGCATGACTTCTAATTTAAGGCTTCCTAATTGTGCCTCTGACTTTCTGAAACTTTCATTCAAGTTATGATCTGAAGATAACACCTCAATAAACTGAAGTCAATGTTTCTTCTCACCTTCATAGTCCTAATTGCTAATTTTTATTGACTTCTTCCTCTGGAGCAAGCACTGGAAAACATTTTACATTTATTTTCTCATTTCATCTGCTACATTCTATTAGTATCTCCATTTTACTGTAAAGAGCATGATAGGTGTTAAATAAGTTGTGAAAGTCACCCAGAGGGTAGGTGTTAACAGCCACAGTTGGAACCATGCATTCTGACTAGAAGATAAAACACTGCATCTTTCTCTGCTCCCTATCTTTGTTTCTCCTCTTTCTTCTCTTCTTTCCTTATTCAAGATAAATTTCTGAGTTCTAAGTCAAAGCCAAAGTGACATAATTTTGGCAAGAAGCATTATTGTACCCCCAGTTTAGCTTAGGAGGTGACTAATAAAATTGACAACCCACCAGACAGGGTGTGGTGGCTCACGCCTGTATTCCCATCACTTTGAGAGGTCGAGGCAGGCGGATCATAAGGTCAGGAGCTCGAGATCATCCTGGCCAACATGGTGAAACCCCGTCTCTACTAAAAATACAAAAATTAGTTGGGCATGGTGGTGCATGCCTGTAGTCCCAGCTACTCTGGAGGCTGAGGCAAGAGAATCGCTTGAACCTGGGAGACAGAGGTTGCAGTGAGCTGAGAGTGTGCCACTGCACTCCAGCCTGGCAACTAAACAAGACTCCATCTCAAAAAAAAAAAAAAAAAAAAAAAAAATTAAACCAGATGCTGTGGCTCATGCCTGTAATCCCAGGACTTTCAGAGGCTGAGACAGGAAGATGGCTTGAGCCCAGGAGTTCAAGACCAGTCTGAGCAAGATGGCATGACCCATCTCTACAAAAAAATAAAATAAATAAATAAAAAGTAAATAAAAAATTAGCCAGGCGTGGTATTGCATATCTGTAGTCCCAGCTACTGGAGAGGCTAGGGCAAGAGAAATGCTTGAACCCAGGAATTCAAGGTGGTAGTGAGCTATGATCATGCCACTGCACTCCAGCTTGGGTGACAAAGTGAGATCCTATCTCAAAAAAATAAAAAAATAAAAAATAAAAGCCCAAAATGTGTGCGCGCACACACCAACATACTCACACAAAGAAACAAACATATAGTAGAGGGATTTGTGGAGATGAAGATGCAGGATCAGGCAGTGGGAACCAGGGAATACAGCCCAACTCTGTCCAAGGAGAATCAATATGTAGGAGACGAGATGATAGCTCAATAAATAAATAATTGCCAGGCTGAATTACAGGTGCAATTATAGAGGTGAGCACACTATACAAAGTAGAGATAGAGTCTGCCTTTATAATGACTCTGAAAAAGTTCCAAGGGCCTAAACATGAGTACCAAAACTGAACGAATCTATAAAATAGAAAACTTTCACAGGTAAAATAACTTCTGAACAAAATTCATAATATGTGCTGTCTGTTACACTCATAGTCTCTCCTTTAGCAACAATGTGGAATTTTTAGAAAACATAAAAAACGTCAGAGTCAACTCATCATATTGACACTGAGATTATGAATACCTCTTCCCCTGTCCCCCCCAAAAGAAATTCTCACAACCACTGTGCCTATGGCCATGGTTCCTTCTTTTATGATACTGATATTGCAGTTCTGATAATGGTTCTGTGTCTGTATTTGTGTTGCTCTTAGCAGTTAGGATTATTTGAAAGAGACTTTCCTTGTCAGAACAGGGCCTAGACTCAGATCGGCAGGAAATTGATCTCTGGCCTCTGTCACAGAAGTATGAAGCTCTGCAAGGTAGAGTGTAGTGTTACGGTGCAGGTGCATTGCGGAGATGACGGGCTGATGGCAAGCAAGGTGAGGAAGCCCTGTTCTCTTTCACAGCTGAAGACAGAGACATTGCAGCGACAAGGACAACTGACATGCCTCACATTCCTCAGTGTTGAAAACAATAAAAGGAGGGGGAATGAGAGAAAAATCAGATTTCTACGAAGAGATGTCAGAGGTAAATTTAATGCAGGTGCAATATTCTGCAAACAAAGGACGTTTTGTTTCTACCGTCTGGGCTCCGTGAAAACCTGCTCCACCTCCTCCTTGCTATGTGTTTTCCTTTTTATCAGTGTAAGGTAGATTAAAATGTTGATACCCTTCTTTGGCAAAAGTATTTTAATGTTCTTAGTACAGCTGTTGAAGAAGTATTAACTTCCCCAAAGCTCAGCTTCATTGGGTATAACAAAGCTTTCTCCCCCTTGAGGTTCAGTTCGTTTGTTGAGCTTTGTCTCTTCCTGATTGCTTCTGTGAATTACTGTAACACTGTTTTTACCACTTGTTCTCTCTTATTTCTATGATATAATAAAGGAAATTAAAAATGAAAAAATAAACACTGATTTTAGCTGAAGTAACAAAATTTGAAAATAAAATGTCCACTATGAATTAAGTTAGATAAAGAACATTTTATAAGAGAAATATATAAAAATGTACATTGTTTGTCTTCCTTTATTTTGGCTGCCACAAGCAGAGTGACTGCAGAGCCATCAAGAGGTATGACTTTCTGATTGATTTTACTTAGTGATTTATAGATTCTACTCTGATAGTAAGATCCAGAGAATGATTTATTTTAAATGCCACTAATGGATCTTAAGTTTAGGCCTTACCCATCTTTGTGAGATGCCTTAGCAAGCCATTAGAGGGCATTTGAACTTTTCTTTGGTAAAGATTCATTTAACTGGGGACACATAAGTGATACCCATAGATGTCATGATGTCATTACTCTAGGTGAACTAGCACATTGGGAAGAATGGGTGCTCCTAAACCATGACCGCTACCAATAACTTAACTGCACATTGAAATTACTGCAAGCTATAACACCATACCTCTAAGGCCTGCGAAATTTGCAAAAATATATTTCAATCCCGACTGACTGTCCTTTACCACCCATCATCCCTTGTCAAGTATGTAACACTGACGACAGTGGCATTTTGGGGGCCAGACTAAGGGGAAGTGAAATTGGGGATATAATGTTATGGTTTGTGGTTACTTCCATAGTAGTTAAGTTACTGCTAGCTGTGCTAGTGTAGGAACACCACTACTGCCTACTGTGCTAGTTAGAATAACACAAAATCCATAGTTTGTCACTAAACATGTCCTCAGTTAAGCCAATATGCAAGAAAACTTGAAATGCCTCTAATCCTACAGTTCATATAAGACAGAAATTTGTAATTTTCCAAAATTGACACAAACCTAAATATTAAATAATATTATCAATATGAGGCTGTGAAACTAAAATCTTTCCAAAAATATCAATAATAATTTTTTTTCTAAGTCAACCTTATAGAGGTATTGGTTGAATTATCTTCCTGATGTTGCTATAGAAAATATTACAAAATTATTGTCATATGAAAAGGCCTTCAAAGGGCATGTAGCCCAAAAGTACAGGAAAAAATGTATTGCAGAAATAGGTCAGGTAGATCATTAATAAAGATCATATATTGCTTTTCTGGATTTTGCACATTTGAGGTATTTGTGATCTTAAAACAATTTGTAATTGGTATTTTTGAAAATTCTAAATAACAAATATTCTAAATAAATATTTAGAATTTTTTAATATTCTAAATATCTACTTTCACAATTGATTTTTATTTTATAATTTTATATTCATCTTCTTAAAAAGGGGCTTATCAATTATATTATATAGCTTCAGGCCCCAAAAAATCTGGATCTGCCCATGAAACCTGGATCAGCCCAGAGATTATGGATAGATAGATATTTGGAAGATAATTTTTTATTACTCAAAGGTTATAACATCAGAAATAAGTATTTAATAATAAGTATGCATCTAGTGCAGCTTCCTTAAAGGAGGCATATCAAGAGTACAAAAGCCCAGCACAATGACATGCACCTGTAGTCCTAGCTACTCTGGAGGCTGAGTCAGGAGGATTGCTTGAGACCAGGAAGTTGAGGCTGCAGTGCAACACAGTTGCACCTCTGAATAGTCACTGCACTCCAGCCTGGGCAACATAGCAAGACCCTTGTCTCAAAAAATTAAAAAAGAGTGCCAAGACTGTAGAATTTGGAACGTGAACTTGACACTTAGTATCTGTTCAGTTTTCAAGACCCCCATGGCCAGGTCTCATCCAGTCCTATTTCTCAACACTTGCTACCATATGTACACTCAATCTGGTTAAACCAGTCTATTTCCACTCTTCTGCTGGCACATCTTTATTAGGCCCACTTTAGATGGTTTCCCAACCTTGAAGGTTATGCTTTTCTTACTATTATTCTTCATTTCTCTCAATCCTATTCATCCTTCAAGGCTTATCTTCAGTAAATTGGCCATAACACATCTGGCCCACAGGGCTGTCTGCCTTCTTAACCCTGGTAGAGATGCTATTTAACAAAAGACTACATATATTTTGCGGTTGCATGTTCTGGATCAATTTTTATAATTAGGCAATACACTCCTAAGGACAGCAAATATATCTTATATTTTTGCTGGTTGTTTTCAGCGCCTAGCTACTATAATCTAGCATAATGCTAGCCATATCTTATTTGAGTATCCCAAAACCTTATTGATTATTTGATAATTAGAAAAGCTATAATTTTTCAAATGTAAAAATGAATTAATATCTTTAAAATATTAGCTATCTCCCTTACAATGTTAAGCATAAGTTAGCACCTACAGTAAAATATTGAGGATAAGGGAAGTTGATCTATAGTAGGAGTTCAAAACTTGGTTCCAACTCTTAACTCCAACTCTAAGCTGTGCGAACTTAGAAAATTTTAGTATCTTCTTTGAATCCCAGTTCTACATTGATAATGCAGAAATAGATTAATACTGTTTTGAAAATTGAATGAAGTTCTGTGTGAAAAGCATATGATATTTGACATGGTTTGGCTCTGTGTTCCCACCCAAATCTCATATCGAATTGTAATTTCCAATGTTGGTGGCAGACTTCCCCTTTACTGGTCTCGTGATAGTGAGTGAGTTCTCACAAGATCTGATTGTTTAAAAGTGTTTGGCACTTCACTCTTCATGCTCTGCCATGGTAAGATGTGCTTGCTTCCCCTTTGCCTTCCACCATATTGTAAGTTTCCTGGGCCTCCCAGCCATGCTTCCAGTACAGACTGCAGAACTGTGAATCATTGAAACCTCTTTTCTTCATAAATTACCCAGTCTTTGGTAGTTTTTTATAGTAGTGTGAGAATGGACTAATATGCTGGGCACGGTGGCTCACGCCTGTAATCCCAGCACATTGGGAGGCCAAGGCGGGTGGATCACGAGGTCAGCAGATTGAGACCATCCTGGCTAACATGATGAAACTCCGTCCCTACTAAAAAAATACAAAAAATTAGCCAGGCGTGGTGGCGGGCGCCCGTAGTCCCAGCTATTTGGGAGGCTGAGGCAGGAGAATGGCGTGAACCCAGGAGGCGGAGCTTGCAGAGAGCGGTGATCGCGCCACTGCACTCCAGTCTAGGCGACAGAGCAAGACTCCGTCTCAAAAAAAAAAAAAAAAAAAAAAGAGAAAAAGGACA
>NW_016805130.1:2785465-2813567 GCF_001698545.2 Rhinopithecus bieti | reverse complement strand
TCTTTCTTTCTTTCTTTCTTTCTTTCTTTCTTTCTTTCCTTCTTTCCTTCTTTATTTCTTTCTCTTTCTTTCTTTCTTTCTTTCTTTCTTTCTTTCTTCTTTCTTTCTTTTTCTTTCTCTTTCTTTCTTTCTCTTTCTTTCTTTTCTTTCTTTTCTTTCTTTCTTTCTTTCTTTCTTTCTTTCTTTCTTTTCTTTCTTTCCTTTCTTTCTTTCTTTTTCTTTCTTTCTTTCTTTCTTTCTTTCTTTCTTTCTTTCTTTCTTTCTTTCTTTCTCTTTTCTTCTTTCTTTCCTTTCTTTCTTTTTTCTTTCTTCTTTCTCTATCTTTCTTGTTTCTTTTCCTCTCTCTCTCCTACCTTCCCTCCCTCCTTCCTTCCTTCCTTCCTTCCTTTCTTCCTTCCTTCCTTCCTTTCTTCCTTTCCTCCCTCTTTCCCTCCCTCCCTCTCTCCCTCCCTCCTTCTTTCTTTCCCTCTCTCCCTCCTTCTCTCTCTCTCTCTCTTTTCTCTCTTTCTTTTCTGCTTGCAGGCCCTATCCGGAGAGTTTCCAGGAAGAAGTATCTCTATAAATTTCCTCACAACCTCAATCAACATTTGAGTTGAGATTCACAATTAAAATTGGAGTCAGAGGAGTGAATCTGGAAAAGCCATTTAACTATATGTGCTGTAGTTTTAAAATTTACCCAATGAGAGGAGATTTAATGATTTTCAAAATCCCTCTGTACTTGATATTTTGTGAATTCAATTTCCTATAAGCTAAATGTCAGATAAATCACATTCCACTTCATCTACTAGAGACATTATCCCCATTAGGCTCCATTCTCATAAATATCTTACTTCTACTGGATTTTCTCCTCAGCCTGGTAAAGATTTTCAAAACTTTACTATCTTAATGAAAAACAAACAAAACAAATAATATTCTTTGAAAAGCCTCAACATACACTCCAGTGTTTTCTTTTCTTTAGTTCTCACTTTATAGTTCATCTTCCCTTTTAGTCAAGCCTCTGTGTAGAATCGTCATTTAGTCAGCTATCTCTGGCAGCCCTGGTAAACAAGTCAGCATGCTAGGCATTGTGCCTCTTTCTTGGTTGTAGGAGGGCCAAATGCAGCAACTCATCCTTCACCTTAAAAGGAATATCTTGACAGGCCCCTCGCCACTGGACCCCCTAGAAATTTTACTGAGATAGAAGTTCCCTGAATTTTAGTCAGATTTATTTCCCATCCTCTAGCATGCAAATGTCTCAACCAATAAGTCCAGTGTGTTTGCTACTTCTTGCTCCCCTGGTGATATTATTCTTGGTTACATATTTGGAAAATATATGACTCCCACTTGTCTTTAAGGAGCAGTGAATAGGAAATATTGTGTGGTCATCTACTTCTTTATGTTTGAATTTTGTATAAGTATGTATATTTGAACAATCAAGTAAGTAATTAGGACAGATAAGAAAATTAAATCAGTGGAGATATACGAGGTGATCTAAAGAAATTTTCTTTACAGATGATGTAGAAATAAGCTAATTGTGTAATGCTGAAACACCTATATTGAAAACAAAGATATGTATCCTGGGAATATGGTTTTCTAATTCTTCTCCTATGCTTCACAAATTGTGATGGTTAATTCTGAGTGTCAACTTGATAAGAATGAAGGATACAAAGTATTGATCCTGGATATGTCTGTGAGAGATGTTGCCTGGAGCTGCCAAGGTCAGTAATATACCTTTACTGTCCTACCTCAGGGGTATATCAACTTTGTGTCATAATTTTCTTCTAAGAGACCTGGATCACCTTTTGCTTCTGCAAGATATCACACTGCTCCATTACATTGATGACATTATGCTGATTGGATCCAGTGAACAAGAAGTAGCAAACACACTGGACTTATTGGTGAGACATTTGCATGCTAGGGGATGGGAAATAAATCCATCCAAAATTCAGGGGACTTCTACCTCAGTAAAATTTATAGGGGTCCAGCGGCAAGGGGCCTGCTGAGATACTCCTTTTAAGGTGAAGGATGAGTTGCTGCATTTGGCCCTCCTACAACCAAGAAAGAGGCACAATGCCTAGTGGGCCTATTTGGATTTTAGAGGCAACACATTCTTCATTTGACTGTGTTATTCCAGTCCATTTACTGAGTGACCCAAAAGGCTGCCAGTTCTGAGTAGGGTCCAGAACAGGAGAAGGCTCTGCAACAGGTCCAGGCTACTGTGCAAGCTGCCCTGCCACTTGGGCCATATGACCCAGCAGATCCAATGGTGCTTAAAGTGTCAGTGGCAGATAGGGTTGCTGTCTGGAGCCTCTGGTAGGCCCCCATAGGTGAATCACAGCAGAAGCCTCTAGGATTTTGGAGCAAGGCCCTGCCATCTTCTGCAGATAACAACTCTCCTTTTGAGAGACAGGTCTTGGCCTGTTACTGGGCTTTGGTGGAGACTGAACATTTGACTATGGGTCATCAAGTCACCATGAGACCTGAACTGCCTATCATGAACTAAGTGCTTTCTGAATCATGTAGCCATAAAGTGGGTTATGCACACCAGCATTCCATCATCAAATGGAAGTGGTATATACATGATTGGGCTCAAGCAGGTCCTGAAGGTGAAAGTATGTTACATGAAGAAGTGACTCAAATGTCCATGGTCTCCACTACTGCCACTTTGCCTTCTCTCTGCCAGTCTGCACCCATGGCCTCATGGGGAGTTCCCTACGATCAGTTGACAAAGGAAGAGAAGACTAGGGCCTGGTTCACAGATGGTTCTGCATGATACGCAGGCACCACTCGAAAGTGGACAGCTGCAGCATTACAGCCCCTTTCTAGGACATCCTTGAAGGACAACAGTGAAGGGAATCTTCCAAGGGGGCAGAACTTCAAGTAGCGCACCTAGTTGTGCACTTTGCATGGAAGGAGAAATGGCCAGATGTGTGATTATGTATTGATTCATGTGCTATAGCCAATGGTTTGGCTGGATGGTCAGGGACTTGGAAGAAGCATGATTGGAAAATTGGTACAAAGAAATTTGGGGAAGAGGTATGTGGATGGACCTCTTTCAGTGATCAAAAACTGTGAAGATATTTGTATCTCTTGTGAGTGTTCACCAACGGGTGACCTCAGCAGAGGAGGATTTTAATAGTCAAGTGGATAGGATGACTTGTGTGGACACCCCTCAGCCTCTTTCCCCAGCCACTCCATCATTGCCCAATGGGCCCACGAACAAAGTCACCATGGTGGCAGGGATGGAGGTTACACATGGGCTCAGCAACATGGAATTCCACTCACCATGGCTGACCTGACTACAGCCACTGCTGAGTGCCCAATTCGCCAGTAGCAGAGACCAACACTGGGACCTTGATATGACACCATTCCTTGGGTGATCGGCCAGCTACCAGGTGACAGGTGGATTATATTGGACCTCTTGCATCATGGAAAAGGCAGAGGTTTGTCCTCACTAGAATAGACACTTAATCCAGATATAGGTCTGCCTATACTGCATGCTATGCTTCTGCCAAGACTACCATCCGTGCACTCACAGCATGCCTCATCCGCCACCATGGTATTCCACATAGCATTGTTTCTGATCAAGGAACTCACTTCATAGCCAAAAAAAAGTGTGGCAATGGGCTCACGCTCATGGAAATCACTGGTCTTACTACATTCCCCATCATCCTGAAGCAGCTGGATTGATAGAACGGTGGAATGGCCTTTTGAAGTCACAACTACAACACCAACTAGGTGACAATACCTTGCAGGGCTAGGGCAAAGTTCTCCAGAAGGCCATGTATGCTCTGAATCAGCGTCCAATATATGGTACTGTTGCTCCCATAGCCAGGATTCACAGGTCCAAAAATCAAGGGGTGGAAGTGGAAGTGGCACCACTTACCATCACCCCTAGTGATCTACTAGCAAAATTTTTGCTTCCTGTTCCTGTGACATTATGTTCTGCTGGCCTAGAAGTTTTAGTTCCAGAGGGAGGAACGCTGCCAGCAGAAGACACAATGATTCCATTAAACTGAAAGTTAAGATTGCCACCTGGACACTTTGGACTCCTCCTACCTTTAAGTCAACAGGCTAAGAAGGGAGTTACAGTGTTGGCTGGGGTGATTGACCCAGACTAGCAACATGAAGTCAGTCTACTAGTTCACAATGGAGGCAAGGAAGAGTATGCATGAAATACAGCAAATCCATTAGGGCATCTGTTAGTATTGCCATGTCCTGTGATTAAGGTCAATGGGAAATCACAACATCCCAATCCAGGCAGGACTACAAATGGCTCAGACCCTTCAAAAATGAAGGTTTCGGTCACTCCACCAGGAAAAAAACCACTACCTACTGAGGTGCTTCCTGAAGGCAAAGGGAATACAAATGGGTAGCGGAAGAAGGTAGTCATCAATACCAGCTATGATCGTGTGAGCAACCGCAGAAATGAGGACTGTAAATGACATGAGTATTTTCTCCTTCTTTTGTTAAAAACATGTTTGTGCATGTATACACTTGTACTAAGAAAATATCTTCATTTTATTTCCTTTTCCTTTATTTTGTGACATAAGATTTATTGATTTCGTGTCAGCATTTAAGTATAGTTAGCTTTATGTAATATTATTTGGGTTGGGGGGTTGGTGCGTTTCCAGTTGTAGGAAGGATAGTTGTATTATGTTAGGTATAATTATGACTTTATTATTATCTTTATTTGAAGATTATGTATGATGTCAGGAGATGTATATGGGTTCAAGTTGACAAGGGGTAGACTTGTGATGGTTAATACTGAGTGTCAATTTGATTGTCTTGAAGGATACAAAATATTGATCCTGGATGTGTCTGTGAGGGTGTTGCCAAAGGAAATTAACATTTGAGTCCGTGGACTGCAGAAGACAGACTCACCCGACAGAAAAACATGAAAAAGGGAGACTGGCCTAGCCTCCCAGCCTACATCTTTCTCCCATGCTAGATGCTTCCTGCCCTCGAACATCAGATTCTAAGTTCTTCAGTTTTGGAACTTGGACTGGCTTTCCTTGCTCCTCAAGCTTCCAGACAGCCTATTGTGGGACCTTGTGATCGTGTAAGTTAATGCTTAATAAACTACTGTATGTGTGTGTATATATATATGAGTGTGTGTATGCATGTATATGTATGTGTGTGTGTGTGTGTGTGTGTGTGTGTGTGTATTCTATTAGTTATGTCCCTCTAGGGAACCCTAATACACAAATGCTCATTTAATAATTGTTGCATGTTATCATATTCTTCTTCTATGTAAACCAGCATCAAACAATCTGATGAAATCTTTAGAAGTCAGGTTAAACTCACAAGATTTGACAAGATTTGAGAATATTACCTAGAGAAAGAAATTTAATGAAAAACTGAAGAAACCATGAAGGAATAGATTCTTCCTCTACCCAACCCCCATCAAATATTTTGCATTTTCGGAAAACAGCAACATTTGTTGGATAATGTGTGTGTATACATATACAGACACATATTTAAATTGGAATAAAATATCTGAAGCAGCACAAATTCATCCCATTTAAAAAATGTTTACCTATTTATTTATGATTCATTCATTCAAGAAACATTTAATAAAAACCTCCTAAGAATCATTGGTCTATGGACTGGAGACATAAAGTTTAAGAGAACAGAGCCCTTGCCCTTGAAACATACTGTAAGTACTTTAATAGAGGTATGTGAAGAGAGCGTTATGCAGAAAAAGAAGAATAAAACCTCCAACTTTCCCTAAAAGTAAGTCAAAGAAGGCTTAATAAAAGAGAAAGGAAATGTTTATCTGAGTCTGGAAGTAAGAGTAAAGATTCGTTGAGAAGACCATTTTGAGGAAAGACTGACATTCCAGACAGATGTTCAGAGAACTTGGCTGACCATTGGGTACTGCAGGAACTTGAGATTTTTGTGGGGAGTATTGGGAGCTGACATTTGAAAGCTGGGCACACAGCAGAATATAAGAGCCTTAAATGTTTTGCTGAGATCCTGGGTATATTCAATGTCAATGGGAGACTGCTGAATAATTAAGTAGTAAAGGGACATGGTCAGAATTGCCCGTATCAGTTGTAGAGTACAGAGTGTAGGAGGACATTGTGCACTCAATGATTTAAACATGGTGCTAGGTGCTAGAAACACAAAGTAAGGCAGAAATGGGAAATGATCCTCCTCTTACTGGGCTTATAGTCCAGTCCAGTGGGAGAGGAGACATTAGACAAATAACTCCATTGGTGAATATATAATTGCAAACTGAAATAAGTGCTCTGAAAGCAAGGAGCAGATTCCATGAGAGCTTGTGATAAATAAATTTTCACCTAGCTAGGGGTAGTGTGTATAATACTCTAGGATGAATCAAATTAATATATATCCACAAAATGTACAAGGAAAATGAAGTTCACATTAGAAATTTGCCAAAAAATTTAAGCTAGCCCTTACAGACCTTTTCTTTTTATATTTCCTTTGAGATGGAGTCTCGCGCTGTTGCCTGGGTTGGAGTGCAGTGGTGTGATCTCTGCTCACTGCAACCTCCACCTCCTGGGTTCACGCGATTCTCCTGCCTCAGCCTCCTGAGTAGCTGGGATTACAGGTGCACACAACCACACCCAGTAAATTTTTTTGTATTTTTAGTAGAGACAGGGTTTCACTATGTTGGCTAGACTGGTCTTGAATTCCTGACCTTGTGATCTGCCCTCCTCGTCCTCCCAAAGTGCTGGGATTTATAGGCATGAGCCACTATGCCTGGCCTAGATTTCTTTAACTTTAGACTGTTCTACTTGCAAAAACCTTAGTTGCAATAATATATTTTAAAAGACCTTTTCAATTCTAGAGTTTAAAAATATATTTTCTAAACCTTCCATTTCAAGCTAAATTACTTAAATATTTTAGAGTACTTAAGTAGGTAATATTTTATTATTTCAGACAAAACTTTAGAAATAGCGATGCAACTTTTAACAGCCTAATTTACTGAGCATGAGATAGAAATGAGTTAAACATTTAGTAAATGCATATGATGTTCCAGTCACTTTTACATCTGTTGTATCATGTAATCTTTACAATAATCTTATAGGTATTTTTACTGGAGAATTTACAAAAGGGAGGGAGGAAAGTTTAAAACCTTCATGTTCAAAAGTAGAAATCTTCAGGGAAAGAGCATTCTTGTTCAGAAAAATATATTTATAATCCCCTTGGTTATGAAAGAGGAGAAGCCTTGAATATAATCAGGATGATTTGGAGTAAAATAAATAGCCAAATTCCAAAAAAAAAAAAACTGGAAATATTATATAGACAAGACGGCTTAAAAGCAGGAGATAAAGTTGGCAGAGAGAGATAAGAGAAAAGATATAAAAAAAGATGAAAACTGGGGCTCAGCAAGAATCAATAACTAGAGACAAGTTTCTGGTAAAGAAAATGTTTGAAGGGCTTCAAGAAAGAGAAATATTGAACATTACATTGAAAGATGTCTTTTTGGTTGGACTCAAGTATGGAATCTTCAGATGCAGTTCAGGAATTTAGAATTCAGAGGAAAGAGGAAACTAGATCTAGAGTGTCTAGCAGAAACACAAGGCACCCCAAAATTCATAAATATGTATGATAAGTTGGAAAGTAGATTTTCCATCATATATGAGAGGGATATCATCCAACTTTATTTGAGTCTTAAAGAACATGTGTCACAGCTGGCTGAAATTGTTGAGAACACCCAGGGGAGTGATAGTTGGTTCATTTATTAGTGTCCCCATTTTATAGTTAACAAAATTGAACCTAAATAGATTAACAGTATATTCTAGGTTACACAATAAGTAACGGAGATGGAAATAGAACAGCCATTTTGTAACCACATGTCAACAAACCGGAGGACAAATATCACATGCTAATTTTGATGGAACAAAAAGAAAGAAGGAACCTGGATCGCTGCTGATCTCATGAAGCCACTGGGCTGCTTACCTCCAAAACTTTCTATAAGAAAAATACACAGTAATTTCTTTAATCCATATGGGATCCAATTAAATGCAACTGGTGACTCTAATTTTTCAGTAATAGAACATTTGCTTAATCTGTCAGCACATTGTATATTGACCATGTACAAACCAAGGCTGCTGTGATAGGAAAAATGATGGAAACAATTCAGGATGGTAGAATCTGCTCTTTCTTCCTCTTTCTTCTTTCCTCTTTGAGCCAAATTCTACAAGAGATAAATCAACTGAGACTACCATTAGACATCTGCAAGCAGAAGATTAGGAGAGTAAATTGGCTGAGACGCATATGCATATGACCCAGAAACCAAGTTGCGCGAAACTATCATGGTTTTTGCCTCGATAGGTTGAACAAGGTAAGTTATTCTCTTTCCAAAATAGGGGACAGCTTAGAAGAGATGGTTTTAGATTGATATCTTCAGCCTTTCCCACACCTCGTCTACAAAAATTCCCTGTTGGAAAAAATAAAATAAAAGAATGTCGCATTCAATGTTTGTATCTGCACACAAGATTGTTTCTAACTACTTCAAAGCACTGACCAGCAGGAGTTTAGGAAAACAGTCAAGTCACAGATGTCAATAGATAAAATACTTTAAAATACTTTAATGAATAAAACGATGTCCATGTGAGATCCTTGGCTATAGTTACTCAGAAAATTGGCTGCAGCAAATAGCCTTAAAACCTGCTAGGTTTTGAGGGAGCTATATTGACTAAATAAACAAAAAATTTCAGGAAAGGACATCATCTGCCTGTGACTTTTCAATCCCCCAAAACAGTTCTTAGACTCCAAATTGTACCAGGGACACATGCAGTCTTGAAGGTGTGCTCCCACCCCAATGCTCAATTAAGATGTAGGGGTGGAGGATTATTAGACCAGAGGGAATTTCCAAGGTACCCGAACTGGAGCTACCAGGTTGGTCAATAAAGAGTTATAGCTACTCTTATCAGCAGGATCTGATATTTGTGGTAACCATTGGCTTCTCTATTTCCCAGAGGGTATTTTTTTTTATTGCAGCTAATGCTATTTTCACTCCACCATTGTACATTGGATATTTTGTATATTTTGCAAGGAGATAACTAGATTATTGGATAAGGAGAAATTACATATGGTAAAAGTTACACTGTCCCAGAAACTCATGATTTGACCTAGAAGAGAAATGGTTATGAATTCAGGATATCACCTCTTTGGGGACAGAAATAGTATTCCTATGTTTGACAGTGTTTCTCAACAGCAGTCAATATTGGGATTCTAGATGAGATAACTCGTTACTCAGAATCATTGACATCACTAGCTCCTATACACTAAATGCTAGTGGAATCATACATCACTAGCCCCTATACACTAAATGCTCCTCAGTCATTATGACAAGTATGTCTCCATACATTTTATAATATTTACAAAGTGGCAGGATACTAGAATAAACGTGTGTGTGAGTGAACATTGGGTAGCCAAAGTGGCAGACTGTGACAGAGATAACTAATTTCCTACTAAATATAAATGTTTTCATCTTTGCTACTATAAGAACCCCACCTTTATTTGGGTGAACCATTGTGTCAAGATGAACTGCTCACCTTCCCAGATTACACTGTACTTAGCTGAAGCCCAAAGAAGGTATACAGAAATTACTAGATGAGGCTTCCTGGAAATCTTTCAAATATAGTACAGACTCTTCTGTCATGAGACCTCTGTCCTTTCTCTTTATCTTTCCTGTCCTCCTTCTTCCTGCCTGGAACATGGATGGGATATGTGGAGTTTCTAGAACTGTCCTGTATCCATGAGTTGAAGGCCATCAATTCAGCAGAAAAGTACATGCAGTACCTGAATCCCCATGGTGTCTTTGGCTGTGGCTTCAGCCCAGTCTATCCATCTCCAGACTTCTACATGAGCGAATAAGCCACTTAATTGTTTAAGCCTCTGTTTGGGAGTGTCTGTTGCTGGCAGCCAAACTCAGTTCTAACTGACACAAAGAGCATCTCTCCCTACTCTAGTTTCAGTAAAGATTTCATGGACTAGGGAAGGGCAAAGAGGGGTGAAAGAGAGCATTGAAGTAAATTACAACAGGGTGCTTTTGAGAAAGAACCTTGAAGTCTGTCCCTACAGCTGGCTGAATCCCAGGAGGAACCTCTAGAAACCCCGAGGTAAACATGGGAAAGCAGCTGACAGGGAATTTCTTGCTGGGTTTCTTTGTACCCCAATGAATCAGAGATTATTTTGTCAGTACTATTATGTTTAACTTATGAGAATGCTCAAAGTTAAACATAACAGGAGAGAAAATGAGGATCATTAGTCTTGTAAATTTTACTCAAGTTCAAGGTAAAACACATCCTGTGACATTTGTAGAGGACAGTTTTCATTGTAGCTTAAGTACTTTGCATTTCTCCAAGTGAATTGGTTGACACCTGCTAAATATGAAAAGTTTATTGTAAGCACTGGTCCTATGAAATACTAAATCCCAAGGGAAAAAAAAGGATGCAATCCATTTTCCCCCTTCACAGATTAAGAATATATATAATTTCAAGAGGCAGTTTGCTAGGGTACTACATGGGAAATTTAAGGTGAAGTCAATTAGTAGTGTCACATGCTGTATATCTCATTCAGAAAGTGTTCCTGTAAGAGTTAAATCTATCTGGAGCCACATACTGAAAACGCGATCACAACAGCTGCTCTCTGAGTCCCTTCTGCAGAAAAGAAAGAAAATAAGTTTTAATTAAATTGTATTAATTGGTTTAGCTGATCTGGAAATAGAGTAAGGGTTCTGCTCTAATTTTGTTTTTTGGCTCAAGTCCACTTGTCCTTGACATGAGAATAAAGGAATGAAGCAATAAAATGCCTAGAAATGCCCTGGTAGAGACTTTTAAACTGTCCAAGGTTAAAAAGCGGTGCTATCTCTGAGATGAACTTAAAATTCTGCTGCCAACTCCGAGAAGTCAGAAGTGCAAGCAAGAAAAGAAGAGTGTGATTAAAAACCCTGCTTCCTTAAAGCTCTGCAAAGCTGCAAAGAAAAGGCAGGCATTCTTCCCATAATAGTGAGCACTTGTTATAGAGAAAAGGAGAAGGTTGTGAAAGCATCAGGGTATAATGACCTTATTTCAGGCCACTCAGCGTAAGTTTTCGTATATAAGGTAACTGAAATTTGTAAGTGTAGCTTAACAGTTTGATGTTACCATGTGTAAAATACATTTTGTTTTACTTAAAAACATATTTGATTCCACCTTCCATGCCTGTATTGCAGCATTTTACTAGTTATTAAAATAGAAATTATTTTAAAAGACACAATGATAATACAACGTACTCTTTTTTTTTGCTTCCACGTATAAGGTAAAGTTTAAATATAGTCACGATCACCTGAAACCATTCATTAAATGGCAAAATTCTGTGACACAGAGAAGATACTCTATAAAGAATGGCTTAGGCCAGGCGCGGTGGCTCAAGCCTGTAATCCCAGCACTCTGGGAGGCCGAGACGGGTGGATCACGAGGTCAGGAGATCGAGACCATCCTGGCTAACACGGTGAAACCCCGTCTCTACTAAAAAATACAAAAAACTAGCCGGGCGAGGTGGCGGGCGCCTGTAGTCCCAGCTACTCAGGAGGCTGAGGCAGGAGAATGGCGTGAACCCGGGAGGCAGAGCTTGCAGTGAGCTGAGATCCGGCCACAGCACTCCAGCCTGGGCAACAGAGTGAGACTCTGTCTCAAAAAAAAAAAAAAAAAAAAAAGAAAGAAAGAAAAGAAAAGAATGGCTTAAATGTTGTTCTCTAGAAAATATGCAGTTAAAATTTGTTGTGAAAAATTTGCATATGGGATAACAAGCTTGCTATAGGCTGAATGTATGTCTCCCCAAAATTCACATGTTAAAGTCCTGAAATCTGCAATGTTATGTTATTTGGAGATGTGGTCTTTGGGAGGTAATTAGGGTTCTATTAAGTCATGAGGTCAGGACTGCCACAATGGGTTGAGCGCTTTATAAAAAGAGACACCAAAAGCTTGCTCTCTCTTTTCTCCATCATAGGAGGACATGGTGAGAAGACAGCCATCTGCAAGCCAGAAAGAGCCCTCACCAGAATGTAAGCATGTGGATACCCTGATCTCATAGTCTCAGCCTCCAAAACTGTGAGAAAATAAATTTCTGTTGTTTAAACTATGACTTTTCGTTATGGTAGCCCAAGGTGACTAATACAGAACTAATGGGGAAAAAATTAACAGATGTCATTTATAAGCAAAATTTGTAGTAATGAGATTGTATCTGTGCCTTTTGGTTTTAATCCATGACTGGGCTCTGAGAGTGTCTGACCATTACTCTGTGACTGCTTGTCCTTCACACACTCCTGAATGGTGATGCATTTTCCCCATAGTGACAATTGCTGAAAGGAAACATTCTAAACGTTGGTGACTCAGGCAATCACTAAGAGTGTGTATTTCCCATCTGTCTTGTATATTAGAACAAATTGTGTCTCCAGAACTCAAGTCATGTCTTTAGAAAGAGCTATATTAGCTGTTTCCCTTTTACTAGAAGGTACGTGCAGCAATGCTTCAGGAATTGTGGCCAAATGATGATATGAATGAGACTGGATTCTCCAGTAGGAAATGGACTTGGCCTCAAGGTGAGAGCCAGAAGTTGAAGTGGACACGGTGCTAAAAAGGGGTAATGCTCAGCTGGATGGAGATACTTATGTGGGGTAGAGCCAAGAGTGGGAGGAAAAGGAAGCAGAATTAATTTACAAGGAAAAAGAACCCACTCTTACATCCTTGCCTGGGTCTATTCAGCCACTTATCTGAGTCCTTCTCCCTCTTCCTTGAGCTCCTTCCTGACTCAGATGCATACCTATATACATATATAGTTTTAAAAGTTCAAAATGCCTGGTTGTAGAAAGTTCTGACATACAAAATCATACAGACATGCTCTCTTGAATGCCATTTCTCACCCCTTTCCCAAACTCTAATTGCGTCTTTCCTTCCAATAAGACTGGTTAAAGAAGGATTCAGTGGCCAAGGATGAAAATTTCATGCCCCTTCACCACAATCTATAGGTCCAGGAACTCACCCTTAGGGGAACCCTCTGGGGTCAGCCCCCAGAGGTGGAGGTTGGAAAGCTCCTCTGCAGCTCCTTTCTGAAGGGTCCTCTGTATGACCTCCTCAGATAACATCATGGTCAACACTAGAGTCCTTTTGTTCCATCACTACGGTCTCATTTTGCAGTCTCATTGGTATTACAGTCTCATGTTCCTTCTTTCCTGGAAGGCAAACCCTTATAGGAGCATGAAGTTTTCTCCCAAATACATTTTTGACAGGTTTTAAATTCCAGGATGCATCTTCTACTTTCCAGATCACTGAGTCTTCTGGGAGAGCAGAAGGATAAAAACTCAAATATTGAAGCACCCACAATAACCCCATACCCCTGTGGGCTTGTGTGAATATTCTGTGCTATGCAGTGATGACACCCACATTCTCCCTTTCCCTCTCTTCCAGTCAGGGAGTCAGCTTCTAAGGGTCACCTTGTGTAGGAGTTGTTTGATATGGTCTGGCCCTGTGTCCTCACCCAAATCTCATCTTGAATTGTAATCTGAATTGTAATCCCCATGTATTGGGGGAGGGACCGCATGATTAGATCATGGAGGAGTTTCCCTCATGCTGTTCTCACGAAAGTGAGCAAATTCTGATGAGATCTGATGGTTTTCTTTTCTCTCTCTTATTATTTATTTATTTATTTATTTATTAAGACAGTTTTGCTCTGTCGCCCCCGCTGGAGTGCACTGGCGTGATCTCTGGTCACTGCAACCTCTGCCTTCCAGGTTCAAGGGATTCTCCTGTCTCAGCCTCTAGAGTAGCTGGGATTACAGGTGCACGCCACCACACCTGGCTAAGTTTTGTATTTTTGGTAGAGATGGGGTTTCACCATGTTGGCCAGATGGGTCTTAAACTCCTACCTCAGGTGATCCACCTACCTTGGCCTCCCAAAGTGTTGGGATTACAGGCGTGAGCCACCACGCCCGGCCGAGAACTGATGGCTTTCTAACAGGTTTTTTCACCATTCGCTCTACACTTCTCCTTCCTGCTGCTTTGTGAAGAAAGTGCCTTGTTTGTTTGTTTTTTGAGATGGAGTCTCGCACTGTCACCCAGGCTGGAGTGCAGTGGCATGATCTCAGCTCACTGCACCTCCGCCTCCCAGATTCAAGTGATTATCCTTGCCTCAGCCTCCCAGGTAGCTGGGATGTACTGTCCACTAGGCTAATTTTTTTTTTATTTTTAGTAGAGACAGGGTTTCACTATGTTGGCCAGGCTGGTCTCGAACTCCTGACTTCGTGATCCACTCACCTCAGCCTCCCAAAGAAGGTGCCTTGCTTCCCCTTTGTCTTCTGCTATGATTGTAAGTTTCCTGAAGCCTCCCCAGCCATGTGGAACTGTGTGTCAATTAAACCTCTTTCCTTTAAAAATTGCCCAGTCATGGGTATTTCTTCATAGTAGTGTGAAAATGGACTAATACAATGTTCACAAAGTCCTTTACCATTTCAAATTCATTTTATTTGAATATCCTTTTTAAAAGAAGTTTACTACTGTGTTATAAAAATAATACCTTCATATGCTAGTTGGTTATTGCTCTGTAACAAATAACTCCAATATTTAGCAGTTGAAAACAGCACACTTTTATTGTCTCACAGTTTCCAAGGGTCAGGAATCTGAGTACAGCTTAACTGGATCTTCTGCTTTATGTTCTCTAACAAGGCTTCAATCAAAGTCTGCAGTCTCATCGGAAGGCTTGGCTGAGGAAGGCTTGATTGATGCCATTTCCAAGCTCAATAGGCGGTTTTGGCAGCATTCATTTTCTTGCAGGTTGTTGGGATGAGGCACCCTGTTCCTTGTTGGTTGTTGACCAGAGGCTGCCCTCAATTCCTTGCCAGGTGGGCTTCTCCCAGATGGCAGCTTGTTTATCAAAGCATGAAAGCCAAGAAGGTGATAAAGTCTGCTAGCAAGATATAAGTCACAATCTTTTGTAATCTAATTATGAAAGTGCCATCCATCATCTTGACTACAATCTATTGGTTAGAAACAAGTACAGCTCACCCTCAACAAGAGGAGAGACTATCCAGGTGTGAACTGCACAAGGTGAGTACAACAAGAGGCCATGTTAGAGGTTGTTTACCATACTAATCATTAGAGACATTTAAAAAATGAAGAAAAATAGAAGGAAAATGAAGAAAAGTGAAAGTAGGCTTTTGATGTGATAGTTACTCACATTTATCTTGCTTCTATTCTTTCCAATCTTGGTTTCTATGACTAAGTTAAACAGACAAGCAAACAAGACTTAGTTATGCTCTATAAAGTAAATCTTATATTTTTTTAAAAAAATTACCATAATACTGTAGTGATAGTTCCATACAATTACAGTGCTTTCTCTTTAGAAACATAATTTTAATAGTTGCATTAAGGTATATCGGATGGTTTATTCTTCTTTATTAAATACTCTTTTTGGCTGGCATATTCTAATTATTTTTCCGTTACAAATGAAGACACTGAGCATCTTTGTAGACTTACCCTTTGTTCTGCAGTTTGGATTTCTCTTATAATGTATCTTCAGAAGTCGTACATGAAAGTTAGGATCCTGTTAAAGACATGTGATAAATATTCTGAGCAGTTTCTACCTTTCCTAGTGCTAAAATAATACCATGTGGGGGACAGATGGCCCCTTAGATAGGTCATCAACAGAAGGAAGGTTCTTAAAGAGGTTACAGATGATGTCTCAGAAGAAAGTCAGTGTAAACATGACTATGGAGGAAAGGGAAGCAGGAGGCAAGAAGCAAAAATTTGGGCAGGACATGAATTGGCACCAGGAAGTCTGGCTAGACAGAAACAAACAACCACTTAACTAATGAAGAGGTAGTGGGTAGGATGCCACAGCATAAGAGAATGGATGAGAGAATGAAGATGAAGGAATAGAATGAAAAGGATGAATAGGTTTTCCAGGTAAATACTCAAAGATGGCTATGTCAGATATTCAGCTATTGGTGACAAATGTGGGCACTTGGTCATGGGACTGGTCAGAAGACTAGCTGCTAGTTGAGAACAGGACTAAGCAAGGTTAATTTGATGCTGAGTATCTTAAACTGTTAAAATAGTGTTCTTTCAATTTCTCCCAATAAAAGAATTATTCACAACATCTATAATTTGCATGAGCCTATTGATGGAATTTAAATGGACAGCTGAAGAATGAGAGGTTAGGGATTGATGCTGATACCTTTAGCAAGGATCATTTTGTGTGATGGGAACCAGGAAACTGCAAGGAGAAAAAGAGAATGCCCAAAGGAGCATGCAAAGTCTGGTGAATTAGAAGCAGAGAAGTAAGAATTATCTAATTTTTAAAAGATCTAATTTCAATTAAATTATTGTACAAGTTTCTAAGGTTTTTTCATTATCTTACTTTGGGAGGCAAGAAGGGAAGGAAAATGCTCACCTGTGTATGTGCATTTTGCACAAAATATTATCATGATATTTGTCCCTTAGTGAAAGAAAGGGAAACATTCTACTTATGTGTTTAGGGTTCAGATGGCAAGTGCGTTTTGGCTTAAAATATATGATGAATCAGAAAATACCTTATATATTGGACAGCATGAGCCAGCTAAAAGAATAAATTTATTTATTTAGAAATAATTTTAAAATTTTATTTCTCCTAAATGAGCTAAAACCATTGTGACAATAATAATTAGAATCCTACTTCTTTCTGAATGGATGTTTGGTAGAGGAAATAAAGCACTAAGAAAGGAACCACATATGTCATGTGACAAGACTGGGAGAGAGAAACCACTGAGGAGGCAGCCCTGTTTGGGAGGAAAGGGAACATAATCAAAGATCTAAGCCCAGCTCATAGACTGAGGCTAATAATTTGGGATTCTAGCCATGGTGTCTGGATGCTGCTGCACAGAGGCTCAGGGCTACTCTTTCATCTCTTCCCAGGACAGGAAATAGAGGAAACCACATAACTGAGCTCAAGTCCAAGAGAGGTCAATAATATCACATGCAGAGTTCTCCTATCTATCCCAAGGAGAGAATGCCAATTCGTGAGGGTATCTTCTCTTGGACCTAGAATGAGAGAATAAAGAGCAGGTAGTTGGTTCCGTTTCTTTTTTTATTCTCCAAACCCAAATAAAGAAACTTGCTTTTATTGTTTGTACAGGCCTGCTATAAAGACTGTTCAGTTTGGCAGAAGTCTGGTTACAGGAGTGTGTGGTAAAGATGCTTAATGCAGTAGAAACCTGTGCATGGATGGACCAGGAAGAATTCAATGGGGCTGCCATAAAACACTCTTCCTAGCCAGAGGTCAAGTACATAACAATTCACATGAGGAACTTGCACTTCACAACAAAGACAAAAGAAACTGCTATTGCAAACAAATCTGCTTATGTAAGCTTGCTGGATGCTGAGAGCAAAAACTAAAGCATAGGCATGTTATTATTTAGAAATGTTAATAGGATCACCTAATAAAAGTTATAATTATAGAGTATTTATTATACAATACTGACAGCACTAAATAGGAAAAGCAATATATAGAATATGGACAAAATGGTATCCGAGACAAATGCATGTCTTTTAATGTTTTTATTTCTAAATATGAATGAGTAAAATATAAACATTAAACTTACAAGCTTAGAAAAAGAACAACTAAGTAATATAAATAAGCTGTAGAAAAACATATTCGCAATAAATGTAGATTTTTTCTTCCTATGAAGCTGAATTCTTTCTCTCTGAAGTTCCTAATCTCTGCTTTAAGAATCACCAGTATAGATGATATTAAAATGCCCATCTCTCAAATATCACCAGATTTGCATATGCAGTCACCTCGAATCGTGTAGTCTTGTTTCTAGTGGTCTCCTTTAGTAGAGGTTCTGTGTCATAGTGGTAATCCCAGTGTCTAAGTCAGTGCCAGGATGCTCCATAAAATGTTATTAAGTGAACATTTGAATAAATAAATTCTTATGCCATATATTTTAAAAAACTGTATATATCTTAATCCAGTTCATCAAATAAGTGTTTTGTCAAATTTAATCCTTATTAGGATCTCTTCTCATTCTTCATTTTTCAGTGTAGAGAATTCTCAATCTAAATGATAAAAGCATAGCTATCATGGATTATAAACAATTCCATTGTACTTTTTCTTACAGCTAACCTTGACTAATTCTCACATGTATTTCAGAAATATGAATAATGTCTTCATGCAATTCATGTAAGGCACAGAAAATAGGTATCATTATTTCTGTTTTAATGACAGATTTTGAGGTTAGGATGACTCATGAACAGCTGAGCAGCCAGTCAGTAGGAGAAACCAAAATAGAACGGAAACGCCTCCATTTCCACCCCCACGCTCAAACCTCGAGTGCACCCTCCCTAGGGAGATTGAAGCGTGATGTGCCTGTGAGTGAACAGGGAAGCGCTTCCTGCAAGTTACTAAGCTGCAAAGGCTCAGCACTCTGAGCTATCCCTGGTGGTGATCAGTGAGAACCACCCACTCTCAATCCAGCTGATAAAAATGGAAGGGAAGGAGAACTTAGAAAAGCAAGCCCCTTCAATGCTGAGCTCCTCTTATTCTGAGGAAGATATTTCATTTACCTTGAACTGAGTTATCTTCAGAAATTACCTGAACTAAAATATTTTTTTTTCATCCCAGTGAATGTAACCTTAAAATGCAAGCTACTTTGTTAGATGGGCACAGCCCAACCTGTTTTACTCCCTGGGGAGGGAAAATATTTTTCTAAGCATATTTCTCTGATTCTTTTAGGCACACAAAATTAGTGAGGCAGGCTTTTATAGCAGCCTCTATAACTAAATTACTTTTGTAAAATAATCAACAATAGGATATAGCAGGTGTCAGTCTTTGACCTACAAACAACTTATTGTTGCAATTCTGAAGGAGCTTAAGAATATCCTTAGAATATTTGAGGAGCTTAAAGGTAATTTTTAAAAATGTGTTTTAAAGTATTAACTGTCATCCTGTATCCACAAGCATAATGGCCTTAAGTGGAGGAATTAAGAATTGCATCTGTAACGTGTTTGATAAAGTTAAGATGTACCTTTGCCTCCACCATCCAATTCAAATAATAATGTTGTCCAATGCAAATACTAGTTTCCAGTAACTAGAGTCATTCCTTTTCCTACACCTCAGTAACTAGACGCATGCAAGTCTATCTTACTTACTGAGGCTGCTTTCATAATTCCAGTGGGCTGGGTTCTAAGAGAAATTTTAAAACTGTTTTCCTCCCCACTAAGCCCTGTGCCACAGTACTATAGCTTATAGCATCCCACACCTCACAAATATGAGAAAGGGATAGTCATTAAAACTTTTGCTTAATTCACCAAAAAATAAAAATAAAAAAATGGTTACTGTTACTGCCTACTCCACACTCACATAGTTATTTAATCATCTACCACATCCTTATACCACCAATCCTACTTGTTGGATTTTCTCTGCAATAACAGTGCCTCTCTTTCTCCTTATTATTATTAATTTCACTACTTTGTGAATTTAAACTTCTAGAGTTGTTTTACGGCCCCTAACGTCCACCCATCCTACCTCCTCTTAAAAAACAAACATGAATACAAAGCAGTCAAGCCATCGGATGGAAGGAAAGGAGCTTGGAACTGAGAGAAACATTTCACCAACAGAATGTAAACCAGATACATTAAACTCACACTTGACCATAAAGAACAGCCTGAGTCTGATAGAGGGACGACAGCCAAAACAGAAGGTTCTTGTGGTGAGATGGGTGATACGGTCAGGCTGGAAAAACCTCTCCATTCCTTCCTGTGGGCACCTGAATTCCACAGGCTTGCAGATGGCAAGAATCACTGAATTACGATTCCTTAGAGTTTTCTGTGTGCTAGTCAGAGACCTTGCACATGGCATTGAGCTCAGGACACGACGATTTCAGTTCCTTAAGCAAACTCAGATAAAATGAGGCGGAATATGTTTCTAAAATAAGATTTTCTAGGGAGTGTTAGTAAAATGTGACACTATCCTAGTGTAATCCAACAGGTAGGAGGTTGGATGGCCTCCCAGGCCTTCAACACACTGTATATTTGATGTGCACAAGAGGAAATGCTCTAAAGACATGCATTTTCTTTTACGTTTTACACTAATCCAATGGAAAAACTATATTCAACCCATGGATCTGTATCCACACAGTTTGACAATAATTTACTTCTTTCTGGAAGCTATGAGCACAGTGTAATTCCTGAGAAATTTTAATAATGACATTTTAATTATAATTAAGTGAAACCTAGCAAATTTGGCTGTATCTGGAGGAACTCCACTGTGGGAAATAAATTCTTAAGGTAATTTTTTTGTTTCATATTTTATCCTACACAACCTTACCTAATCTAAAATTTCTCAAGGTTAATGCAGCACCAGCTGGGTACTCTCATTTCTGTCTGTCTAAAGGGAGAATTTGAGATAATGGTTGACATGTCAAAAAAGTGGCAACGTGAAATGGAAGCTAAACTTCAGAATGAAGTGTTCCCCTAGAGGGTAAAGCTGTCACTGATCACCTTCTAGACATTCTTATTCTGGCATCCATGACCCTTGCTGAGAGGATCTTGATTGAGATTCAGAGTATCCAAGGAACACTCTGAAAACATAGGCTGTACAATGTCATAACATTTGTAAAGGAGTGCATGATCCAAACTTATTAAAACCTAACATCCAGAATCTCTTTAAGTTTTACCTTTTGTTGTGTGATTTCTTGCCTCACGAATTTCTTTTCCAAGGGTGTGCTATTATTTCTCCTACTGTCATTACTTTTCTCATTCGATTCAGCCTACTTTCACAAGCGCTCATTTTCTAGTAATTAATTCATTCAACAAATGTCTGCTAAGGGCCTGTTACAGTCCAGGTCCTGGTCTAAGTGCTGGAGAAAGGATAGTGAAATGAAAAACAGATCCATTGCCTCAAGAAGCTAATGGTTTAGTGAGGGGGTGTAGTAAAAAACTAGAGGGGGTGTAGTAAAAAACTACAGTGGCTCACACCTGTAATCCCAGCACTTTGGGAGGCTGAGGTGGGCGGACCACAAGGTCAGGAGTTTGAGACCAGCCTGGCCAATATGGTGAAACCCCATCTCCACTAAAAATACAAAAATTAGCTGGGCATAGTGGTGTGTACCTGTAATCCCGGCTACTCAAGAGGCTGACGCAGGAGAATTGCTTGAACCCAGGAGGTGGAGGTTGCAGTCAGCCTAGATCACGCCGCTGCACTCTAGCCTGGATAACAGAGCGAGACTCCATCTCAAAAAACAAACAAACAACAACAAAAAAAAAACTAGAAAACACCAACCTGGGCTATATAGCAAGACCTCATCTATACTCAAAGTAAAAAAGATAAACCAGGCATGGTGGAGTTTGCCGGTAGCCCCAGCTGCTCAGGAGACTGAGGTGGGAGGATTGCTTGAGCTCAGAAGTTCAAGTTCAAGCAGTGAGCTACAATTGCACCACTGCACTCCAGCCTGGGTGACAGAGTGAGCTCCTGTTTCAGAAAAAGAAAAAAAGCAACAACAAAAGTAGAAAATAAGTAAATCAGATAATAGTGTATTTGAAGGAAAGAACAATGACCAATGTGGCTGGAACAAAACAGGTGACGGGAAAGCATCCCAGATGAGACTAGAGACTAGTGAGGAGGTCAGATCTTCTAGAATGTCATAGGCCATGTCATACACTCTGAAACACTGTTCCGATGTTCAGGTGTTTTTTGTTTTTTTGTTTTTTATTTTTTCCCAAAGTCCATTGAGAACAATTAAAGTGTTTTAATCTATGATATGATCTAATTTGCAATTTTAGAAGATTGCCCTGTTTTCTGTGTGGAAATAGGTAGAAGGGTCACTAGAGAGGGCAGAGAAACCAGTGTGGCTGCCACTGGAGGAATGGAGGATGATGGGGCTGTGATGAGGACAATGACAGTAAAGATAAAATCCGTTCAATGGATTCTGGGTATGCTGCTTAAGCAGGCCTGAAGAGCCTGCTTATGATTTAGACATGAGGCATAATAGCAAGGTAAATAACCAGGATTTTATCTTGTCATTAGCTTCATCAGCTGTCATAACAAGTATAATAGACTGCAGGGCATAAACGACAGAAATTGTTCCTCACAGTCTGGAGGCTGAGAAGGCCACGATCAAGGTGCCAGCCAATTCATTTCCTGGAGAGGACTCCCTCTCTGGTTTACATATGACTGCCTTCTTGCTGTATCCTCACATGGTGGATAGAGAAATCATCTCTTGTGTCCCTTCTTATAAGGACACTAATCTCATTCATGAGGGCTCCACCCCCATGACCTAATTACCTCCAAAAGTTCTGCATACAAACAACATCCATTGGGAATAAGGGCTTCAATATATAAATTTGGGGGGAGGCACAAATATTCAGGCTATAGCAAGAACTTAGAGAATGGTGATGCCATTTTCTGAAACGAAGGATACATGGAACAAACAGCTTTTGAGGGACAGAGGAAAAGACAGAACTACTAATTCTCTTACATTTGAGATGTTACTATAGGTGCTAAGCATTGAAATTAGAGTTCCAGTCTGGTAAATCATCAGTCTTTAGGTGGTCTTCAAGTCCATAGGCCTGAGTACTGTCACTGGTGGAGAGCACCAGGGACAGAGAGCTGAGAGGTCAAATAGATGTGGATAAAGGGCCAACATACTTTCTCAAGACATAAGTTGCTTTGTATATTGCAGTAAATGATGACTATGTACCAGACAGTTAAATACACATGCTCTTGCCCTTGAGAAACTCACTATCCCATGATGGAAATAGAAGCATAAATAGATAGTTTCAGATAATTTTAGTGTAGCTTATTTAGGTACTTCTTTTTTAATTTAGCGAATGAGCTGTCTCTAGTCCCCATGTGAATTAGTCTGTTTTTACACTGCTATAAAAAACTACCTAAGACTAGGTAATTTTTGAGGAAGAGGTTTAATTGACTCACAGTTCTGTAGGCTTAATGGGAGGTATGATTGAGAGGCCTCAGGAAACTTACAATCATGGCAGAAGGCAAAGGGGAAGTAGGCATGTCTTACCATGAAGGACCAGGAGAGAGAGTCAAGGGGGAAGTGCCAGACACTTTCAAACACCTAGATCTTGTGAGAACTCACTCACTATCATGAGCAAGAAGGAAATCTGCCCTCACGATTCAATCACCTCCCATCAGGCCCCTATCCTGACACATGGGGATTACAATTCAAGATGAGATTTGGGTGGGGAAATAGCCAAACCATATAACCAAGGATTATGGCAGGATAGATAGACAGATCTAGAGAGAGAACAGTTCTGATCATATTTGTGCCCTTCATTTATTCACAAATATTTTTCAGAATTTAATCTGGTCCAGGAACTATTTTAGGTTCTAGAAATACAATCAAGAGAAAGACAGACATAATTACTGGTGTCACGGCTCAGTCGGGAAAATAGACATTTAGGAGATAATTACAAAAATAACTTACGATTGTGATACAAGAGATAATGGATAAGTATAAGGTTTCTCTGAGAGCATATACCAGGCTGAACCTGGCCCCATCTGGACTAGGAGGACTAGGAAGTCATGTTTTAAGCCTAGACTCGAATGATGGTTCATTGAAACTCAGGAAATTATAGCAGTGAGAGAAGAGTCAGTAAGGTGAACAGCATAAGAAGAGACACCTAGCTGAGAAGAAATTTGACATGATGAAGGAACAAAAAGAAAATGACATGGCCAAGAGGTGGTGAGGGGGAGTTTGGCTGAAATGTGGGCAGAGGCCTGGTGCTGCAGACCTTGGAGGCTACGTTGATAATTGTGACTTTACCTTAAGAACCAGGGGAAGTCATTGAGGGAAGTTCAATAGGGGGAGACACGGTCAGATTGGCATTTTAGGAAGGTCACAGTTGCTATTTGAAGGAGAAGATTGAGATGACTGGAAAGTCTTCAGATAGTTTGATAATAACCCAGGCAGAGAGGTACAAGCCTCATAAAGGCTCTCAAGAATAGGGGCTCAATCAATGTATCCAGCCAAATTTCTATTTACCAAATAGGGAAATTACATAGAGAAATTAGATGATTGTTTTTTCCCAAACACATTTGAGGGCTTATAGTCTCCAAGCACTTTGCTCCCTATGTTTGGAAAGATCTCTGCTTCCAGCTTTATTAGTTACTTTTCATCCACTATCTTGAAAGTATTTTTTTTCCATGAAGAGTTTATTGGCTCTCATTAGTTAATCTAATTTTCCTTTCTTAGTGTCCAAGGATTTCTTTTTTAAAGAATATGAGATAAAAAATGTTGAGGGTACATGACTCAGACACCTTTCCACGGTTTTAGCATACTGGTAGCTGGATAGTACAATTACTCTGTAGAGAAAATTCTACAAGGTGAATATGCCAATAGTGGAAGGCACAAAAGGGTCAGGGCCTGAGAAACGGTATAGGATTCTCAGCTAGAATTAGGTTCCTCTGTGACTAACAGAAAGCCCCCAAATAACAGTACCTTAAAAGTTGATTTCTCCCTTCTTTTTTTTTTTTTTTTTTTAAGAATCGATACCCAGAACATCCTTTATGGTAGTAATTAGTTCATGGTAACTGCATGAAAAATTTCAGGAGCAATTTACAATTTCCCAGCTTAAAGAACATTGCCACCAACATAACCAATTTATTAAAAGTCAATTATTAAAAGGTAACGCACCTCCTGGTGTGGGCAGGGATTGGCAGAGGGGGGACAGAGAGCTAGCAACAGGGTCCTGTGCGGCCTTTGGAAGCTGAGCCAGAGAGAACCATCTGAGCCCAGAGCTTGAGACCAGCTTGGCAACAGTGAATCCAATACTCAACAACAACAAAAAATCTTTAAGCCAGGTAGTGCTAAGTGAGACTGTAGTACCCAGCACAAGCCAGGAGGATTTGCTAGGCCTGGGTGATTGAGGCTGCTGAGCTTGTGATTGTGCCACCACATTTCCAGCCTGGCAACAACAGCAAGACTGGTCTCAAAAAAAAAAAAAAAAAAAACCCCAAAAAACTCAAGAATATAATGAATGATACCCAATGTGCCTTTTCTAGAAAAAGTTGCCAAATAGTATCTCTTGATCTGCCTGAAGCATGTCCCTCTGATACACAAAGCAAGCATGTTCTACACCCAATGTTGATGCCGGTTAAAGTTTTCATAATCAAACTGACGGCAGCTACTGGTCCTTGGGATTGACATCCTCTGGGAATATAACCTTCTCTTGGGCTAAGATGCTGCCGCCAGCTCTAAAACGGCACTCTGTTCTCAAAACCTCGTAGCAGGCTCCTTGCTCCAATACTCAGCTGCCAAACATGCTGCTGATTCTTCACGAATTTGCAACCTCATGGCTACCCCGTCTAAGTTGATTTCTCCTTCTTGTAAAAAGTCTAGAGGCAGATAGTCTAGACACTTAAGGTACTTCTAGAAACCTACACTCAATCTATGTTTTGCTCAGTCAAACTCAATGTGTGACTTCCATTAGATGGTTGAAGATGACTGTTTGTCTCTATCAATGTGTGACTTTCAATAGATGATTGAAGATGGCTGTTTGGCACTGTCTGAATTAAGCCAGAAGGAAGGAGGAAGAAGATGAAAAAAAGGCATGCCTCTACCCCTTAGGACCATGTCTCTGAAGTTGTATACAACATTTCTGCCCTCATATAATTGGGCAGAACTTAGTCATAGAGTTACATACAGTTGCAAGGGAAGCTATAAGGTAGCTATGTGCTTAGTTAAAAATTGGGATTCTCTTACTAAGGTAGATGAGGAGAACATATATTTGGAGAGGCAACTATCCATCTCTGCTACAAGATCTGATACAATATTGTGAGACTATAAACATACTAAAAAGCTCCAGGGATCATGCGGAAGTCAGAAATTATTTGGGATTCCAGTGAATGGAATGTTGATCATAAATGAGAAATGATGCCTGGGATAATTCCTAGTGAGCCCTGGCTTTTAGAGTTGGGGATGAAGTCAGCCAGCTATAAAGAGCAAGACTGGGTGGGATACTTTGAAATGTCATATCATTGTGTATGGCTTTTGTGGTAGTTACTGCTTCTTTTTAGAATAATTCTCATAACTATATAGAAAGCTCACCTTTGCAACTTCTGTATGCCTAATACAATACTTCACTCACACCCAATTGTTTTACTCAAGCGAGTAGTTTTATGGTAACTGCATTTGGGGAAACAGTTTTACAGAAGAGTTAACACAATGGGCAGATTCCAGGTGTGCTGTCATTTGGAGGAGGCAAATCCATACAGACAAGAAGTAGACTAGTGGTTGCCTAGAGCTGGAGGAGGGTGGGGATAAGGAATGGATTACTAGTGGGACTGGGTTTCTTTTTGGGGTGATGAAAATTCTCTAAAATTGATTGTGGTGATGGTTGCATAACTCTGTGAATAGCAGTGAATTGTGCTATTGTACATTTTAGGTAAATGGTATCGTATATGAGTTATATCCCAATGAAACTGTTAAAAAAGAATGAGAAAGACCAAGTAATTTGCCAAGGTAGTCTCTCAAATGTGGTGTTGTTTTTTCTTTGAACCTCTTAACAAAGCTTTTAAAGACACAGAAGAATCATTATGGTTCAGAGTCCTGAACAGTACCAGGCTGTCTTTTGAGCTGTTGTCTCTTGAAACTTGTAGCGTGCCTTGTCAGGTATGTTATCAAAAGAAGTAAGGAAAAGAATGGCTTCAGGTCCTATTGCCCTCAAATCTGAGACTTTCAGATTAGAAGTTTAACGTGATGTCCTTGGGCATGGGAGGGAGGGAGTAGGTGTGAGGGAGATCCACCTTAGATTTTAACCTCCCTAAAGGTATATGCCAGTTGTAAATATGTGCCTCGTTGAATTATTCTGGGAGGATGCATTTTTATCATAGTCTCAGAGGAATTTATTGCTTCTCCCGCCTCCATCTCCAAAAGAGGGAAGCTTTAAAAATGTGAAGTATAAAATGCGTCATTAAAAAAAATTCTCATTTCCTAGTTTACACTTATTTTGTTTCACTGATCGGGAGAGAAGTGAAGAGAGGAAAAAGGCTGGGTTAAGGCAGGCAGGCCAGGGTGGTGGTGGAGCGACTCATTCTCAATTTCTTCAAGGAGGAAACAATATTTCTTAAGACACAGCCTAAGTTAAACTTGGTAGAGCAGGACGGACTGATCAAATGTGCTTGTTCTCTCTTCTTTTCCTGTAATCATTTTAGGAGAGGGAATGGTTTACAGGGACAAACATCAACTCTGATGAATCAAATGAAATGAAGGAGAAAGTCATACTTCATATAAACACTGCAAATCAGTGTTAGCCCTCCTTACCCTCTCCATTGAAGATGCCTGCCACATGAATGATTCATGTTGAACCATCAACTCAGTACAGTCACTCTGCAAGAACACCAAGGGTTTGCTTACACATAATTACTCAGAACTGAGTAGGAGGAAATCCTTGTCTCGGATCATGGTAGATAATGGAATTCCAACTAAGGATGCCTTGGCAAAGTAGAAGTACTTTCCCTTGGACCTTTGAAATCCTTAATGAGTTGAATCATGTCAAGTAACAAAATAAACAAGGATGAGAAACATCAGTTGGGTTCAGTCCAAAGTCTAGCCTGCCTAAGATTGGGCTTCCCCCATCATTGCTTAAACATTATACAGTTTTCTATCAGCCAAGCCTGTGGTTTTTTTTTTTTTTTTTGGTTTTGTTTTGGGTGTTTTTTTAATTTTTTTAATTTTTTTTTTTTTTCTTAAATCAGATTTCAAAAGCCAGGCACTAACTGATGGTAATTAGTAGGCATTGGTTGCAGTTTATTCTTGCTGTTCTTTCCAGGCATGCATAATTTTGTGAAGAGAAAAGAAAATCCAATTACCCCAAATCTAGTCAGTGTGGCTCATCTGGTGTTGTGTTAGATCTTTAGAAATGGTTCTTAACAATGGAAAGGAAGACATATGGTACTTGAGAACAGCATCTTGCAACCTTATTTATAATATTAAGAAAAAAAAAGCCTAGTCAGGTGAACATTGACATCCTACTTTATGAAAATCTGACACAAGAAATGTTGATCCCATAACACATGTGACATAAAGACTTGCTCATGTCATAAAGAATTTATTGGTGATTTTATCTCTAGTGTCCCTTTTACATTTTAAAGGATTTCCTTAAAATATTTG
>NW_016805130.1:2698520-2783788 GCF_001698545.2 Rhinopithecus bieti | reverse complement strand
TTTTTTTTTTTTTTTTGGTTTTGTTTTGGGTGTTTTTTTAATTTTTTTAATTTTTTTTTTTTTTCTTAAATCAGATTTCAAAAGCCAGGCACTAACTGATGGTAATTAGTAGGCATTGGTTGCAGTTTATTCTTGCTGTTCTTTCCAGGCATGCATAATTTTTGTGAAGAGAAAAGAAAATCCAATTACCCCCAAATCTAGTCAGTGTGGCTCATCTGGTGTTGTGTTAGATCTTTAGAAATGGTTCTTAACAATGGAAAGGAAGACATATGGTACTTGAGAACAGCATCTTGCAACCTTATTTATAATATTAAGAAAAAAAAAGCCTAGTCAGGTGAACATTGACATCCTACTTTATGAAAATCTGACACAAGAAATGTTGATCCCATAACACATGTGACATAAAGACTTGCTCATGTCATAAAGAATTTATTGGTGATTTTATCTCTAGTGTCCATTTTACATTTTAAAGGATTTCCTTAAAAATATTTGACTTGAAGCTTTCTGGGAAAGCTTACACAATAAAACTAAAAACATCTGATACAATTTTGAAGGACTTAGATTCTTCAAAGCAAGGAAGGTGAAAATTTCTACTCAACTTTGTAAAGGTTGGGTCTATGACAAAATATCTGATAGATTAGATTATCTTGTTATTTAAATTACTCCTTGAAATGCTGGTTAGTTTCAGAAACTTCTTTGATCTTTAAGTTTCGGAGAATGTTTTAGTATTGCAATAGTAAATATTCAATAGAATTTTGGTAACAAAATATACCTTTTATCATTTGGATTAACATTGTTAGGTCATGTTTTTCTTCTCTATATATTTATCTCTGAAGAATAAATGACATTAAAGGTGAATCAAACTAAAATTGCATATATTGTTTTTTGCCCGAGAGAATTCTCTTGCTGCAAGTAAAAGCACACAAAAAATGTTATTGAAAAAATTCAGGTCTACATTTTTAAATAAGCCCATTTTGAACCCTTCTGATACAAGCATTGTTCAACAACACTTTGTGTTTATAATAGATTTTCATTAACCACCCTTTGTGTCTGACAGATATACTGTCATGTTCTGATGACTTCCTGTTGGACATGAGCAGAAGGGCACCTCCCAGGATTGCAAGACCATCTTTGGCTCCAGAAAATTTTTCTATTCAACGTATAGCAAGACATTGATTACGGGCAGAATTCTCCAGTTATAAGAGCTTTGCTTTCTTGTCTGGATAATAGTTTGATCATACCATATTTTTGCCAAAGGATTGCTAACAGACTCTGACACCTTATAAATTTAAGTCCAAATTCCTCAACATAGTCACCAGGTTCTCATCATGGGACTTACTGTCTTCCTTTTACTTCCTCCCGCAAATCAAAACCTACCTTCTGTTTCAGTCAAGACCTTCTTCCTGCATTCATGCTGATTTCCCTCTCAGAGCCCAGGCTGTCCCATACCCATTCATCTTTTTCATACATCCAGTCTAAGATTCCAAAGAAAGCATACTTTCTGGACCAGGTGTTACGCTGGGCATCATGACAGCAGAAAGGTGAATAAGGTACAGTCTCTGTCTTTGAGGAACTCATAGTTTAGGGTTGAATATGGACATTTAACCAAATATATAAAGTAACGCAATGAAGTAAGGGCATTCAAGATTAATTAAGGAAGGGATTTATTTTAGGGAATGACATAACAGAAGAGGCTGTAGTTGATTTGAACCTTGAAGAATAAACAGGAGTCTACCATGAGCATTTGGATTTTGTCTAGTAAGTTTTTTTATGTCTAGTATAGACCTTCAAAAATATTTATTGAAAGAGCCAGCAAAATGCTAAATGAGTTTTGGTGGTGGGGAGTTTGTTTTAATACACTTTTCTTCCCCAATTCTGACAACAGCCTTGTGAAGCTGGTAAGGCTGTTAGAGCTATACAAATAAGATACAGGCCCAAAGGAAGTTGACCCAATACGTGGAAAATCTGATACCACATCCATTCTTCTGACTCTAAGGCCTTTGTTCTATCTACTCTGCCTTTCTACTTCCCTGAGTGCTCTTTTGAATTTCCTGACTGCTCCCATCACAAATAAACACAGAGCAGACACTCAACAATTGTTTATTGATTGAGAGAGGCATATCACTTTGATGTCAAAATTTTAATGCAGATTTTCCAAACACTTTAATAGCGCCTAAACTGGGCTTTATACTTCTTTAACTTGGCCCATTGACATTTCTCTGTCTTTATACTTCCTGAGGCAGGGATGAACTGCTTGCTTATTTGAAAACAAAAGCATGTAAACTATAGGCCATCAATACTGACCATATTGAAGAATCTCACTCCTAGGATATAGTCAGAAGAGTGTTAGAAGGAAAAACAAGAGGAGGAGGCAAGTCCACAACCATATAGGAACTTCTCAGAAGTCACTTATCTCCTAGGCAAATAATACCAATTACTCTGCAAGTTTTCTCTATAGCCCTGGGGCATGGTATGAGACTTTTTAGTTGCCCAAGTGCTACTTTCAGAGGTTCAAAACCACAGAATGGATATTAATTTCCACAACTGCATTAATGTATCTCCTTAGAGAAGGAATTGAAAGTCTTTCACTCAATGTCAAGCTTTCCCAGGTCTTTACACTTGAGCACCCACCAGCTGTTCTACAGGCAAGTCATGGGGTCATAATTGGGGAGCAATGTTCTCCCCAAATGTATGCTTTCCTTTCAGATAACTCTCCCAGAACACCCCACTGACCCTTTGTGCCTTAGTGATGAAAGAACATTTTTAGGTGAGCTGGTGTATTTTACATAATGTGTTCCCAGATGCTTTCCATGAATGACTCAGGCCATGGTAAGCTGCATAAAATTCTGGTGCAGCAGCCGGAAGAAAGCTGCACTCTGTTTAAGCATGAGTGTTGTGTTGTGAACAGGCTGAGTAATGATGTTCTGTGAGTGACTAGTCCAAGGAAAGGCGAGTAGGAGTCAGACTCTCTGACTTCAAATGTCAGCATAGATGGAACAAAAATGAGCAGGTTAGTTAAACTCTTTGGGCCTCAGTTTCTCATTTGTGAAGCAGGAAAATTAATAGCTATTTTTGCCCATTTGACTACAGTGGCAGGAAAGGTCATGTGTAAAATCAGGTTGACTCTTATTTATTGAATGTTTCATGAAAGAAGCATACATGTCTTCAGAGAATATACCTGAAGAAAAAAGAGATTGTTTCAACCAATGTTTAGTGTCTGGTGCTAGGGATATGGCAGTAAACAGATGTGTTCTTGCCCTTAAGGGCTCATGTGGTAATTTAGGAAACTGAGACTAAATAATTAATTGCACATTTAATTATACAATTAAAATTGTGATAAGTATCACACAAGAGAATTATGTATAAGAGTATAAGAGCAGAAGAAGACAGTCTAGTCTCAAGAAAAGGTTCTGTATGGGAATGACATTTAAGTTGAATTGTGAGAGAAGAAGGGTAAATTGGGAAGTGGCAAAGATGTGGGAGATGCCTTTTTAAAAGGAGGAAGTGTTATATGTAAAGGTTTGTGAGGCAATTGCATGTGGCAGGAACATAGAATTGAAAGCAGGACTTCAGGGCTGGGGCAGCGGGTGTGGTACTACATGGTGCTGAGGGACCACCGTGAACCAGCTCACCTGGGGCCTTGTATGCCAAGTGAAGGGCTTCCAATGGTTATTGTAGGAAGAAAAAGAGACTTTGCAGAGTTCTAATGAGAATGGCTTCATCACACCTTTTTTAATAATTACACTGAATGCTGGGTGGAAAATGAATTACTGAAGCATGAGACTGCAGAAGAGGACACCCAAAAGGACATTTAGAAAATGGAGTCTACCCAGTTTCTTCCTGCTGTGTACCAGGAATCAAGGGCCACCATTCTGGTGCACTTGAATAGATCCTGACTTTTTGTCCTTTTATGCACATCAAACCACACGTAATGTTCTTATATTCTATTCTTTCTAAATCTCTGCATGATAAGATAAAATGTGATTATTTCTTGACATGATGTTGATAGGTGGTAAGCTAGCCTCCCCAACTAACATAGCTATATTCTAATAGTATTATAACTGTCTTTTCTCTTCATTAAATATTTACTAAGAAAATAAAATCTAATTGTAGAGATAAGTTGAAGATAGATGGATGAATACATAGATATATAGATAGGTGAAGATAGATAAACAGATAGATGAATGTGTGGATAGATAGATAGATAATATCAATTAATATGCTTTTAGCTGCAGAAAACAGAAATCCCACATAATAATAAGTCTTGAGGCAAAGCGGTTCCAGATTAGTGAATTTGTTGATTCATCATCATTTTAAGAACCTAATTATTTTCTTTATTTCTACCTGACTATCCTCAACATTTGACAATCTCTCTCCTTTTTAAAATTGCATATATGTTTGTGGGGTATAATGTAATGTTTTCATATAAATCTTGATGGTCACAAGCTGGTTGCTGTTGTCTTGCAGTCGCACCCCATCAATCCAGAGTTGTGAAAAGGGTTTAGCTCTTCCAGGTGTATTCTTGAGAGATAAGAATCCTGTCTCAGAAGATCCTCAGCCAACATTATTCATGTTTCATACTAGGCAATTCACAAGGGAATAAAATGCCTATTATTTTGAATTTATTAACTCAATTGTCTTAGAGTTATTACAACTCTCATCCTGGGACTGAAATTTAAGGCAGGCTTTCTTGAAGCAAAAGGCCTTGCTGAGTCTCTATAGAAAATTAAGATTTATTATTAAGGAGAAAGGGGGAATGGCTTTTGGATGGCTGAGACATCAGTGGTGTCTGCTTCACATATGAAAATGAAAGGTAAATCACAAAAACAGTCAAGCAAATGAATGATACTCAAAGTGTCATGGCAGCTTGCAGCATCAACATTACCTGTCAGCGTGTGAGAAATGTTAATCCTCTGGCCCTACTCAGGACCCATTGAATCAGAATGTTTGAGGGTGGGCCCAGAAATCTGTGTTTTAGGTTCAGCAAGTGACAGTGATGGAGAGAATAGTTTAAGAATCATTGCTCAAGTCAAAACGTGTTTCAGAAGGTTGAATGACACCAAGCAAGGAGTTGAAAACGTGGATCAGAGCTGGGGGAGAGGGATCAGAGCTAGGAAATTTGACTAATCAATTAAAACACAGGCCTTGTATCATGCTAATAATGGAGACATTTTGCAAGGAAGTCATTTACCATCCTCTGAATCATATTACCTTCCTTATCTACCGGTAGAACCATCTTGGCTGCCAGAATAAGACAAATGATGTAAAGATAAGAAAATATTCCACAAAAACTATCTGAGGAAAGCATGATAAATAATTCACTGGGAATAATGCCTAGGCACAAAAGAATTTGAGTAAGTTTAGAATTTGGAAAATAGATAATAAATTCTGGGACATAAATATGGAAATGAAAACATGGAGTGACTGGAAGGCATGCTATTTTACAGATCCAGAACAACAATTATAGGTTCTTTCTCTGGACATTCCCAGATGCTGATCAAAGAACACTTGATACAGCTGCAAACTGCCAGCTAGTAAATCTATATGGAAATTTACAATGTACATGGGGAATACTTTTGTGAATCTGAATTGTGGGAGTGGAGATAAAAGTTTTCATGTATTATTTTTTATTTGTATGAGTACATGTAGAAGCCACACACCTGCTACAGATGTTGCTCAAGGAAACACATAAGTCTGACTTATAACAGGCTGAATTGTTTTCAAAATAAAAAGTGTAGAAAAGAGTAGAACAGAGTCCACAAAGACCATCCTAAGCACATCGTCTGGAAAAGGAAATGCGTGGATTTCTGCTGCCTTGGCATATCCCAGCATCATGGTCAACTGAATTTAACCATAAAAGACTTCCTTTAGAAGAGAAGAAAAGGGCAAAACAGATTCACAAGAGGACTGGAAGCAGAGATGTTAACACTTAGGAGGTAAAAGAGAAAAACAAGTTAGACATCAAGCCATAAGAATAATCACCTCCAAAAAGCACCCTGGCTAGCCTCAACCTTGTTCGAAAGGTACTTGTACACAATTAGTTTGCGTACTACTTTGAAGTTTTTGGAGGGTTTCTTCTCAAGCAGTGGTTCTCAAATTGTAATGTGTATCAGAATTACCCACACAGTTTGCTAAAACACAGGTTTCAACTCAGTAGGTCTATGGAGGGCCTGAGATTGTGCATGTCTAAGAAGTCAGAAATGCAGTTTGAGGATCACACATTGACAACAACTTAGTTAAGATTTTGAAGTTTTTTTTTTTGTACTTTTTAATATTTTCTACTTTTCATTTTTGCTGACACACACACACACACACACACAAACACACACACACAAACACAGCCCTCTGACAAGACCTAGAACTTGCTTCATAGTCCAGGAACATGGGATTACTGGTGACTGAAGACAGCTAGAATAACACTACGTTTGGTACCTCTCATGCTGATTACTCAAGACACAACATTACAAGGGCAGAGGAGGAAGTTCTGCAAGTGTAACTTTTCTTTTTCATTTACCAAACAGAGGAATGAAAGTCTCTTGGAATTCTAGATAGAATGTAAGTATTATATTAGGAAGGAAATAAGGAAAAAAAGAACAAGGTATGGCCAAAAATTAGTTTGCTAATAGTTTTAGAGAATGTCATGCACCTCTAACAGAGAAGTTTGAATGCATGAAATCCTGAACATAAAGTTGACTACTAGTATATTAGAATTAGACATGAGGCATAAGTTTATAATATATAAAAATAAGTTATGAGACATAAGTCTATCATTATTTTAAGAAGAATGATTAATTTACCAAAGACAGTTGAAGCTGGACTAGCTGAAAAAATATATATGTATTAGTCCATTCTCACACTGCTATGAAGAAATACCTGAGACTTGGTAACTTATTTTAAAAAAGAGGTCTAATTGATTCACAGTTCCACATGGCTGGGGAAGCCTCAGGAAATTTACAATCATGGTGTAAGGCACCTCTTCCCAGTGCTGCAGGAGAGAGAATGCGCCAAGGAGGAATTAGCCAAATACTTATAAAACCATCAGATCTCATGAGAACTGACTCACTGTCATGAGAACGGCAGGGGACAAATCACCACCACAATTCAGTTACCTCCACCTGGTCTCTCCATTAACACGTGGAGATTACGGGGATTATAATTCAAGATGAGATTTTTGGTTGGGACATGGCCAAACCAGATCATATTGTGACTAGGATATAAAGTTATAGTCATTTTTTAAGTGTTGTGATTCTGAAGTTTTATACTTAAAACAAAAACATAGTGGTTAGTCCAACAACTCTACATATGAAGATTAGTATTGCAGAGTAACCATTTAAAAATGTACATAGACCAGGCACAGTGGCTCACACCTGTAATCCCAGCATGTTGGGAGGCCAAGGTGGATGGATCACTTGAGGTCAATAGTTTGAGAACAGCCTGGTCAACATGATGAAACCTCATCTCTACTAAAAATACAAAAATTAGCTGAGTGTGGTGGCACATGCCTGTAATACCAGCTACTCAGCAGGCTGAGGCAGGAGAATCACTTGAACCCGGAGGCGGAGGCTGCAGTGAGCAGAGACCTTGCTGCTGCATTCCAGCCTGGGTGACAGAGTGAGACTTTGTCTCAAAAAAGAAAGAAAATGTACATACGTTTTTCAAAAATAAAATTTATTTTATTTCAAATATACGAGAGTAATGATTGAATGTAGAATTTTCTGAAAATTTGGAAAATTTGACTTAAAACATTTACTCAGTCTCACTGTAGAAAGACAATAAATATTAATATTTTATTGCATTTTAGTCTTTTAGGCATCTTCTATGTAATTTTGATACATAAATTTTACATATAATTTTACAGTGCTTATTTTACTAAATATTATGAGTATTTTTCCATTATTAGAAATAACCATTAGTATATTTAGTGTCTACATGGACTGAATGTACAATCTACTTGAATTTCTTTTTATGGTCAAATGCTTTGTTTCTGCCTTTCCTCCATATTCTAAATAGCACTACAATGAGTACATTTGTACACAAAAATTTCCTTGTATTTAACATGATTTTCGTAGAATAGATTCTTGGATTTAAAATTACCTGTCTCAGACTTGGAAATTTAAGATGCATTCTACACATTGTCAAATTATTTTCCAAAGAAGCTATAACATTTCTCTTTCCTGCTAACAATACACTATCTCCAGTATTGAATATCCTAAATTTAATCTCTGCCAATTGGATAAGTAAAAATTTAGATCTTGTTTTAATTTGCTTTTTGTTGTTTACTAATAAATTTTTTTCATGTTGGCTGATGAAATATATTTTCTCTTATACGCATTTGACTTTCAATTCTGTTCACTTTCAATTCAGATATCGATATTTATTTATGAAAAATATGAACATGCATTTCTGAGAATTAATAAAATAAAATAAAACCTAGAAACATAAAACATCTTAGTTGGTCTGGGAGAACCAAGTGTCATAGGTATAGAATAACTTATGCTTTCCAATTTTCACCTTTCGGAGCCCAGACAATTCAGTATTGTGTTTGAGAAAAATAATTCCAAAGTAAAACAATCATAACATTAGGATAAATAACATCATTTAACCTAAATCTTTCCCAGGGTAAGTGCAACATCAAAGATGTGGCCTGTTTAAAGACAATTGCCCTCAAATGGAAGATGTATGGTCAACGTCAAAAAGTTTGGGTTTTTTCCTCAAGTGATCAACCTGTAAATGGGAAGAGGGGCAACATGTTTAGTGGCAAACATGCTAAATAACTGCTTCACCATTTCCCAAGTATTTACTGACCACTGGAATGGACACATCCGCCAGTCCACAGTTAAGTAAAGCAAGTTTCACTCAAAGAAAGCAAGTTTGGTGATCTTTGTAGATTTTCAAATGTCCTTCGTCTTGGAAAACGTGATTGACAAAGGAAGTGCCAAAAAGATCAAAGAACTACCTGGATATAAACTGTATCTGGAAACCCCTTTTTTCAAGATTTATCCGTTGGAGGAAATGCCAGGTCTTGGTTAACAGGACAGTTGATGTCCTAGGCTATTGATGAAGGCCATAAATATATGCTCATTATGCTTGTTCTGTCACAGCTTTTGACATCTCTGTATGACTAATCATAGATCAACCACGGAGAAATATAAAGTAAATGACTCCCTTTCCCTAAAGTTCAGAAACGCAAGATGCCTAGAAATTGAATTTCTTGACAATTTTGTACTTTTGCTGTTCTTTCTCAAGAACTGTAGGATAATTGATGCTAAACAGACCTATGAATACTTGGTGTGTTGTGTGTGTGTGTGTGTGTGTGTGTGTAAAATAAGATGGCATAATGATGTTCTATATGGCACTCTAATTTATATTAGAAAAAAATACATTTTAGAAAAAAGCAATTTTATCATGTACAAATTTAATGTCCATGTTTCTGTATCTGTTTTGTTTGTATCAGTGGTATAATGTTTCCCTTAGAAAGGTGAAACCTGTGCCTAATAAGGAGAAAACAATTACTTCATAAAAAATACAAAGCCAGAACTCTGCTAAACATTCAACTATCTATGTGTAGTGTAGAAGTGTTTGTGTGTAGCTATCCTAACATTTCTATCCCCTTTTCTAGCATGACAAGAAGGAGGTAAACAAAAATTTAAAATAGAAACTCCGACTTCTCGTTTGGCCATCCCTTCTGCCAGCTCTCCTGTTTACTAGTAGTTTCTGGTCTCCAGAGAATCTGACCAGCATTGGTTTCCAAAAGCCTATGCCTTTAAGGCAGCAGCTCTTCCCCAAAGACAATTTTGCCCCCAGAGGCATTTGGCAAGATCTGGAAACAATTTTTTATGGTCTATGGGGTTGTGACTGGCACCTAGTGGGCAGAGGCCAGGAATGCTGCTCAACATCCTACAGTACACAGGACAGCCCCACAACAACAGCATATCCAGCCCAAAATGTCAATAGTGATGAAGCTGAAAAACCCAGGGCATGAGCCACAGTGAGGACTCTGTGAAAAGACAAAACAAATGAAAGGAAAATCATTAGACGGTTGACCACTCCCCTACCACAGTCTAGAAAACAATCCATTTGGGTGGAAAGGGAGACAGGACAAATAGGAGGAAGCAAATTGGATAGAGATAGCCTTGGAGTTCCGAGGTGAACTGTCCTCCTCCATCTCCTTCCCTGTCTGCCAGGTTGGGATATCAGAAAGAGAGAGGATGGTTGTGTGTTTTGTTCAGTCAGATAGGATCACAAGGAGATGATGATTACTGTGCCCCAGCACAGAAGTAACAAAAAAGTATGGGTTACCCAGGCCTGGTTTGGAACACGTTTAGAGAATGCCGTTTCTGAAAGGGACTTGTGGATGGGAACGAGAGATACCTCAGAGACTACCTGTGTGAGCCAGTGACTGAGGATTAAATGGGATCCTACCTGAGTACCTAGGTATCTCTGTAATGCTCCTTGATCATGGATACAATCCTGAAGAAGGGGAGTTGACAAAATTGGCTTTCCCCTGGTCCCAGGTAAGGGAGGCTGAAGCAAATTTGATTTATTAAGTGTATGGCTTACATGTCAGAGACTGTGGTCTGAGATTAGTGCATGCTGCAAGTAGAAGTTCTTATCTAAATTGTCCAAATAAATTTTAAATATGTGTCTGTCTTAACTCAATCAAAAACAATTTTCTTTTTCATTCTGTTACATTGTATTAGAACAGGTATTAAACCTTCAAAGTGATATGGTATTTGATTTTGTGATCCCTCCTCTTCCATCACCAAAAGGATTTTGTAATTCTACTCTTTGTGTGTGTGTGTGTGTGTGTGTGTGTGTGTGTGTGTGTGTGTGTGTGTACCAGGGCCTAGTGACATAACTGAAGACCATCTAGTGGGTTTAAAACCAGGGCTAACTGAGTATAAAATATCTGGTTCAAACACATTTCAAATACCAAATTGTCATAATATTAAGGAAAACTTAGTTGTAAAAAAAGTCATTGTCTGGTGTGACAAGCATAGCTTTTGAGTATTTGGTCTGGCTGGTCTTAAAAAATAACAAAAAAAGAAATGCAAGATTATGTAACAGCCCATCACAGACACCTTTGTTAACTAAAGTCAGTATTATCTTTCAAGGGTGTCACAGTTCTATTGATTTGAGTCCTCACCCAGAAACCTAGGGAATTTACCCAACTGTTCATCAAGAATTCTGGACACCATTATCAAAGGAGAAGGACACGTGTTAACAGAGGAACACCTGCTGCCAGCGCAGCAACAATCCAATGTTTGTGCACCAACCCAAAGTGAGAGGAAGGCTTTGCTTCCACAGCACATCTACTCTGTCCTCTTTGGGGGCAAGCTGCTCCTGTGGGTGGGGTGGGTCTTGTCTCCCTTTTTCAGGTACCAATTTGTTTATTTGCTTTCTCTAAACCATTTTGTGAATCCTTTTCTCTCATTGGAGACTAAATGTTAAGAAGAAAACCTGGAAATTCTTTCCTCAGTAAGGATAATTATTTATCAGATAGTCCTTGTTACTATACTCACCTGCCATAAATACAAGCTGACTTGGGACTAACTAATAGTGACATCTACTCTGGTTTCCTTCCAACAAACCTACATCAGGATTGGGTATCCTTCCCCAAAGCATCACTGCTTATGGCTAACTCTTTGATAATGCTCCCGTTTACTTCTTGAGGCACTGAGACATATTATATAAATTAAATGAGTAAAAACATTATCCTGTTATAAAGATATTTCTTGGAGTTCAGAAATAACAAATCTCATCAGAGTTCAAAGATGCATAAAACCATTTCTAACCTACAGGTTAATCTCTTCTCCATCGATAATATTTTGTCTTCCCAAACAGCCTGGAATTGCTGGAAATGTGTCATGTTTCCTTCTCTCAGATTACACAGAAATTGCTTTACTCTTTATTTTGGAACTCATTCCCATCTTTGACATGTCAAGGTGAAAGAGATTAAAGTTATTGCTGATCTGCATAGAACTTTATCTAGCATTAGCCTCAGCCTTTACAGAAATTTTCTTCCCAGTTGGAAGTCACCATTATTTTACAATAGTGGTATCATCATAAAATGTCCTTTGTAGAGGAAAAGAATGTTAGAAGGATCTTAAATAGACACTCAGGAGAAATATTGCGACACAGAGGAGGAGATAATATTGAGTAGAGGCTTCACAATTGTCTTTGTAGTTCTGACAATTTATTACAGTTAAATACTTATATCATTCTTCTATAAAGACAATGCCAAGGGAAAGAAAGGCCAAAATTTATCAGGAAGGACCACAGTACCAGAAGTAAAATTATTAGCAGCATGATGTAATGAATGGAACATGGATTTTAATATAACATATTCATTTTAACATATTAATTGAATCCCTGATATATCAATATCATTATTTCATCTTAAATAAAATATTTATTTCACATTTCTTATGTAAAATAGTGGTGCAGGATTTTTGTATGAATTAAATGAGAGAAGTATATTCATGCACTTAGCACAATAACCAGTTGCAGTACAATCTCAGCTATGCTGGTTTTCTATCCTACTTTCCTCGTCCTTGGTTGATTTAAATGGCTTTCTGATTTTTTGGCCCAGAGTTGTTGACATTCACCTGAGTCTGACCATAATCCCAGACCTACAGAATAGTTTTGATATTTGAGATGATCAACAACAACAAAAAACTTCCAGTCATCTGCAGCTATGTGAATAGGTATTTCTGTGACTCAATGCCAGTACAAAGGCTATACAGTTCAGTATTTCCCATAGTATCCCACAAACTACTTTGTTTTGCTCTCTTAGCCCCTTTCATACTTGTTTCAACTCTTCTTCCTTCCCCATCTTGCCTGAAGCTGCATTGTTCAAATCTTTTCTTCTCTCTGCCTTTCATTCCACTTTCCTTATTTCTCCTCAGCCCCAATCACTCTTTTGCTAACTATATTCAAAATAAATGCCTCATGGTTCAACATTTTGTTGAAATAAAATTCCCATGGTGACTAAAAGTTGTACCAGAAAACACTTCATACAAACTAAAATTTTGTATGAAACAAGCTTTTGGTAGGAATGGATTACTAAAAATCTTAAACTTGATCTTCCAAATTGCTTTCTGTTAATAGTGTCAAAATCTATACTTGTTCTTCAGAGGTAGCAACAGTAGGCAAAACAAAAACAAACAAAAAACTATATTTGTTAGTCCTTTTCTTGGTTCCTTAATAGGCCTGTCTCATCCAGATAGCAACAGCGATGATGACTTTCCTATTCTTAAACTCTTGTGCTGTGACAGGCACTCTGTGAAGGCCTTACCTCATTTATCTGTGTGAAGGCCTTACCTCATTTATTTGAGAGCTTATGAGGTAGTTCCATTCTACCTTCAAGGAAACTGAGGCTTGTAGAGATTACACAGCTTGCTTCAGATGGTGAATGTTGGATCTGAAATCAAAGCAAAGCCCATGTTCATAAACAAACATAACAGAGAGTGGGCAATGAAATAATTCTCAATGAACAGAAGAAAATCTTGGTCAAAGACTGAGTTATTTTAAACCATGTTTCAATGTGTCCAAGAAGTACCCCCTACCCACCTAGAATTTCTATTTTCCATAAAGCATGTCATTATTGGTATAACATATTTAACACCAGTGAAGCCATTCCTATAACCTATAAAGCCTTTGGCAGTAAAAGTATCATTTCCACATATCTTGAGTCCAGTCATGGAAATAAGTGGTACCAAGCTCAGTGAAGAGACTTTCTTTATGTACTTCCTATTACTATATTTAAAATGTGATGCTAAATCGTATTCCATGGGTGGACATCTATTTATTTCACATTGTTTAGTTATATCTTGGCTTAGAGATAGAGGGTTAAATAATGTATTTCCTGGTTATTTATAGGTCTGACTGCCTATAAAAGAAACTCCAAATAACAGTGACTGAAAGACAGAAGTTTATCCCTTTCTCATTTAAAAAAGTCTGATGAAGGAAGCTCAGAGCTGTTATGGTTTCACAGTTATCTGGCGACTTAGCCACTTCTAAATTTTCATTTTACCTTTCCCATAATGGAGTTCTCATTCTCCTCATCTAAGGTGGTGTATTAGACCACCTTAGAGCGTAACAAATTACCACAAACTTGCTGATTTCAACCAACAGAAATGTATGCTCTCACAGTTCTGAAGGCCAGAGGTTTCTATAGTCAGTTTCACTGGGCCCAAACTAAGAAGTCTGTGTTCCTTCCAGAGGTTATTAGGGAGAATCCATTTCTTGCCTCTTTCAGCTTCTGGTGCTGTGGGCATTCCTTGTGGCGTGGCCACATTGTTCCAATCTCTGCCTCTGTGATCACACCGCTGTCTCCTCTTCTGTCTGTGTCAAGACTCCCTCTGCTTTCCTCCTACAAGGATACATCTCATCACATTTAGGACCCACCTGGATGATCCAATACAGTCTCCCTTTCTCAGGATCTTTAACCACCTGGCAAAATCCTTGTTTGCCACATCAAATAACATTCACAAGTTCCAGGAACTGGAACCTGGACATTTTTTGATGGCAGAGGAAAGGGCATGCTTCAGGCTGCCACAATAGATACCTAGCCAATATATCCCTGTTCCAAGAAATAGGACAGATGAAGGGGAGAAAAAGGGGTACATCCACTTTCTTTAGAACATATTTCAAAAACTGCACACATAATTTCCTCTCTCACATTCCCTTAGCCTGAACTCAGTTACATGGTTACATTTAGCTGTGAGTTAGGTTGGGAATTAAAGTATTTAATTTATTTATCATGATTTCAGCTTTACAAAGAAGAAAAGCAGAGTAGGTGTATCAGTATCTGTTACCACCTGCCACCTCGGCCACCCAAATACCATATGCATCTTTCTTTTCACAAGCCCCTGCTACTCAGGGTATCTTCACGAGGTTGTTATTCAAAACCTAGCAAGTCTTGAATATCTGATTGATGGGCACTCATCTCTAACAGGTACAAATATGGCTCCTCAATGTGGCCAGTCATCTGCCCCTACAGCAGCATAACTTGAGGCACCAAAAAACAAGGTAACCACACATAAAAACCTCCCATTTGGACAAAAGATCACGGAAAGCAGAGCAATCTTAGAAGTTATCCCATCCTGGGGGGCAGGAATAATGACGACTCTCTTCTTATCAGTAGCACGAGTTCCTAAGTCATCCCAACTGAAAAACTGAGAATGTCTCCCAGTGGACCTTCCTGGTTCACTATCCTGTATGGAGCATCTGAGGTGGCCATTGGAGAAGGTGTGTTTTTTGGGCCTGCCCAACCTTTTTTTTTGAGACAGAGTCTCGCTGTGTCACCCAGGCTGCAGTGTAGTTGCATGATCTCAGCTCACTGCAACCTCTGCCTCCTAGGCTCAAGTGATTCTCCTGTCTCAGCCTCCCAAGAAGCTGGGATTACAGGCACCCACCACCACGCCCGGCTAATTTTTGTCTTTTTAGTAGAGACGGGGTTTCACCATGTTGGCCAGGCTGATCTCAAACTCCTGACCTCAGATGATCCATCCGCCTCGGGCTCCCAAAGTGCTGGGATTACAGGCGTGCGCCACTGCACCCAGCCCTGCCCAGCTTTTGTAGGCTGCCTTTTGCTGGTCCTGCTTTGGTGGCCAAGGGAATGCCTTGGGGGTTGAATAGGTTTTTGTTTTCTTAGTAATATAATTTTGTCAAACACCTAGTGGTCTTCCAGTTTATTTGCTTCAGGTCAGTTCCATGTGTCAATAATCACAGATAAAAATCTTGTGGAGTCAGAGTTTTTAAGACTGACGATAGGGACTTGAACTTATTACCTCTGGGCTCTGCCTAGCCCCCTCCTCTCATGTTTCAGAGGGGCTCTCTTAAAATCACTGAAACAAAGAGCTGGGGTGAGGACACAGCTCTCTTCACCTAATTTTTGCACTGTGCTGGCTCCCATTGTCTGTCAGAGAACTCTTAACTACAGGTGCTGGGAAAAGCTCAGAGGCACCGTTTTGTCTTCTGATAAGTCTGACGCTTTGCATCTTTTACTTAGAATTGCTTCAATCTGTAGTACAAAGCAACTAGCTTTGTCAATTCCATAAGGTCCAAATAACTGACCATTCAGTGTAACAATTAGGAATACAGATTTTGGGGCCAGATTGCTTAGCACAAACCAGGTTTCTCACTTATTAATTGTAAAACTGGCAAGCTCCTTAGCCTATCTGGTCTTCATCTATAAAATGCACTTAAAAACAGTATATACTTCACTGTGTTTTTTGAGGAGTAAGTTGCTTAAAATACATAAAGCACTAGAATGGTGTCTTGCCCATAGTAAGCACCATATATGTGTAGTTAGCATTAACTTATTAATGTGATATTACTAGACTCTGTCAACTTGTATTGCAGGATGCAGTCTGATACTAGACTGATTAGCTCACACCTAAGTTTACTTCTTTTGTAGTCTCTGCTGAAGCACCAAGAAGTAACCAACATAAGACAACATCTTGAATTGTTTCTACAATTTTTCCTGATGCTATGACCATAGCATGTGGTCTGCTTTCCAAGTGATCCTAGTAATAGTTTCATCATATGTTTTTCCACAGCATAACAAGAGTTGCTAGCTTTTTGGCCTCTATTACCTATACCCACAGCACCAATCTTTCAGGTTTTGCCATGGCCAACACTTCACTTTTCGGCATCAAATTCTGTATACTTTAGGGTTTATATTTGTTCATAACAGAGATCCAAAATACCTAAAGTGTAAGCATGATGAATCTTCATTCCTTTTTGCATGAAAGTCTGGATTGAGGTAGTTTGGAGACGGTGTAATGATTCCACAGTCAGATCTGAGACACAGGTTGCCTCCAGTGTTCCATGTCGACATCACTAGGAGGCTTCCTTACTTTCACAGTTCAGAATGAAGAGCCAACCATCACACCCATGTCCAAGGAGCAGAAAGGAGAAAGGGGAGAAAGGATATATTCCAGAAGTTGATCACACATACCCACATAACTGAAACTTGTCATTAGACCATACCTAGCAAGGGAGTTTGGGGAATGAGGTCTTGATTTAGTGTCAGTGTGCCAAACCAAAGCTCAGGCTTTCTGAGATCACTGAAGAGAATGAGAACAGGCCTAGAGAGACAACCAGAAGTCTCTGCCATTCACTGAAAATTGTTGTTTCTCTAGTTTAACGCAATGTCTGTTGAAAGTAATGCATAGCATGTAACCTACTCAATGTCTACTTTCCCTACTACAAAAAAGTAAAACCGCTGGGTACATATGTATTCAACAAAAAATAAAATGAAACCCAGTAGTTTATATCAAATGAAAATTCTATCCTGGACTAGTTTTTATTTCTTAAAATATAGGAATTCCATTTCCTAGAATTGGGAATTAACTTTCATTTGTAGTTTTTAAAAATGAAGATCAAAATATTTGCATATGTGTAACATATGACTGGTATAGGCTTGTTTTACAGATAGAGTACCTATTTTAACCTATCAAAACACCTATTTTAACCCTTATATGCTTCCTCAACTTGTATATAGCAAAGTTATATTTTTAGAGGGCATAATGACCAAAATGTTTGAGCTGAAATGAAACACAGGATTTTCTATCATATTTGAACATAGAGAGTATGAAAGACTGCATATCTTCCATTAAAAAATATTTATCAGTCTCTCTTCATGAAGACAAGAGGGAATTAAATAAGCAAAAACTCAATATTTGCGGTTTTATACCTGACACAAAACTTCAACCTTAGAAAAAATTACCAGTGACCTAAAGAAGAATAAGCAATATATGCATGGTTTGTTTAATTCTTCATCAAACAACATTGCTGTATCTGTGCCTAAGTTTTATTTTATTTTTTTGGTTGGTTGGTTTTGTTTGGTTTTGTTTTGGGTGATGTTCAGCATTTTGTGTCCTGATGGGAATTTTAATGAACATAAAACAAAAGCACTGGTACCAAGCTGAGCCCAGTGGATGAATCAGGTAGGCGTGTATATTCACAGCACTGATTACTGACAATTTTCTTGTGTCACTGTGTCCCAAGTGTTGATCAATCAGACATATTGCCAGATAGGCATATTTTTTAAAAACCCTGGCCACCTAAAAAAATACATATATAGACACATATTTCAGGGCTGGAGATTAAGCAAATTTTATAAGAACACTAAGCAAGTCTGAGAACAAACATTCTGCAGAGTGCTCTGTTTCAGACGCAATAGAAGTGGAAGCAGGAACCAGCCGAAGAAAGCATCTGCTCTGGACAGCAACTCTGACACACATCACTCGAGATAAAATGCTTCCCTGCAGCTATGAGGAATTAACCCTATCCTCTTGCAGTCAGCCCAGTTCCTAAATGGAGTAACAGCTAATTTATTTTTTCCCTTCATCTTTAGAATACTAACGTGGGAACAGGTGTTCAGAGTTTATTAGTGTAACACATTTTACAACAACAACAACAGCAACAACAACAACAACAATTCCTGTAAGTTCCTATAGGTCAGAAAAGAAACATGATTCATTTGAAATGATTCCTATTTATTTATGTTTTTGTGCACTTGTTCTCAACTTTGTTCAGAAAGGGTTTGAGCTAACTCACTGAAACTTTTGGTTTAACTCACAACCCTTACCACTATCTAAGGAAGATTTAGTTACCCAAGTAACTCTTTCAAGGTGTCTGTTTTGCAGAGTCTAAAACTGGGATGGAATCTGCTCAGTCTCTACTTTAAAACCCTTCAAAGGCTCCTCATCCTCCATCGTCAAGCCTTTTAACGTGTTGCACACACTTCGTGCCTTCACCTCTTCCTGATGCCAAAGTTTCATGTTTGCCCTGGCAGTATATGACTTGGCTAGAAAGACATGTAATATAATATTTTCAAAATTATTTTATTGGAAAGAAAGCGGGTCCACATGAAAATGAAGTATCAGTGATGACCAAATGGGCTTTTTAAGTATTGGCAATTGTGCACTGTTTTGTTACTCTTTTGTGTCTTTAAGTATTTTGTCAATTTCGGGAACCATTAGTGCTTTTAATTTGCAAATCATTTTAGTTAGTTTTACACTGCCATATTGCAAAAACTTGGAATAGTGTAAATGTCCACCAAACGGTTTGCTCAAATCTAATAGGTTATAATGGCATAAATGGCATAATCTCACTTTACAAAAGAAAAAATTCAATAATATGTAAGAGTATATGGAAACCAGATAAAGGAATATGGAAAATATTCAGCAAGATATTAATAACAGTTATCTCTGAATGAGTGGGATTATGACATTCTTTGTGTTTGTCATGTTGAGATTTTTTTTCTTTTCTGCAGTAATAATTTCTTTGCTTTTTTTTTTTCTAATAAGGAAAAGGTATTAGAAGAAGGTAATGATGGAAGTATCTACTTTTTGATTAGTGAAGGCTTACTGCTTTAGGGCACTTTGGCGAATTTTAGTTTTAATTGCGTGTTTTAATCCTTAAAATTTCTGGGAGACAGATACCATGAATGGCATTTTATAAATGCAAAAGTAAAAACTTCGAGATGTTAAGTAATGTTCAAGATGTTAAGTAATGTTCAAGGCCACATTGTGCCTTGAATTGGCATTTGAAAACATTTGAACACAGACTTCGCTAGGAGTTTCTATGAACGTTGTTATGCTACTCCCTTGTTACTGGTAGATTTTTTTTTTTTTTTTTTTTTTGTGAGACAGAGTCTCCCGGCTCTGTCACCCCAGGCTGCGAGTGCCAGTGGCCAGATCTCAGCTCACTGCAAGCTCCGCCTCCTGGATTCACGCCATTCTCCTGCCTCAGCCTCCCGAGTAGCTGGGATACAGGCGCCGCCACCCGAGCCTGGCTAGTTTTTGAATTTTTTAGTAGAGACGGGGTTTCACCGTGTTAGCCAGGATGGCTCAATCTCCTGACCCGTGATCCACCTGTCTCAGCCTCCAAGTGCTGGGATTTACAGGTTGGAGCACCGCGCCGGCCGTTACTGGATAGATTTTAAAGCTATGTTTCTATTACAAACAGCACAAAGAAGAAATAAATGGTTATGCAATTAATACGACATTAAAGAAAATAAAGTTAAAAAGGCACTTAACAAATCAAAATGCTTAAAGACATGTGAGAGAATCTTTCTTTCTCTTTCTTTTTTTTTCTTTCTTTCTTTCTTTCTTTCTTTCTTTCTTTCTTTCTTTCTTTCTTTCTTTCTTTCTTTCTTTCTTTCTTTCTTTCTTTCTCTCTCTCTCTCTCTCTCTCTCTCTCTCTCTCTCCCCTTCCTTCCTTCCTTCCTTCCTTCCTTCCTTCCTTCCTTCCTTCCTTCCTTCCTTCCTTCCTTCTTTTCTTTCGTTCGTTCATTCGTTCGTTCGTTCGTTTTTTGAGATGGAGTCTCACTCTGGTCACCCAGGCTGGAGTGCAGTGGCACGATCTCGGCCCACTGCATCTCCGTCTCCCGGGTTCAAGCGATTCTCCTGCCTCAGTCTCCTGAGTAGCTAGGATTACAGGCGCCCACCACCATGCCCTACTAATTTTTGTATTTTTAGTAGAGACTGGGTTTCACCATGTTGGCCAGGCTGGTCTCGAACTCCTGACCTCAGGTGATCCACCCACCTCGGCCTCCCAAAGTGCTAGGATTACAGGCATGAGTCACCACACCCGGCAAGAGACTATTTCATAGTTTACCAAAATGAGCAAGCTTGGGTGGGAGGAAAGTGACTGAAGACACTTTCAACAACAAAAATTTTTAAGCAAATTAGTACACTGATGAGCTTTTAAAAAGTTTTGTAACTATGTTGCTTTAGAGACAGATTACCTAGGGTTCTCTGGCTCTTGTGGCATCTTTCTTAGCACGCTGGCCAGTTTGGACAACTTAATCCTCTCCACACACAGCAAATGATTACTTGGATCTTGACCCTTGCTCATGCTCTGGAATTCTCCTCCTACCTTTTAGTAGTTCTTATAAGTCTTCAAGATCCTGCCTCTTCTCTGTTGATAGCCTTCCATTCCACCTTGAAGAGGACTTAAGCTCAATTTCACTGTTCTCCCACATTCAAACCGCTTAACAGCCAATATGCCAGGGGCCCTGCCAGATCAGAGCAGACCTCAGCCTTACAGCAGCACCAGTGCACACAGGCTGAGTATCTACTGTTGCAAAGAAGACACTGTGTCGATCTCTGCAATAGGTATTGAGAGAATATCTTGAGGACGGGGGCTAACAGATATTTAATTTATGTGACAGCACATATTGGCTATGTTGGAGCTGAATTAGAACAGCAGACCAATGCTCATGCATATACACCTCTTTCTTTGTTCTAGAATGCTCAGGAGACTCCTTACCCATCACAGATTAAGAGGTGATGCACAAAAACAATAATTTGGCTGCATGCCTGCTTTTCTTTTTATTTATTTATTACTTCTTTTTTTTTAACTTTTAGGTTCAAGAGTACATGTGCAAGTTTTATACATAGGTAAATTGCACATCACAGGGGTTTTGTGTGCAGATTATTTTGTCACCCAGATAATAAGCATAGTACCTGATAGGTAGTTTTTTGATTCTCACCCTCCTCCAATCCTCCACCCTCAAGTAGGCCCCGGTGTTTGTTGTTGCCTTCTTTGTGTCCATACATACTCCAAGTTTAGCTCCCATTTATAACCGAACAAATGTGGTATGTGGTGTTCTGTCCCTGTGTTAGTTTGTTGAGGATAATGGCCTCCGGCTTCATCTGTGTTGCTGCTAAGGATGTGATCTCATTCTTTTTTATGCACATGTGTGATTTTCTTGGGGGTCCAAATATCCACAGGGAAGAGTATGGGACCTGCTTGCCATTCATGTTTGGTAGATGCCGGCATATCCGATACAGGCGGTGGGGATGGAGCAGGAGCCAGACTCACTAAAAAACCATGGGCCTTTACCGGAAAAATCACCGCAAGAACATCATGTCTGGCATGCCGGGCCTGTCACCTCTGCTTGGCATATGCATAAAAGGAAACAGTAGCTTAAAGTACCAGTGAGGTGAGCTTGACCAGTTCCTCACTCGGTATCCTCCAACAAGCCTGGAATATCTGTGCCCCAAATGGGAAAAGACCATTTAATAAACAAAATTAGCATATCACCAGAGGTCCAGGCATTTCTCCGCAGGACCCTGCCTTTGAAGAGGTATTGATTTGAGAAAGGTAGAGATGTCCTCCTGTCTGGGGAGAGACAGTCACCAAAACTTAAAGATCAATATATGAATCCTCTAGGAGAGTGTGGATGTCCCATTTTCCAGAATTTGTACCAGACATCTCCATCAGAGGGTTGCTGCATTTTACTTCTGTGGCTATTGTAAAAAATTACCACTAACTTGGTGGCTTAAAACAACACTAAAACAGGCTCTAGGGCAGTATCTGTTACCTGGACTTTTCCAGCTCCTAGAGACTGCCCACATCCCTTAGACTGTGGCCCCATCTAAAGCCAGCAAAGGTGCATCAAGTCCTTCCATTGCTTCACTCTGATATCCTCTTTTGCCTTCCTCTTCCATTTAAGGACCCTTATAATTACATTAGGCCATTGGGATAAGCTAGAATACACTCCCTGTTTTAAGATCAGCTGATGAGCCACCTTAATCCGATCTGCAAACTAAATTCCTCTTTGCCGTGCAACATAATGGTCACAAGTTTTAGGGATTTGATTTGATAGTGGACATATATTTTGGAGGGAGGAGGAATATTATTCTGCTTACTACAGATGACTTAGCAGAGTACAGTGTATGCAAAAGGCAAGAGCGGTAATAACATGGAAAAATGAATGACTGTCTGGACAGGGCCTGGCTGTGGCACAAAGGCAGAGAGACACCTTGGAGGACCATCAACTGCAAATGGATGGTGAGAGCAAGAACTAGTAAAAGAGGTTATAAAGCAGAGAACAAGTGGTTTGTGGCTATACATGAGCAGCTCATATAAAACCACACCCCACCCTCTACAGGATTCCCAGAGTTAAGAAAGGATAGACACACTGCCTCTTAGCATTTGGCAATGAATTCAATGGATCTGTGGACAAATTGGAAATTAATCTTACCAAGAACATAAATATTGGTGTCTTCTAGACTACTTTCTGGTTCCACATATACAACCCTCAAAGTTCTCTATTATTCAGGAAAGTAGGGGCTTGAAGACTTGACATATAGAATTACTAAAAGGACGTAAAGCTTGTCCTCGCTGGGTGATAAATCATAGACATTACTCTTTAATAAACATCTCCAGGGTTGAATAACATATGGTTTAAAACAGCTAATCAGTAATGATGTGCTAAATGAATGAATGAGGAAATCTCAGGTGGTAGATTTGGCAGAGTAGATAGATTGTTCTTGCATGAATTTTAAAAAATGATAAAATTACATTTTTATAAAGACCAAAATACATTTCATTCATTGGTTTAAACTCATCTTTTTTGGCAAACCTACCTTTTAAAATTCTATTTATCTTAAAAGTGCATTTCAAATGCACCCATAAATACATACTGACTAGCTAGTGGGTGTTCATTGTTATTTTAAGTTCCAGGGTATATATGCAGGATGTGCAGATTTGTTACATAGTAAATGTGTGCTATGGTGGTTTGCTGCACCTATCAATCCGTCACCTAGGCATCAAGCCCAGCATGCATTGGCTATTTTTCCTGAGCCTCTCCCTTCCCTAACCCTGCCCCCACCCCCAACAGGCCCCAGTGTGTGTTGTTCCCCTCCCTGTGTCCATGTGTTTTCATTGTTCAGCTCCCACTGAACAATGAAAAGTGAGAATATTCAGTGTTTAGTTTTCTTTTCCTGTGTTAGTTTGCTGAGGCTAATGGCTTCCAGCTCCATCCATGTCCCTCCAAAGGACATGATCTCATTCCTTTCTATGGCTGCATAGTATTCCATGGTGTATATGTACTACATTTTCTTTATCTATTCTATTATTGATGGGCATTTGGGTTGATTCCATGTCTTTGCTATTGTGAATAGTGCTGCAATGAACATATGTGTGCATGTATCTTTGTAATTGAATGATTTATATCCCTTTGGGTATATACCCAGTAATGGGATTGCTGGGTCAAATGGTAGTTCTGCTTCTAGATCTTTGAGGAATCATCATATGTCTTCCATAATGATTGAACTAATTTATATTTGAGATGTGGATTTTTTTAAGTCATCATTTGTATTAGCCGCTTAATCTACAAAACCAACTGGAAAAGATCAGTTATAATATACACAAAAATTAAAATAATGGTGGATTCTACAGCTTTATGTAAGTATATACATTCAGTGTAGTTGTGGATATTAAATAAAAGAACTGCATGATTATCACATTTGCCATGTGATGTTAAACCTTAAAGTAGTTTCTCAAAAAAATTCACTTAGTTGAACAGTAAAGATTAGACTATAGATCTGGGTGGAAGACATTTTTGATCATCTTATGAATGACAAGAAGAGACAATTCATTTTGCTCTAGAAACTGAACTATCTAATAACCTTTAGTGTGAAACTACTTTTCCCTCTAATTCAATCCTTGCCTTTGCATCTCCTCACTGCTAATCTTAGTCTAGATGAATTGGTAGAGCCATTATAACAGTACAGTGAGGTGAATAAATACAGGCATACATTGCAGGTTCAGTTCTAGGCCACTCCAATAAAGTAAATATCACAATAAAGTCACATGATATTTTTTGGTTTCCCACTGCATATAAAAGTTATGTTTCCAACATACTGTAATAAGTATGCAATAGCATTATATCTAAAAAAGTACATACCTTAATTTAAAAATACCTTATTGTTTAATATCTGAGCCTTTAGGAAGTTGTCATGTTTGCTGGTAGAGGTTCTTGCTTCAATGTTGATGGCTTCTAATTGATCAGGATAGTGGTTGCTGAAGGTTGAGGTGGCTGTGAGAATTTTAAAATATATGACAACAATGATATTTGTCACATTGATTGACTCTTCCATTTATGAAAAATTTCTCTGTAGCATGCAATGCTGTTTGATAGCATTTTACCCATAGTAGAACTTGCTTCAAAATTGGAGTCAGTCCTCTCAAACCCCACCACTACTTTATCAACTAAATTTATGTAATATTATAAATCTTTTCTTGTCATTTCAACAATGCTCACAGCATCTTCACCAGAAAATCACCGTCTTTGCTCATCCTTAAGAAACGACTCCTCATCCATTCAAGTTTTGTAATGAGATTGCAGCAATTCAGTCACATGTTCAGGCTCCACTTCTAATTCTAGTTCTCTTGCTATTTTCGGTACATCTGCAGTTCCTTCCTCCACTGAAGTCTTGAACCCCTTCAAGTCATCCATTAGGGTTGGAATCAACATCTTCTAAATTCCTGTTAATGTTGACATTTTGACCTCTTACCATGAATCATGAATGTTCTTAATGGCATATAGAATGGTGAGCCCTTTCCAAAAGGTTTTTGATTTACTTTGTTCAGATCCGTGAAAGGATTTACTGTCTGTGGCAGCTATAACCTTACAAAAGGTATTTCATAAATTATGAGACTTGAAAGTTGAAATGATTCATTGATACATGGACTGAATAATGCATGTTGAATTAGCAGGCATGAAAACAACATTAATATCCTTGTAAATCTCCATCAAGAGCTCTTAGGTGACCAGGTGCATTGTCAATGAGCAATAGTATTTTGAAAGGAATCTTTGAGCAGTGTGTCTCAACTAGTGGACTTAAAATAATCAGTAAACTATGCTGTAAACAGTTTTAATTTTCCATTTCTAGAGTACAGCAAGAATAGATTTGGTATAACTCTTAAGAACTTCAGGATTTTTAGAATGATACATAAGCACTGGCTCAACTTAAAGTCACCAGCTGCCCTTAGCCTATATCAAGAGAGTTAGCCTGTTCTTTGAAACTTTGAAGCCAGGCATTAACTTTTCCTTTCTAGCTGTAAAAGGCCTAGACAGCCTCTTCTTCCAACATAAAGCTGTTTCATCTATATGAGAAACCTATTGTTTAGTGTAGCCACCTTCATCAATGATCTTGGCTGGATCTTCTTGATAACTTACTGCAGCTTCTACATCAATACATGCTGCTTCACTTTGCACTTTTACTTGTGGAGAAGGCTTCTTTTCTTAAACCTCATAAACCAGCTTCTGCTAGCTTCAAACTTTTCTCCTGCAGCTTCCTCACCTCTCTCAGCCTTTATAGAATTGAAGAGATCAGGGTCTTGCTTTGGATTAGGCTTTGACTTAAGTGAATGTTGTGGCTGGTTTGATCCTCTATCCAGAGCACTGTAACTTGCTCCCTATTAGTAATTAGATTATTTCACTTTCTTATTATTTCTTGTTTCTTATGTGGTCACTAGAGTAGCACTTTTGATTTTAAGAACTTTTCCTTTGAAGTCACAAGTTGGCTGTTTGCTGCAAGAGGCCTAGCTTTTGGCATATCTTGGCATTTGACATGCCTTCCTTACTACACTTGATCCTTTCTTGCTTTTGATTTAAAGTGAGAGATGTGTAACTCTTCCTTTTATTTGAACACTTATAGACCATTGAAGGGTACTAATTCGCCTAATTTCAATATTGTTGTGTCTTAGGGAAGAGGGAGGTCAAAGGACAGGGAGAGAGATGAGGGAATGGCCAACGGGCGAAGTCAGAACACACACATTTATCAATAGAATTTGTAAACTTACATAGTGTGGTTTGTGGCACCCCCAAAATGATAACAATATAGCATCAAAAATCACTCATCACAGATCACCATAATATATGTAATAATAATGAAAAAGTTTGAAACATTGTGAGAATTACCAAATGTAAAACAGAGATACAACGTGGGCGTATGCTGTTGGAAAAATGGTGCTGATAGACTTGATAGATGCAGGGTTGCCATAATCCTTCAATTTACAAAAAATGTAATATCTGCAAAGTGCAATAAAGTGAAGTACAATGAATGAAGTGAGGTATGCCTGGACTGCTACTCTATTTTTAGACAGATAAGTGTTCACTTTTTCTGACATATTATATAGGATTAACATAGTAGACAGCAAACCTGTAAATAGAAATTTGCAGAATTTGGTTCATGTATCCAAAAATTATTTTTAAAGTAATATCTTTCTTGACTAATAAAGAATACTTATTTCTTTTGCTCCTCATATGTGTTCAGAGCTCAAGGAATAAAACTCCTGATTTAGGTTACTTTACACAAAACAAAAGGTATTCACTTTTCAGCTCATGATCACAAAGTTAAATGTCTGACTTTAAACTAGCTTTGCTCTACCAACTATCTGATTTTATAAGTAGCTCCTTGAAAGTCCAAAACTGGACTAGGATTTGCCCATGATCAAAATCATGAGAAATTACAAACAACATAATTGCTTCTTCTTATAATGAAACACTGAAGTTAAGATTTGGAAGAAGTTACATAAATATTTTTGTGGGGCTAAATCTTTCTTTCCAGTTTTAAAAATACTTAGTCTCCTAGTCCAGTTTGTATTGCTGTAACAGATACCTGAGACTGGAATTCATCAAGAAAAAATGTTTATTTAGTTCACAATTCTGGTGGCTGAAAAGTCCAAAATTGGGCAGCTGCATCTGGTAAGGGCCTCATGCTGCTTCCTCTCATGGCAGAAAGCAGAATGGGAGCAGTTGTGTGGAAAGAGATCCCATGGTAAGAAAAGGAAGCAAAATAAAGCAATTGAGGATGCCAGGCACTTTTTAATAACCCACTTTCTTGAGAGCAAGAATCCACCCCATGGGAGGCCATTAATGTACACACAAGGGATCCACTCCCATGGCCTAAACACGTTCACTAGGCCCCACTTTCCAACACTGCCACACTGAGATTCCCATTTTGACATGAGTTTGGATGGGGACAAACCATATCCAAACCATAGCACCCAGTTTTCCACATTTAAATTTAAATATATTGCCTTAATTCAATCCAAACCAACAAAATTGCCTACTTGTCAGCTGTGAGGAATCTTCTTGGAAAAAAATGCAAATTAACATCTCGAGTATTTCTATATAAAATGGACAATGTTTAAAATAATTAGTGGTCCTAAGAATTTTGGATGTTATTTTTATTCACATATTACCTACTATTTTCATGTTAAAGATATATTTATTTGTTGAACAGATTTGTTTGGGGCCCACTTGCGGGAGAATTTAGGACTATAAAGTAAAGAAGTCGCAGTTCCTGACTTTTGCTATATGTCAGGAGGTGAGGTTAACAAGATGTGGTACTTAAAGAAAGGCAGGCTAGGGAGGTGGATGGAGATTTTTACAGCAGATGCAATGGGGGTTGACTATGGATGTGCAGCTGACCATAAACCTCCAACTCACAGGCAGGCAAAACTGTGCCACTAGTGGTAGGGCAGAGGCCTCAGAGGAAGGTGTGGGAGTCAGAAAAGAGTGAGAGAGGTGGGGTCAGTGATGACTCAGAGGCACAATATCATCTGCATCAAGAGCAAGAGTTTTAGACTTGAGCAGACCCAATTGGTTTGAAATGTCTGCCAAGTCAGGTTATCTCTCTAAGCTTTAGTGTCCTATCCTTTTTTCTTTTTCTTTTTTTAAAGGACATTGATAGGAATTCCTCATAGATTTATTGCAAGGAAAAATGATATAATGCATGTACAGCACTTGGCACAAGGCCTGGCACTAAGCAAATCTTCAACGACAATTGGCTGCTTTTAAAAAACGATTTTAATATAGAAAGAGGAGGAGGGAAAAAAGACAGGAGGAAGTGAAGGAAGGAGAGCAGAGGAGGGGAGGAATGGGAGGAGATCCAGGATGGCTGTTGGTTGTTGTCCAGGAGATATGCCCCTGAATAGCTCAGGGTTCCTGAGCAAAGCTCAGCATATTAGCAAAGAGTAAACCGAGGAGTAAAGAGAATGTGCGAAACCTCATACGGAGACTTGAGTTGATACTGAGAGGGAAAGCAAGGACAACACATCCATTTACAGCTCTGAAATAAATCATGCTGCAAAATGCCTGGGAAATCTCCACCACACCCTGGAGCCCGAAGCACAAGTTAGGCAGCCATCAAGGGGAATTCAGAGAATAACCGCTGAACCCAGGGGTACCTCCCGGAGCAGCATACCCTTCATCCAGGGGAGGGACAATCCGGGGAACTGTGGTAGGATATTGTCCTCAGTTTGTTCTGGGATTCTGAATAAGACCCACTTTGCAGAGGAGTAATCACTGAGAAAAGGGATGTAACAGCTCTGGGAAAATTAGATAGCATCTTGAGGAGGTCCAATAGAGTAGGAAAAAGATAAACACATAAACAAAAGCTGTATGCAGTGGTGCAAGCTATAAGAGAAACATATATCAGATACATAGGGAACCTAGAGAGGACCATGATAAGTTCTGCTTGGGCGGAGACAGGACAGGCTTGGGAGACTCTCAAACCCTGAAGCCAGAATTTGGAGGATAAGTCCACCAAGATGAGAGTAGAAGGTAGGTACATTGTATGTCTATTTTGTGAAGGGTCCTTACGTGCCATGTGTATTGATAAATCAGTTTTTAAAAATATCCTGTTCAGTGTGTAATGGGTCACAATAATTACATGATCTTACATATAATATATTTATACAAGTCTCAACTTACTGTACACAGAGTACTCCCATGTCTTCTTTAATCCTTATGATAGGACAGGAAGATAGGTCTGGTCATCCTTAAATTTGCAAAATGAGGACAGAGTTTCAGAGGATGCTGAGCCGCATGCCCGGGGTTGCCGCGGTTTGACTGAGACCAGCTGCCTCCGTATTCATTCATATTCAGCAAACATGCACTGAGTCCCTACACTACTGCCAGGCTCTCTGCTAGATGCTGGGAATACAAAGACAATGCTCAGATGAATGCACAGAAAGGAGGGGGAAACAAATATATAAACAGAATTAAAATACAATGAACGAAAACCTATTATATGGATGTGCATGTGATTGCTACTGAGAATATGCACAGATGAGCATAGGAAGAGCTACACAGAACAGGTGCCACTGAACTACATCTAGAAGATGAGTAGGTGTTTAGGGGGTGGCAAAGAGAAAGGCTGTTCCAGGCATGCACACTGCACGTGCAAAGCCAGAGAAACACAAGAGAGCATTACCGGGGGCCAAACTGTGAGAAGTTCAGGAAGGATGGTCCCGGGTTGCTGATGAAAGACCTAGGAGCCAGATCAAAAACAGTCTTTGTAGGCTGTGCTCCGGAGTTTGAATTTTCATGCTGTAAGTGGCTGGGATCCACTGGAGGATTTTAATTGTGTGAGTGACAAGATCAGATTTGTTATTCAGAAAGCACACTCTGGCACAGTTCAGTGGGTGGAATGGAAAGTGGTTACCCTGGAGACAGGCAGACCCATTAGGAAGCTATGACAATAATCCAGGAGAGAGAAAATGAGGATAGTGGTTGGAAGAATGGGCAGATTCAATGACTTTCTGGAAGTAGAACTGATGGTCAGGAGAGACTCATTGGGTGTAAATGCTGAACAAAAGGAAGAATCAACAATGATGGCAGGTTTCTGGCTGGGATTTCTATGTGGATAAGTAAATTATTAACCAAGATGTAGAATACCAAAGGGTTAGCAGGTTCGGAGTAGAATATTACAAATACATATGGGACAAGTTGAATTTCAGGTGTCTCTGGAACCTCTAGGTGAGGATATTATGCACAGTTAATATATTTAGAATTCAGAAGAACGATTATGACTAAAGGTATAGATTTAAGAGTAATCACCAAATAGTTTGTTGTTGAGGTTTTGGCAATCTCCAAAACTACAAGATCTGGGTACCACTGCTTCTACCAATTCATTTGCACCATCTCTGAAGTAAGTACTAGCTCAAGCTTTGTTCCAAAGTACAAATTAGCATAGCAGCTCAGTAAACAATGTCTCTGAGCTTCTGGAAAGAAAGATGTTCAGTCACCATAAGGCCCAGAATTAATGAAAAGTCAAAGAAATAATAGCTCTATTCTCTAGTTGCTTTTGAACCTCAAATCACTCTTTGGCAACAAGGTAAGAATTTACAGAAACTGCTGAAAAGACCTTCTGGTAAATAGGGCAGCAAAACAGAGTTTGTTTTTAATATTTGTTCTAAACCATATATGTGGTCGTGTTTTGAAACTGCTAGGTCACATACTTGACCTGAATTCCTTTCCTAATTGGAAAGTCAATTTTGATTTTGACTATAGGATATAATTTCTTGACAAAAATATATATTTTTTAAAAAATTTGATCCTTCTCTTTATGCTTTTTTTTTTTAAAGAAAAGATCAAATTGCAGGAATCAGATGATACATGCTTATATAATGAATGTGGTTTGCCTATATTTAATTAGAAGACATTTGTTAGAGGAGAGATACTTTTGCTTACTCATGGACAAACATCAACAACACAAATTTAAAAACACATACATGGAAATGATTTTTTCTTTCAGATTAAGTAGAGATGACCATGGTGTTACAGCAGAGCATTGCCAGGGCATTACTGTCATTAATGCTCGGGAAAAACACTAAAGGCCGATTATTTGACTCCAAATTGTGATATATAGGAAACAATCACTATCATTATATTTTCTCTTCCCATTCTTATGCACCCTAATTTGAGTCATTGTGGAAAGAGTAGGGGACCCATTTGCCATGCCATATGCTTGCGACATATGGGTCCCCTACTCTTTCAACAGTGACTCAAATTAGGCAAGTTTGATATTCATACCATGTTCACTAGCATGAATATCAAACTTACTGGTAGTATGTAAAAGGAAGGAAGATTATAACAGGTGCTTTATATATTTAATCTTCTCACATAGCTTTCACAATAATTCTCTTCTGGGGATTCAATGAGCTAATACACTTAAAACTCTTAAAACAGTAATAGTAAACTATTAAAGCAGTAACTATCACATGATACATATTCCATAAATATTTAGTAGTATCATTGCTAATGAGATATGTCCTTTTTTTTTTCTGAGGAATCCCATATTCAGGGATGCTAAATGTTTACCCAAAGTGATATAGCTAGTAGGGGATGGGTCCAGGTTTGCAACCTAACTTTGCTTGCCTCGAGAGCTTATGCTCTTTTCATTATTCTATGCTGCCACTTAGTGACTAGTAACTTTAGTCCCTACTAAAAGCAAACTGTGTATTATCAGGGAGAGGCAACAAAAACCCATTACTTCTATCCCTTGATAGCTGACCCCAGTAATCTTTCAATTGACCTATGAATTTGCTTTTTTATTTGGAAAATAGAGATGCCATTACCTACTCTTCTTTGCCAATATGCTATTCAAATACTCAGTATAGTATATTATCATTTCTATATTATAGATTTCATCTATTATCTCTTTTGATCTTCAAAATAGGACAAATATGACCTAATGGAAAGCACATTGAATTTCTATTTCCACTAACATGAAGACATTGCTTAAGTTAATGAAATTCCTTGAGTCTCAGTTCAGTTACCTATAAAACTAGAGGGTAAAACTAGGTGTTCTCTCTGGCTCTTTTAACAATCTCGTTTTTTGTGTGAAAAAAATTTAAAATATATTTATTTATTAATTTGTTAAAACATCAAATAACCTATTACATGTAGCTGTAAGTAATGTATTCTTTTAATAATCTTAGAAAGTAGAAATAAAGTTGCATAGGGATTATGCTAAATTTTAAGTGTGATAAGGGCACAGAGAAAACAAATGATTTCTTCCAAGGATGTCCAGCAAATAAATGATGAAATTCTAGGTCCCAGATCTTTGACTCCTAACACAAGTTTCTTTTCATTTTACCAAACGACACATTATTCTGATGGGCAAAGACACATTAATGATCTTGATGTGAGTAATAATGTAACTAATCAGATTATTGCTTTTGCCTTTAGGTAGATTGATAAACTTCAAAGCAATTACCATCTATAATTGCTAAACTGAGAGCTAAGTGGCACTGGTGACCTGCCAAAAGAAAACAGTTGGCATAAGCTTTGTGAGTTACCCTTCATCAGTAAGCTTCATTTTAATCCAGTAAGTTCCACCCCGCCTGTCCCTGAATTGCCCTCTTGAGGCAAGTAACAAGTGTCATATTTCTTTTCAAATGGCTGGCACTGCTGTGGTATCAGTTATCACACAATATTCCAAAAAGCAATTGTGATCTCGAACTGTGAGGCATTGGCATCCACTCGGAAAAAATGGAGTTTAATGTTAAGCATCTGGCAGTTTTCATCATTGCTGGAATTAACAAAGATCCAGAAGTCACCCGAGCTGTCTCTGAGTACAGTGCAAATGTCACTCGATATTTAAACTGCATGAGAAATCACAAAACCTCAGGTTTCACAAAAGCAGAGCCTTAACTATCAAAGCTGTCAGGTCTTCAGAGATTGTCTAGTTTAAAAACCTTATTTTATAATAGAAGAAATTTGTCACCATTTGTGTGAGCAGAGGAAGAAGGACTTGGTGCAAGCATCTTCATTAGTTATTTTGAAGGGAACTATAGAAGTAAACAGATATTTGATGAACAGCAACCTCACTAGAGGCACCATGCATTTGCTAAATACATGTTTATGTTTTTCCATAAAAATCCAAACTATTTAGGCTTTACTTCATATATAAATATCCCAGCCTTTAGAAATGCTGGAAAGCAGTAGGGGTAATATTAATAAAATGCAGTATCCCTGGCTTTCCTTTATAACTTTAGCCACATCCTGGTCAGATGCAATTGTTCACTGGCTCCTCTGATTCATCCTTCACACTGTCATCACTGACTATAACCTTCCAAAACAATTTTTCTTCCAAAAACAGTCCCAACAAGGCAACCTGTGTTTTTCTCATAATGTTTTCTCCCCTGTCTTCATTCTGACAATCGATTTTCCCCAGTTGCTCTACGGCGTGATCACCAGTTTTGTTTTTGGTTTGCATAGTGACAAGAGTGCAAAAGCTTTTGAAGAAATGAATGAAGTCTCTTTTGAATCTGTTTCAATAGGAGAATGATAATAAGTTTAGAGAACAAAATAGTATAATTGTCAAAGTTATGCCATGGAAGCTTCTCTATGCCATGCCTATCCTCAGTTTCTAAGCCTTCTCTGTCCAGCCGTACCTAATCAGACCTGCATGCACCTTGTTCCCACAGTGATCCTCCAGTCATAGCTCCAGTTGGGTGAAAAATGATGGGGGCCATCATAGCTGGCCCAGGGAGTCAGTCTTCCAGAATGAAGAAGAAGAAATTGCGGTTGATGTCAGTTCCTAAGAAGGACCTAAAGCTATTTGGCGTGGCAAGAAAAATATGATTTTCTTGAGTGACCTCTTGAATAAGTCTCATCACTCTGTAGTTTCAACATACATAGCCAGAACATAAGTCCTTCCTCAGGCCCAAGACAAACTGACAAGTTACTTAGCTCTTCTCAGTTCTACTCCTCAGACACCATGATATTATTTTTGTGGCCTTTCTCTTTCAAGACTGTCCTTGACGTTCAGTATGTATAACCTGAACACACTTGGACAAAAATGTGGCTTAGAAGGCACTCAGAGGGTTGCTATCCTGAATCCAGGGTCTTCCAGGGAGAAAAAGGAGTCTGCGAAACTTAATAAACAAAGAGCCATTTGACGTAATTTAAAAGACAGAAATTATACCAACCAGGACAGAAGAGAAAATACGAGCTTGCTGTTTCTTAGAAAGAGCATAAAACATTGGCAGCAAAAGTCTTGTTTCCTGGTTAATGAATTAATGAATAAAGGGAATAATCACAAATGGACCCTAAATCCAAGTGACCACATCATAATTCACTGATTTGTACATGATGGATAAATGAGCTGTTTTATGATTGAGACATTCCCAAAAGTAGCATTACGGTACTGAAAATTTTTAAGGATTATGCGTTCTATGCAAAGATAATGCTACTCACCAACCAACAGCAGTCTGAAATGTTTTCAGTAGGAAGAAAAAATTTGCAGTATAACAAATAAAAACATTTTAAAGGTGCTGACCTACAGCTATGAAGCAGAGAACATTTTACTGAAATTTTAACCTCCTTAGTTGGAATTCTCAATTGTCATCCCTTACACAGCAATTCACATATTAATATACCAAAAAAGGAATACACAGGTTTGATGAAATCCCAAAATGATTAGTGGTTGAGACCTCTCCAAAACACAGTTTTTGCCATGGCAATCCTTCAAAAACGTCACAATTTTGTAAGTGATAAGACCAGATATTAAAGGAATACACACATGTACACAACGTGAAAAGGGAAAATAGTAAAACTAATCTAATTTCAAGCAAAACATTTTTAAAAGTAATCTTGCTATTTCTAGATTGCCATTCTCTAGATAATAATGAGTTGAACAAATATGTACTGTACCTTAAGCAGAGGTGAAATAGATCTTACTGGTAAAATTTTAACACATTGGAGAGGAACTCCTGTTTCAACAGCTGTAAAATCTGTTCTTAATAAAATAAAACAAATAGTTATTTGATGGTTACAGAAAGAAACCAATGCAGCCAGGACTTAAGGATTCAAGATCCTGAATCCTTAAGGAATGAGCCAAGATTTTAGAGAAGAGGGAGATACTTCAAGGTAAGCCCCATGAGCCTTTGAGGAATAGGCTGGTTTCTGGCACAGAACGCAAAAGCAAAACAGAAAACAGTGACATAGGGTTTGCAGTATTCTCCTTGCACTGCAGAGATAAAAATCAAAGTTTTAATTGAGGAAATTAGAAAATATTTGTAACTGAAAGGCATTTGTGCAATATAGAAAATGTCATGCTTAGAGGAGAATTTTTAAAGCCTTAAATACATGTACTAGAAGAGCAGAGAAAAGATAATAACCAATGATCTAAGCATCCAATTCAGCAATCTGGAAAAAAAGAACAAATTAAGCACAAATAGGAGGAAGAAAGGAAATAGCCTTTTTTTTTTTAAAGAACCGTACTTGAAAAAATAAAAAAATATTCAACTGGGAAAGAAAAAAAGCCAAAAGTTGTTTTTTGAAAACATTAATATAATCTGTAATTCCCCTGCAGTACTGATCAAGAAAATGGTAAGAAAAATATTAGAAACAAATTCTTATTAGCATATATATATTTTTTGAGATAGAGTCTCACTCTGTTGCCCAGCCTAGAGTGTAGTGGTACAATCTTGGCTCACTGCAACCTCCACCTTCCAAGCTCAAGCAATTCTCATGCCTCAGTCTCCTGAATAGGGGCTGATTAGAAGCATATGCCACCACACCCAGCTAATTTTTGTATTTTTCAGTAGAGACAGGGTTTCTCCACGTTGGCCAGGCTGGTCTCAAACTCTTGGCCTCAAGTGATTGGCTTGCCTTGGCCTCCCAAAGAGCTGGAATTACAGGCCTGAGCTACCACACCTGGACAGAACAAATTATTAATATCAGGAATAAAAAGAAAACAGTATTACACCCATTAATATATAGTAAGAGTTTATCAACAACTTTATATCAATTTTTATAATTAGATAAATTTCTTTAAAAAAACAACTTAGTAAATTGATACAAAAAAATAGAAAATCTGAATGATGCTATTATCTGTGAAAGAGATTGAATTAAAAATTTAAAATCTTTCTTCAAAGGAAACTCTCGGCCCAGGTGCTTCAAAAGAGAATATATCCAAAAAATTTAGGAAGAAATAATTTCAGCTCTGTGCAAACTATTTTAGAGTCCAGAAAAGGGGGAATATTTCTCGACTTATTAAGAAACTATTATAATTTTGCCACCAACATCTGACAAAAACATAAAAAAGGGAAATTATATATCAGTCTCTCTTGTGGATATAGTCACAAATATATGAATTAAAATAGTAGCAAATCGAACCCAACAATATGGAAAAGGGCTAATACATCCCCACAAAATTGAGTTTAAATCGGAATGCAAATTGATTGCATTCTGAATCAGTGTAATTAACTACATTAACAGAATTAAACATGCAGCCATAGTAATAATACAAAAACAGAAAAGGAACCATGTATTCATGACTGAAACAAAACAAAACAGGAACAATCTCCCTTATCAAAACAAAAAATTTAAAAAAATGTAATGTAATAAAGAATATGTTCAAAGAAATCTTATAGTATAGTTGATAAAATATCAGAAAATTTTCTTGCAAGATATGGATATCTGAGGAGGTAAGGATAGCCCCATCACAATTTCCATCTAACATTGTCCTGGAAGTCCTGTCAATGCAATCAAGTGAAGAAAAATAAAATAAAATACACAGTATTCCCTTGTGCTCTGTGATTTTGTTTTCTAAGGTTTCAGTTAGCCATAGTTGACTGTTAGGTTGGTGCAAAATTGTGGTTTTTGTCGTTATGTTTAACGTCAAAATTACTTTTGCACCAACCTAATAGGTGAGTATAGTACAATATTTTGAGAGAGAGAGAAACCTCATTGAGTTTTATTACAGTATACTGTTATTCTATTTTATTATGAGCTAGTGTTGTTAATCACTTACTGTGCCTAGTTTATAATTTAAACTCTAGCATAGGTATACAGATAGAGGAAAAAACATAGTATAAATAGGGATTGGTACTATCTGCAATTTCAGGCTTCCCTGAGAGTCTAAGTATGTATTTTCCACAGATAAGGGGGCTCTATTTTAGAAGACATGAGAGTGGACATAGAAAATCCAAAAGACAAATATTAGTCTCTAAGTGAACATATCAAAGCAAATGGATACTAAGTCAATGTATAAAAATGTTTGTACTCTTATAAAATGACAACAAATAATTAGAAAATAAAAGTTTAAATCAATGCAATGTTATTTACAACAATATAAAAATTTTAAATATCTAGGGTTGTATGTAACAATAGTATAAAAGAGGTGAAACCAAGAAACATAGTATACTGTGTTCATGAATTAGATAACTCGCTAGGATAGGAGGATCATTTCTTCACAAATTCATCTATATATTTCGTGTACTCCTAATCAGAATCCCAATGGGTATTTTTATGGAGTTTCAGAAGCTGATTTAAATCAATGTCAAAATGTAAAAGGCTATTTCTGCTTCTAAAAAACCAATATACGGGTAAATTAACTATATCTAATTAGCAGAAACCTTGTAATCTTAAAAAAATTCCAAAGCATTAACCATTTTAGCAACAGGAAGTCCCTGAATAGATATACAAGAGACAATGACTTGATTTTAATTCAGTTCATCTTGTTTCAAATGATGCATTATTGGGTAAAGAATTAAGTCTGTTCCACAGAAAGCATTTTAAAATTGAAAAGTGGTTTAAAAGGAAAAAGAAGTTAATCGTAATGTCTATGAACATCTGGCTTCACTCCTTAAGTCTTTTCTGAAGCACAGTTTTGATAGAACTAGCTCATTGAGACACAGCCTAAAAGTCGAAGCAAGTAAGCACTGAGAAGTCATCAGGTAAAAAGCAAGTGAACATATGAAATATGCACAGAGACTCTATCTTAATCAGAGGACTAAAGTCACAGGAATGTATTCCATATTTATGATAGAAGTCAGCTTTAGAATTCTATTTCACATCACTACCTACAGCTAATATGCCATGTTATTAAACTGTGTGTATGTTGAGGGGAGGGAAAGCTATTTCCAATTAAAAAAAAAAAAATAGAATAAAACAACACCCTGGTATCCAGAAGCCATGAGTGGTTCAAGTTCATATGTACAAATAAATCAGCCCAAAAGTGATACTGTGCAATTAAAAGGTAAAATGAAAAGATGTCGTGCCATTATGAAGGACTAAGCTGCAAAATCACAGCAGGCTGGCTACATAATTCATGGGGCCCAGAGCAAAATAAAAATGTAGGACTTGTTCAAAAATTACTAAGAATTTTAATACTCAGCAACATCAGAGCATTAAACCAGGAAAAGGGCCCTTCTAGCTGCTGGGCCATGAGTGACTACTCCATTAAGCTGGCCCTGTCTGCAGGCAAAGACTGAATCACAAAAATCAGGCTTGCCTTTCAGGCTTGCCTATAGGAAATATCACACCATCAGCAACGTTCTCTGTGACCACAGAGGGCTTCAATATGATATGCTTTCTATATGAGGTTAAACAGGAGATACTGAGTATAAACTCTGGGCTTTTACTTCTGAAAATGATAGTTTGTTAATGTGATTTTCAGAATACTTTCCCATTTTCTGTTTCCAGTCTTGTGTTCCTTAGACTGCCCAGAAAGAAAGCATTGTGTGTGTGATGATTTTTTTTTCATGCCCCAATAAGCTTTCAAAGTAGGCCAATCAGAAATGACATGTGGGCACAAAAAAATCTAGCCTGCTTTAATTCCATCAATTAATAAAGAGAGTGAAACTGACTATTTAGAATATTTAATACAAAGAACAAAAGAATGCCATTACATGAAAAACATAAGAACTGGTTTCAACTGTGTGCTATTCCATCCTGCTTTATCTAACCACTTTATCTACATGGATTTCTTCCAGAAGATAAATCTTTCAAAAAGTTTTTTTTTTTTTTTTTTTTTTTTTTTGGTGAGTTGCAGCCCATGTCCTGTCAGGTTGAATATCAAAAATTGCAGGTGAAGTTTTCCTCTCTTGATTCTGCTAAACTATAAAAGGTCTTGCAAAGCCAGAAATCTTAGATGTTTTATTCATTTTAGGCACTGAAAAATGGTGAATTGTTTTTCCTGCTAAACGCAAAATACTCTTCTCCTGTTTTATTCCGCTAAAGACAAATCATAGATCTTTGTTTTATCTAAAAAACATCAAATGAAGATTTAGATGTCATATTTCAGGGAATAGTTTTCTATTTCTTACCATTTAAGGAACATTTTTCCAAAATCAATTTCTACTCCTATTCAGATTTCTTGGAAGGGAAGAAGAAAATTGAATATGAGAAAAAATGTGACTGGTAATAAATAGTAAGAAAGGGATATTTATACTTTATCTTTGGCAGTCCATCCTGTGAAATAATAATGAACCTGGGGGAATGATGATAACGATCGCTTGCTTTTATGTGCCAGGGAACCACCATCTCAGATGGTAGAAACCACCACGGAAGAGCAAATGCTGCAGGGAGAACCAAAGCAACCTAATGAATAATTTAGATATAGTATGTTACAGGAGGGACTTTATCAAAATATGTTCAAAGGGAAGAGTTATTGCTATGTAATGTAAAATCAATACTTGTCACAGTTGAGTTTTTAGGGAGAGTATAAAGAGGCATCAGCAAACTCCTTATATTTTGGATTATTCTACATCTTATTACCATCTTTTGCTATACTTTGAAATATTTTTAACATTAGATATTTGGTGTGCTGCATTCCTATGCACTTTTGTTCCATGCCATTTGACAAGGTCAGAAAATAAAAGCCCCTCTCCCCATGTTTGAAGATATCCCACCACGTTTTGAGAGTCATTTTTTGCTAACTCTTCTTTTATCTCCTTCTCTTGCCTGGTTGATGTTTTTGGGTCTCTCACCTGGAATATTTTAATGGCCTTGATTGCATTGACTCCAGTCTTTTCCCCTTCTAATTTGTCACTCAGAAAACTTCTAGGTCCTTTTCCTGAAATGCGTATCTCATCATGTCACTCTCCTGACTTACAGGATAAAATCTTGGCTCCCATGTAGATTCAGAGGAAGCAAGCAGAGTCCAAGGGGCCAAGGAGAGAAAGGAAGCCTTGACCAACTCAATGTTCATCGAATTCCCTGCCCCAGCACTGGCCCATCAAAGGTCAACCCAGTGCTCATCAATGCTCAAAGTTCAATTTGATTATCTTGTCTTAGATTGAGAGGCTTGTGGCTATAGACTCTAAACTCTAGAGATTGCTCAGTGTTTCTGCATCATACCTAGCTCTTCACCATTTCTGTTCTATTCCAATGGAACACACTCCTCAGGAAAAAAGATTTTAAGATAAGACAAGGACACAGGTGGAGTTTTTAAAATACTAGTTAAAACTGGGCAGTTCTCAGGCAATAGCAATAAACCAGGCTGGTTGGATTAGCTCACAATCTAGGTTCAAAGCTAGGGGCTTCTAGATAGTTCAAAGGTCGACACGTGGTCCAGTCAAGTGCAGCAAGTTCAGGATTTCACTGGAATTTGGAGTCAAAGTCCACACTGATTGTGTGTTTGACTGAAATGTTCCTGCTGCATATGCCACAGCAGATTCCTCTTTTTGCATTTGGGAATTGAGAATGCAGACAAATCTCATTTTATCAACATTCACTACAAAGACTATCCATACCACATTAGCTCAGGGTTGGGATTTGGATTGTGTTCCCTAATGACATCAAATGAATCCAGTGAGCAACAAAGAGTCCAATGCAAAATGAGAGATCACATTACACTCAACTAAACTTCACAGTTGTTTTTTTTCTTTCAAATCACATATTTACTATAGTACTCACATTAAGGCTGAGCAGGATATTGAATCTCTGAAAGATCTTAAAAAATTGGATAAAAATCACTTTATTTGCAGTATAAAGCCAAATATTTTCTATTATTGTAAGATTTTTTACTAAATTCCCATAATAAAGATGTTCATGGTGTGTTCTAAATGAACTGAGCTACATCAGTCCTCAATACATCACTGTCGCCTTGTAGCCTTTAAAGATGTGCATATTCCAGGAGGGATTTCATTTAACAACTAGTCTTTTAACAATTGTGTCCTTCTTAATATTTTAACAACTTTACAGACCTCTTGAGGTGCAATGTTATACCAAAGCCTCTTTAAACATCACAAAAGTGAACATAAAAACCCAGAACTATACCCAGAACCAGATTAATCCTTCATGGGAAGAACTTCAATCACGTGATCACAAAAAACATCTTTTTCTTAGTATCGTGTTAGGATTTCTGCTAAACCAATGACTTGTTTTGTTTACTTTCTTTCAATGAAAGACATTTTAAAATGAAAAAGGAAAACAGAAAAAAATAAACCTGTAGTCCTTGGTAGTAGTTGAATAGCTGACAAAAAGAAGACTTCATAACCACAGAGATACTTGTTTTGACATGAAAATACTCCACCAGAAAGTGAACTCTGATCCAATACATGAACAGATACTGTTTTCCCTGATGCTTCTTGGCGAGACTTCACAAGGAACTTGTTTTCATCATTTCAGTCACTTACAAATGAACAAAAAGCTAATGCAATTGAGGCAGCAGAGCTCCCAGTCCTGACAAATGGATAAAATGTTCTTTTGCTAGATTTTTTAAAAACTTGAAAAATGCTTTTGACATCCTTCTATGTGTGCATGCATACACTACCACCAAGAAATCCAGCTCCAACTTGTTGTTCTGAGCTCCTTTAATCTCTTCCTCCCTTTTTCTGGCATTAGCATGTTTTCCATGACGGCAGTGTGAGTTCTTATAAATAAAGGTGCTGACATCTGTATGAGTTGCAGGGCCTTCTTCCTGATGCCTCAATATTTTTGAAAAGCAAGATCATTAAATCCTCTGACCACAGAAATCACACGATGGATTTAGGATTTAAAAGTCTGACCAAGAATAATTTTAGTCCATAATGAAAGAATGTGGTCTGATCACTACTCCCTTTCAAATGTGTTTATGAAGATTCTTCTAGACAGCACTTAGTGTCCTAAAGGTACATAATACAGACAATGGAAAATAAGATGCATAATGGCCCTATGGCTATGTTTTAAATAGCTAATTCTGTTGGATTTAAGAGTCAGTGAATAGCAAAGACCTGAAACCAACCCAAATGTCCGTCAGTGATAGACTGGATTAAGAAAATGTGGCACATATACACCACGGAATACTATACAGCCATAAAAAGGATAAGTTCATGTCCTTTGTAGGGACATGGATGAAGCTGGAAACCATCATTCTGAGCAAACTATCACAAGGACAGAAAACCAAACACCACATGTTCTCACTCATAGGTGGGAATTGAACAATGAGAACACTTGGACACAGGGTAGGGAACATCACACACCAGGGCCTGTCATGGGGTGGGGGGAGGAGAGAGGGATGGCATTAGGAGATATGCCTAATGTAAATGATGAGTTAAGGGGCACAGCACACCAACATGGCACACGTATACATATGTAACAAACCTGCACGTTGTGCACATGTACCTTAGAACTTAAAGTATAATTAAAAAAAAAAAAGAGTCAGTGGATGTAGACAGCTCATGAATAAAATTCTAGCCAATACCAATGGAAGAATAAAATATAATTAATTAAAAAGTGACATAGGAAATTTCAGGTGTGGGGGATATGCTGGATGTCCACCTTCACCAGGCTGATATCACCAGTCTCTCCTATGTCCTGTTTGCATTACAACTTTAAAACTTTTTGTCCCTGGATTCTTCCCTAGAGAAACCCAACAGTGATCATACTGCTTGGGCAGACATACTAGTTCTGATTGTCTAGGCCATAGCCCAAATGCCTACAGCCTCCTGGCAGAATCCTCAGACTTTCCAAGCAAGCTACTTCCTCTACTCTGTCACCATATGGATAAACAATTGGTTCAGCAGCTAGGGGCCAGGATAGAGCTTGCTTGGATCTGCTCATTTGTTTGTTCTGGAAGATGTGTATGTGGAATAAGTTTAACTGTTACACAAGCTGCATGGGCTATGTCTACAGAAGAAAAACAGACTCCAAAAATTTCTAGAAAGTGTAATAAGGAGGAACTGATGATCACTGAGATCTCTGGCCACATAAAAGTCGGAGATTAACACCATTGAACAGAAAGGAGAGGTAAAATCCACCCGACAGCAGGTGCCCAGCCTGCAAGGAACCCACTCTGAGATATGAAGATTCAAGATTCATGAGTTCTTTTCTGGATGTGGTATGCATCATTTTGCAAGTTTACTCTGATCCAGGCTCTACAGAACCTTCCCTAAATGGTTTTAGGTAATGCTTTATAAATTGAAAGAGCAGGGTGGCTTTTGGAGTAAAAAGAGGCTTAGAAAGAGCTATATTCGCTTTATGGCGAAGTCAAGTGTAAAGAACAGCATTATGACCACAGTGGAAGTGACAAGGATATGAACAGAGCAGTGGCACTGACCTCAATGTCATTAGAATCTGTAGATTTCTTGTGCTTTATCAGTGATATAGAAACTATTCAACAAGGTCATTGAGTGGCACCCTCTGTGGGCAAAAAGAGTGCTTGTGATAAATGTCTCTACTCTGATTGTAGGGGCCATTGGTCAATGGCATATGGGTCCTTGAGGACAACATGACTTTGAGGAAAGAATTAGCATAGAGATGTCACAAGTAAACACATCTGTGGGTGAGAGAAATTACACTGTCTCTAGTGTTTAAATGGCATAAATACGTTTTTAAACTTCACTTCAGAGCCAAAATAGTGAGGTTAGACAAGAAAGAGTGATGAGAGAAAATACTTAGCACCCAAAGACCACAAATTGCATTTTAAAATGTGGTTTCCTTAGGAAAATTAATAAATGTAAAAAATGTAGATTTCTCTAACTATAAAAACAACTTGAATTTATTCTTGGTTATATCATTTAAATATCCAATACTATTTTCAAAGGCTCTTCTGAATGAAGATTTCCATTAAATTTATTTGTATCTCATTTGGTAAGTTCAACAGTTGAGGCATTGAACAATTGAACATATGGGTCTATAGTGCTTTTAAATCATTGTCTTAAACATCTCAAATTCAGTCCATAACTCACCATTTTTTTCTCAAGACCATATCCTCTTCCTATGTCCTGTATTGCAGGGGCTGTCATCACCATTCACTGAATGATCCAAGCCAAAAAACTGGAGGTCATTCCTTATTCTTGTTTCTTTGTTCATTCATGTATTCCTTCCATCTTTCACTCAATAAATCCTTTAAAGTAACACCTAAGTGTAAGGCATACAGGTGCTAGGATAAACTACTTAGACTGCATTCTTAGAACTATGGCATCTTCCCCATCAAGACAATTACAAAGGCCTTTTGAATTAGCTTCATTATACTTCAATAGCTCCTTACTTCATCCCATCTTCACTCCTACTCCCTTAGCTTAGGACAGGGATTCTCAACATTGGCACTATTGGTATATTAAATTGGATAATTCTTTTTTGTGTGGAGATGTCCCTATATACTGTAGAAGGCTTAGCAGAATTCCTGCGCTCTACCCACTGGCTGTATCACCCACCCCTAGTTGTGACAACCAAAACTGCTTTCAAATATAGCTAATATACAAGGGGGAAAAAAAACCCCACCTACAACTCATTGAGAATCACTTGTTTAGGCCATCATTGTGTCACAGCTGAGTAACTGAAATAAACTCTTTACTTTTATCCTTTTTTCCTATGATGTGTCATACACATCATGGGCATCTCCATTTCTTAAGCCATTTCTAAGCATGATCTCACCTCATCCTAACATCCTACTGTGAGCTGTATAATTAGCCTGCTCTATGAAAAGGCAGTAGAAACCCAGGGGAGTGATTCACCCACTGTCAGAGATTAAGTAGGAGGCAGGATTTAAAACCCAGATCTGACTAAATGTTTTAAAACTTCTTTTAACGAATAAGCAACAGTAATATTGAGTATTTGTGTTAATATTAAGAGCCAAATATGTTTTTCTCAGTTTGAATTCATTTGATGGCTCCCAGTGGTCTGAATGGTGAACAAGTCTTTTCAGGGCTTGGGTGGCAGTCACTTCGCTACCACATTTCTTACCTCCACCCCCACTTCTCACCATATATTCCTGTTCCAGAGTCGCTTGTGCTTTTCTTCAAACACCCGTGTTCTTTCTGGTTTCTGGGATTTTCCTCACACTCTTCGTCTGCCTTGAAAGTCTTCTTTTCATTCTTCACTTATCGAACTCCTCTCCATTCTTTAGGACTTAGATCAGGCACCCTATTTCCAAGAAGTCTTCTCTGACACCCTCATTCTGTGTTAGGGGCATTATCTCTGCCTCTCTGTCACCACCTACACATATTGGTATTATATCCCCCATCACACTGCATGTGATATTCTGTGTCTCTCTGGTTGGTCCCACTTGGTAAGGCCTCCACCATTCAACTATTTGTGTTTCCTTGAACAAGTCGTGGAACCATTCTGTGCTTCAGTTTCTTCATCTATAAAATGGGGACAATAACAACAGCTACTTCTTTAGGTTATTGCAAGAATTATGTGAGTTATATTAAGTGTTCAGAAGAATATTAGGCAAGTGTGAATGCTATGTATGTGTTTATTATTTTATTTGAATTCCAAAAATCTATTATACTCCTGGCACATGTTGGAAACTCAAAAATCATGGTTAAGCAAATGAATATTTTCACTATAATTTTCGGGATAATTCCTCAGTGCAAGTTCAGCAATACTCATACTCAATCGACTTTCTGTCCCCACATTGATGGAACAGAGCTGATTAGCTCAGCCAAGGGTCTGTTGGATTAGACCTGCAATGGTGAAGTAGATAGCCATTCCTTACCTCACACCAGAGAGCCTAGGCAGAGCCAAGAATCTTCCAAAGCTGTATTTAATATGCCAGATCCAAAGTAGTTAATCTTTAGAACTATTGCTACTGAGAAAAATCAAAAGAGGTTCTAGGTAGACTTTTACCCTACTCAAGTGCAGTGTTCCATTTTTTTCTTTTGGTCTTTCTACTTCTTTCATTCTTTCTCCTCATTTCCTAAAAGCCTTTTTTCCCACTTTTTAATTTTCATTTGTTTGCCCTTGCCTTCTTTGTGAATAGATCTTTCTGTGGCTCCCTTAAGCAGTTCAGAAGTGCCAACTCAGAACAAATTTTAAAAATCTGATTATTATTATTAAACAATTTACTGTCCCAAACGCAAAGAAAATAGTGAGAATGTTACCATAGACAAGAACATCAAACTACTCACCAAATTACCTGGAGGAGAAATTGACTCGGGGGCACTAGCTGGGTTGACCTCATCAGAAAAATGTTTTCTATTCATCTGCCAATAAAAAATTTTCTACATTTTCCATTGAAGACTTATTGTACACATATTTTACAGTCAGTAATATTTTCCATCGTTTATTAAACTCTCCATTGGAAATGGCATCAGACAAGTTTTCAGGAATTATGCCATTTAAATGCAAATCAAAGCCCCTAAATTTTACATAGATTTATTCTCTTCTATAATATTTTATTGAATTGCTTCATCTGTAAAATAAGATTGCATTGTCTTTTGTTAAAAGAACTTCTTATCAGAACAGAATTGCACACCAGGGAGATAGATTATAATTTCCTTGGGAATAATAATTCTGAGCTTTCGGACTTTGGTGTAATTGAAATCCTATTCTTAACCTGATATTAAAATAGTTAGAGGCATTAAAATATATTTAATTATTTATTAAGCATTCTTTAAATAATTCCCACATAACAGATGCTTGCAAGCTTGAAGTTAGATAAAAATGCACTTTATCCCCCATAATTACAGATGATGTAATCTACTTTCAGTTAGAAAAATGCAGAGCATATTGGCCATGATGATTTCACAAATAATTATTCTCCTTCTGTCACATAAAAGAGTGTTGGACCAAATTCTTTACTGGTACTAACTATGTTAGGTCTTTTCTGAATTAAAAGATGGCTCAAGTTTATGTAGCAATTTAGGAATCATAAAATTTACATATTTTTCTGCTGCTATAAACTCATGAGGTTGGGTTAAAAGGAAATTATATACAAAGAAAATATGTGTATATATACATAGATATACATGTGCTATGGCTTGTGTGTATATGTCCTTCCAAAATTCGTATGTTGGAACTTAAAACCCAAATGTGATAATATTAAGAGGTGGGGGCTTTAAGTTAAATCATGAGGGTGAAGCCCTCATGAATGGAATTAGCAACCTCATAAAAGAACTGGAACAAACTAGGTAGGCCCTTTCTGCCATTCAGTCCTCTAACATGTGAAGGCACATCATTTGCCTTTTTGCTGTGCGAGGTCGCTGCAGCACTGATTCATCTTGTAAGCACAAAACAGCCCTCGCCAGACACTGAATCTGTTGGCACCTTGATCTTGGACTATCTGCACTCCAGAAGTATGAGAAATAAATTTCTGATCTTTATAAACTACCCAATCTCAGGTATTTTGTTATAGCAGCACAGACTAAGATAGCCCTCCGCCAGCACATACATACACACAAACACACACACGCAAGCATTTTCTTGAATTAGAAAACAACTTTTGCTTTGGCGTTTATACACAAAGTAGTCTTATATCGAGTGGTGGCTTTTGTTACTGTTGTGTCCCTTTGAAGCACTAGCAATGAGTTAATTTGCTAACCATATCTGTATACATAAAATGTAACTGCTCTTTGTGATTGAGGATTATGCCATCATAGCAGTTATTATTTTTATTAATGTTAATTTTAACCAGTAAAAAAATTAGAAGTAAAAGTGGGAATTGGACTTTAGTAATGAGAATATAAATGTTTTATTCTTTACCTAGCTTTATAAGCCCTAGATAAACATACATGATGATCTTTTCATTCTTTCAACAAATATTTACTCAGCACTACCATGTTCTAGGTGGTAGAGCAGGCCTTCAGAATAAAAATAAGGCAGACTCTTTCCTGGACTTCACATAACTTGCAGAACCTCAGGAAAGACAGACAATGGATTGTGATATAGGCTATATGTTCTTGTGAGATATTAGAGAAAGTTTCTCGGAGAAGAGGCCATTTGAGCTGAAATCTGAAAAACAAATTGGACTTGACTGGTAAAGTTTCAGGAGAGATGGAGAAGGAGCCAGGCAGGGGAACAGGATGTATGAAGATCTAGAAACAAGAGGCAGCATGGAGCCTTGATGGAACAGCAAGGTTTGGTATGACAACAGTACACAGTGGTGTATGGGCACTAGAGGTGAGGCAGGAGACACAGGTAGCAGATAGGTCATGGAGAGTCTTGCACATCATATTATATTTTGATGTCAATAATACTGGGAAAGTTTAGAAATGTTTGGAACTAAAGAATGATATGAACTGTGGCTTTGGCATTTGTGGAAAATCATTTGAGGTACAGTGTGAAAAACGAATTTGTGAGATTAAGAATGAAGGGAAGAATCTAAATAATGAGGTATTTTTAATGGTCCAGGTGAGTGTCAGTGACAGAATGGATTAGGGTTGTGGTAATAATGCTGGAGAGATGGACAGAATTGAAACATAATTCTTCTATTCACTGTTTATTGACCTGGTCATTGATTAAGCAGTGAGAGAGAAGTCACGGATGGCCCCAGGTTTCTGGTTTGGGTAACAGAGCCACTTTCACTGACATAACAACACTGGAGGAGACACAATATTGGGAAGATGATGAGTTCAAATTTTGAAATGTTGAGTTCAAGGTTCTTACACGCCTCTGAGCAAAGCTATTCAGTAAGAAGTTGGCTGTGGGGCTCCAGTTGTCTGCAAATAGGTCAGACTTAGAATTATAGATTTGGGAGGTATTTCAAAAAGCTGCTGAACAAAACCCACATTTTCTGTTAGCATAGGCTCACGAGTAGACTACATTTCCCTGTACATTTTCCAATTGGATGGTAGATGCCATATGACTAAAATCTGTCAGTGGAATATGACGGGAAGAAGGAAAACATCCCACTTAGGGCCATATCTGTAAAAACCTTCCATGTGCATGGTTCCATGGACTTTTTTCCATGCTTTTCTTCTGTCTTTAAATAAAATGTTGAAGACAGGTAGGACCTCTGTTTGCAAGAGTTACTGAATGATGAAAGAAGAGCCATTCCACTGGCTTTTACATCTCCCCAATATTACTATAGAAGCGATATCTAAACCATATTATGAATGTGCAATTATGTCTAGGGGGTGAGTTTGTTACTACAATGAGGTTACCATAACTAGCTTTCTGAACAAAGATGGAGAAAGAATAAAATCTGAAGCCTCAGAAGAGATTGTCTAGATAAATGGTTGTTCTAGTATCCATTGTTGCTTTAACCAATTACCACAAACTCAGTGACTTAAAATAACAGATGTGTTCTATTACAGTACTGGGGGTTAGGAGTTTGAAGTGGGTCTCAACAGTGTCAAGTGTCAGCAAAGCTGCATTCCTTCCAGAAGCTTGGGGGGAAGATCTCTGTCTTTGACTTTTGCAGCTTCTAGAGGCGCCTTCATCACTGTGACCTCTGCTTCCATCATCACATCTCCTTTGCTGACTATCTGGCCTTTATCTTTCTCTTATAAGGACTCTTGTGATTACATTGGACTCTCCTGGATAATCCAGGATAATCTTACCACCTCAAGGTCCTTAACGGAATCACACATGCACAGTTTCTTTTTCCATGTAAGGCAACATATTCATAGGTTCTGGCAGTTAGAATGAGCACATCTTTAGGAAAGGAGCTCTTCCTCTGCCTCCTACACTAGTGTGGAATGACATAGGAAAAGCATCTGAAACACATGTGGAGTCACACCAACTTAAAAGGTATTGACAGAGGAAGAGAAAGCAGCAAGGTAACCATGAATGAACATAGAAAGACCTGGAGGAAACCGGGCAGTGTGGTGACATAAAAAATATGGAAAGAAAGTATTTTTAAGGGAGCAATCAGTTGTGTTTCTATTAGTGAGAGATTAGGTAAGACAAAGACTTACAAATGCTCACAGAAATCATTTGTGGTCTTTTAAAGATCTGCTGGAGTATAGCAATTAGAATGAAAGGCTAAGTTGAGTCATGGATAGGAGCGTGGACAGTGGAGATAGTAAGACAATTCTTTTCAGAAGATGTGTTCCAAACAGGTACAGAAAACTAGAAGGAGAAATAGTGGAGGGGGAGGGATTGCCCACCCCCATTGGAAATATATATGCATATTTAAATGTGCCAGTAAAGAAAGATGTTAAAAATAAAGAGTGAGAGGGAATAATCAGATTTCAGCCTGTAAGAAGAAGGAAAAGGAAGAAAATAGTTTTCATTTTGACAGGGAAGAGAAGGAAACTATTGAATTGTGTAAAAGTAAATTGAGAAAGTTACTGTGTATTTGTTTTCTCTATTAAATAGAAGATCACGGGCTAATAGCTGGGGGGGTGTGCTGCTGGTGATGGACTTTTCAGAGGCGTAGGTATTGTTGAAATACTACATGGAATCGTTGCATGTTGACCAGGAAAAATATAATAGTGCATTAGAGAGCCACAAGTGCCCCATCAAAATGAAAGACATAAATATGTAGTGGACCAATTCTGACCACTGTATGATTTTTCTCTTGAAATGTCAGTGAGCTGTATGCAAAAGCAGGGAATGTAGCAGTCGAATGTTTTAAGGTTTGTAGGGTTTTCTCCAATGAGGAATGGTGGAATGACCACAGAATAAGAGGTTTTAACAAACTGGTAAACAAAAGGATGAAGTAATGACATGAATAAGGAGCTAAGTAAGGACAGGAGGGACCTAATGGGGAGAGGGACAAGGGACTCTATAAAATAAAGCACTAAAGTCAAAGAAATGGTGTTGGGAACAAGAAAGTGAGAGAGACGGTGAGGAATGCATGGTTAACAAGGCCTCTGACTACTTTATTTGAGAGGTGGTGCAATCTGGATGTGATAAGGTCTAGGGTGTGACCATGGAGTGGGTGCCTGGGGTGGAGGAAAGTTCTGGAAGCTGAAGCAGGCAAGGAACCTTGAGGCGAAGTTGTCAGTGGGAGTCACCCAGGATGATGTCAGGCCAGAGGGTGGACAGAATGACTGCCAGCCAGGTACTTAGGTCTTCTAAGAGTTTACTACCATATCATCAGCAAATAGGCAAGAAGTCAAAAGTCAAAAGCTTCCCACAAAGGAAAAACATATTAAGGCAACTACCTGAATGATTTGATTACAATCCTTGTTATGGTTTTCTAGGAAAAAAAGAAACTTAGCCTGTATTTGCATAAATGAATTTACCTGAGAATTTACAATGTCGCAAACCATTTTTTGTATTTGAATAGTTAGCCACTAGTAGTTTACCTCTGGTCCCATCTGGCCATTAGCCTGAGGATGGATTAACACTGGACTTACTGCCAATGAACATGCAGAAAGAAATCCTCTCAATGTTCTTCTCTGTTGGGTTGGCCAAATCACAAAGAGTGAGCTTGCAGTAGAGTCTGGAATGGAGAATGTGCAATGACACTAAGAGTATCTCTGCATTGTACCCTCTGAGTCTGAACACTGCTTGTTCACATCAGCTCTGTGGCCCCATGACTCAGCCCTGTCATAAAAGAGTATTTTTTTTTAAATAGCTATAATACTTTGTACTGTTTAATGTACTCTGTAAGGCAAGATAAACTAGCAACTTCCTTGCCCTCCAGGAGCTAACAATTGTGTGCCTGTATTCAGCTGTCTAAAACCAAAGATTAAACCATTTAAATTTCTATATATGAGCTAAGTATAAGTAAATTAAAAATGCTTTTAGGTGGTGATAAACAGGGGAATTCTTAAGAAAAGGCTCATCAGAAATATTGCCATCTATCTTATTCCAATACAGGGAATTATAGCATCTACTTTCTAAGCACATATATCCAGAGCTGAGGAAAACACCAAAAGAAGGCACACACATTGTGTGTTCACTGAGGACACTTACAGTCTTGTTTGGAACATATATATAATACATATGGAACATTCATAAAATATAAGATTTATCAACTATTGAAAGCTTCTGATATAAACAAATGGTATTTGTATTATATGAAGGATACTTCTGTTTGCTCAAAGATGGGTGAGATGGCCCTTGTTCTTGTGTAGCTCACAGTATATGGAAGAAGGCAGACATGTGTGCAGGTAAGCTATACTATGTCATATGCAGAGACTTGTGGGCCAGAGAGAAGTCATTTACAGGGGAAGTTAAGAACATTCTCAAAGAGTAGGTGACTTTGGAACCAAGTCTGGAAGGCATTGCAGATGTTTGCTAAGGTGGGAGAGGGAAGGTGAAAGATGGGCCTTCCAGGTATGAGCCTCCTCTGAAGTTGCTACCTCTGTCTAACATCACTCTAAATGACTCTCTTGCTCAATGATCCATAGTTAATTAAATATTTTTGGAAGTAGAAGGATGAAACTCCAGAGATTCTATGATTCAGAAATTCAGTGGTGAACACTGAAATCCAAAACAAAAGAAGTGTTTATTAGAGCTCCTACAGCTCAAAGGGTACAGATTGAAACTAAGCAATGTCTGTGGAATAAACAATTGCACAGGCTAACCAGTGCTGGGATGAAATCTGTAGAGGAAGGAAATAAAAATAAGTGCTAAAGGCAAAAATTCAACTCTGAACAGTATCTCCAGTGGTTATGGCAATACTTATTCTTACTGCTCTTAGCTTTCTGCTCAATGCCATTCAATGCCATAGTAATTAAATGAGACAACTTGGTTAAAGTAAGCTTTATTGTTCTATTGCCTTGTACAAATATTCTGTGCTTGTTTATGGTATTTTTGAAATTGCAACTGAGTCATTTACCTTGGGTGTGGACCCCAAGCCCACAGTGAGCAATTGTTTATTGGGAGGGACAGGCAAGGCAGAGTCATGCTTCACAATGAAACCTCTGCTGTCTCAGAGGCTGACAATCAGGATTTCACTATTTTCGTTTGTAGGACAGAGTGAGAACCAGATGTACCAGAATATAACAAAAATATCCCTGATGATCCTTTTATTTTTTTTTTTTTGCAAAATGGGAAAACCCAAACCTTGTCTACTGTAAGTCATCAATAGCCAAAATTGATGGGACTCCACCGATACTGCAGATAAATGTGAATATTTTAAAAGGAGGCAGGGTGACTTCTGCCTTTGGTCTGGCACATAAGGAGCTTAGAGGTTGCCACCCCGTTCCAAGAAGTCAAATCTGAACAAACTGAAAAATCAACAGTTCTTAGATCCATCAGAGGAGTGAGGTCACAGGGCAAACTTCTATTCCTCAAATTGGAGAAACAGACAAATGCAAAGAATGACAGACAGCTCACCACAGGAGAAACCCATGAGCAGAAGCCTTCATGGGAACCAGTATCAGGATAGGAAAACCTAAACTATAATTTATGAATTGCTGGAGGCTATGGGTGAACAAGTTTGAGAGTTAAAAACTCTCAGGGAACCCAGTCATGGAGGGCCCCCACACTTTTGAGAGTTTTACCTCTGGGAGCTCTACCAGGTTCTCATAGTACCAGTTCTCATAGTTTTGGGGAGAAAAGTTCCACAATGCTTCCAGAAGGAAGAGGAGAGAAGTAACTATTTTGAAATATAACAGTGCTTTCTGTTGTTCTTAACAAGGTCTGCCGTCAAGAGAAGTCATTTTACCAGAATCTAACCCGTTGCGGTTTTATCAGGGCCTAATTTCACCAGAAGAAGGGGAATATTTGACTCCAGCTGGTTCTACCATTCTATCACACCTAAGGGGGAGAAAATCAAGAAGTGCTAGTGAAATTCACGGTCTAAGGCAGAGGCTCTCCAAAACACTGAGACCTAGTCATAATAATATAGACTTCTTCCCCTCCCCCACAAACCTTGCTGCTACATTACTAAAGTCCTTATAACAGCAGTTTATTTTACCGAGCACATCACATCCATTTTTCAACCAAAAATTACATTTACTAAATGGCAAAAATATAATTTGAAGAGACTGAACAAACATCAGAATCAGGGTCAGATATAGCAGAAATGTTGGAATTGTTCAACCACAATTTCTAAACAATTATAATTAATATTTTAAGGGATTTATGGAAAAAGTAAACAGCATCTAAGAACAGATAATGCAAGAGAGGTAGAAATTCTAAGAGAAAATGTTATTAAGTTCTAGAGATCAAAAACATTGTAACAGAAATGAAGAGTGATTTAGATGGCTCATTAGTAGACTGAGCATAGCTGAGGAAAGAATCTCTGAGTTTGATGATATGGCATTAGAAACTTTCAAAATTGAAAAGCAAAGGAAAAAAAAAACTGGAGAAAAACCCCACAATATCCAAGAAATATAAGAAAATGAAAAAAAAAAAAAAAAAAAAAAAAAAAAAAAAAAAAAAAACCGTGGGAGAAGAAAGAAAATATGGAACAGAAGAAATAGTTGAAGTAATACCTGACTGCTCAGAAACCATGCAAACAAGAACAAAGTGGACTGAAATATTTAAAGTGTTGAGAAAAAAAATCCTCACCAACTCCTGTACATTATGAAATTATTCTTCAAAAGTGAATGTGAAGTAAACTTTCTTAGACCAACAAAAGCTGAAGAAATTCCTTGCCAGTACACTTGCTTTGTAAGAAATGTTAAAGAAAAAAGTGCTTCAGAGAGAAGAAAAATGATACAGGACAGAAACTTAGATATACATTTTTTAGAAAGGAAGTGCAGAGAAGAAGGAATGATTGAAGAACAAATAAAAACTTTGTTTAAAAAAAATTTAATCAATTTAACAGATACCAGTTTGTTCAAGATAACAGCATCAACAATGTATTTGATTAAGTATGCTGTGTATATTTATATGCAAATATATGCTTATATAAGTAAAATGACTGAAAACAATGATACAGGGACAGGAAGAAGAAAAAATTAAGAACATTTTACAAGTTACTCGTATTACCCATGAAGTGGTACTGTGTTACTTTAAAATGGACTTGGATTAATTGTAAACATATACTGCAAACCCTTTAACACCCACTAAAAAGGGCAAAAAGGAAAAAATAAGTTTTTTAAAAGGTAAAATTGATATGCTAAGCAAAGAGAGAAAATGGAAACATATAATGGTTAACTGAAACTAAAAAAGGCAGAAAACAATGGGAAACAAAATTAAGAACAAAAAGCAAGGGCAACACACAGAAAACAGGAAAATATAAGGTAATATTACTCCATCTGTATCAATAATCACTTTACCACTTAAACTCAATGGCACCATTAATTAACTGTATATAATTGACATCTATAGGCTACTGTATCCAACAACAGCAGAAAGCATGTTTTTCTGAGGCTTACATGGAACTTTCATCAAGATAGACCACGTTCTGGGCCATAAAAAACAACTTAACAAATCTAACAGAATAGGAATCTTACAATGTCTGCTCTAAGACCATAATGGAATTAAATTATAAATTTGTAACAGAAAGATAGCTGGAAAAGCTTGAAATATGTGTAGATTAAGCAACACACTTATAAATAAAACATAAGTCAAAAAATATCTCAAGAAAATTAAAAATGATTTGAACTAAGTAGAAATGAAATACAACTGATCAGAATTTGTGGAATGCAGTGAAAGCATTGCTTAGAGGGAGATTTACAGCATTAAATACAGTATTAGAAAAGAAGAAAAATCTAAAATTAATCATCTAAGCTGTTACCTTAGTATAACAGAAAGACAGGAGGATACTAAATTTAAAGTAACGAGAAGGAAATAAATAAAAATTAGAGCAGAAATCAATGGAGAATATCAATAAAATCAAAAGCTGCTGTTAAAATATTTCAATAAAATTAATAGGTCTCTAGTGAGACTAACAAAAAGGGATACAAATTACTATTATAAGATACAAAAGAAAAGCTATTACCAAAGATGCTATGGACAATAAAAATAATAAAGAAATATTATTAAAACTCTATGCCTACAAATTTGACAAATTCCATGAAATATACAACCTGCCAAAACTCACACAAGAAGAAATAGACAATATGAATAGGTCTATATCTATTAAAGAAATTGATAAAATAACAGTAGTCAAATAATCTTCCTAAATAGAAAGCATCAGGCTCAGATGCATTCACTGGTGAATTCTACCAAACATTTAAGGAAGAAATCAAACCTATTCTCTACAATCTATTTCAGAATATAAAATCAGATAAAATACTTTCTAACTCATTCCATGAGGCTAGCATTACCCTAATATCAAAACCAAAGACATTACAAGGAGAGAAAACTACAGGCCAATATCTCTCATGCAAATAGATGCAAAAATTATCCATCAAATACTAGCAAATTAAATCCAGCAATGTGTAAAAAGAAGTATACACTAAGTGAGATTTATCCCAAGTATGCAAGTCTGTTTCAAAATTTGAAAATCAAGGAATGTAATCTATCACATTTACAGGCTAAAGAAGAAAAATCACATGATCCTATCAATAGCGCAGAAAAGCATTTGCCAAAATCGAACACCCCCTCATAATAAGAACTCCTAGAAAAGTAGAAATACAGAGGACCTTCCTCAACTTGATGAGTAAAATCTATGAAAATTGTTAACACCCTACTAACAATGAGAAACTAGAAGCTTTCCTGTTAAGATCAGGAACAAGGTAAGGATATCTCTTCTCACCATTGCCTATTAACATTCTACTGCAAGATGTAGCTAAGGAAGTAAGATGAGAAAATGAAATAAAAGGTATACCAACTGAGAAGGAAAAAATAAAACTGTCCTAGTTTGCAGAGGACCTGCTCATCGATACAGAAAATCTGAAAGAATAGACAAAGAGACTCTTGGAACTTATAATTGATTTTAACAAGGTCACAGGATACAAGGTTAATATGTAAAAGTTCATCACTTTCCTATATATTGGCAATGAACAAGTGAAATTTGAAATAAAAATCACATTACCATTTATATTAACTCCCTCAGAAGTGAAATATTTAGGTTTAAATCTAATGAAATATGTATGTATAAGATCTATATGAGGAAAATGATAAAAGTCTGATAAAAGATATCAAAGGACTAAATAATTGGAAAAATAGTATATGTTTGTGGATAAGAAGACATAATATTGTCAAGATGTCAGTTCTCCCCAAATTGATCTATAGATTCTATGCAATCACAATCAAAATCCAAGTAAATTATGTGGATATTGACACACAGATTCAAATTTTACATGAGGCAAAAGATTCAGAACAGCCAACTCAATATTAAAGAAGAACAAACTTGGATAACTGACACCCTGACTTCAAGACTTTCTATAAACCTAGAGTAATCAAGACATTATAGTAATTGTGAAAGAATAGGAAATAAATAAATGGAACAGAATGAAAGTCCAGAAATACATCCACATAAATAAAGTCAACTAATCTTTGGCAAAGGAGCAAAGGCAATACAACAGAACAAAGAGAGTCTTTTCAACAAATGGTGCTGGGAAAACTGTACATCCATAAGCCAAAAAAAAAAAAAAACAAAAAACAAAACAAAAAAACAAAACAAAACAAAAACAAATCTATACACAGACCTTATATCCTTTATAAAAGTTAACTCAAAATAAGTTGCAGACCTATATATAAAATGCTAAATTATAAAACCTCTAGAAGAAAACATAGGTGAAAACCTAGATGGCCTCAGGTATAATAAAAACTTTTTAGATGTAACACCAAAGGTACAATCCATAAAATAATTTAAAAATTAGACTTTATTAAAATGTAAAACATCTGCTCTGCAAAAGAAAATGCCAAGAGAATAAGAAAACAAATTACAGACTGGGAGAAAATGTTTGCAAAAGTCACACCTGATAAAGGACTGTTAACTGAAAATACACAAAGAACTCTTAGAATTCAACAATAAGAAAATGAACAACCCAATTTTAAAATGGGTAAAAGACCTGAACAGACATTTAACCAAAGAAGATATACAAAAGGCAAGTGAGTATATGGAAAGGTGCTCCACATCATATGTCTTTAGGGAATTGCAAATGACAACAAAAATGAGATACCACTGTATACTTATTAGAATGACAAAAATCCAAAACACTGACAACAACTAATGCTGATGAGGATGTAGAAGAACGAGCATTCTAATTATTTGCTGATGGGAATGTAAAATAGTACAACCATTCTGGAAATCAGTTTGGCAGTTTCTTACAAAATAAAACATACTCTTAACATATAATCAAGCAATTACACTTCATGGTATTTACTCAAATAGGTGAAAACTTATGTCCACACAAAAAACATACACAGAGATGCAAAACCTGGAATCAACCAAGATGTCCTTCAATAAGTAAATGAATAAACTGTGGCAAATTCAAATAATGGAATATTATTCAAGTCTAAAAATAATTGAGTTCTCAGGCTATGAAAAGACATGGAGTAAACTTAAATGCATATTACTAAGAGAAAGAAAATAATCTAAAAACGCTACCCTGTATAATTCCAACCATATGCCATTCTGAAGACAAACTATGAAGACAACAAAAATATCAGTTGTTGCCAGGGGTTAGTGGGAAAGGAAGGATAAATAGGCAGAACACAGCGGATTTTTAGGGCAGTGAAACTACTTTGTATGATACTAAAATAGTGGCTACATGCCATGATACATTTGTCCAAACCAATAGAATGTGCGGCATCAAGAATCAACCTTAATGTAAACTATGGAATTTAGGTGAAAATGATGTGTCAATATAGGTTTATCAAATCTAACAAATGCATCACTGTGGTGGTGGTGTCAATAGTGGGAAGGCTGTGCATTTGTGGGGTCATGGGGACATAAGAACCTTCTGCACTTTCTGCTCAATTTTGCTGCAAACCTAAAACTGCTCTAAAAAATAAAGTTTATCAGTACGGTGATTCCTCAAGGATCTAGAACTAGAAGTACCATATGACCCAGCCATCCCATTACTGGGTATATACCCAAAGGATTATAAATCATGCTGCTATAAAGACACATGCACACGTATGTTTACTGCGGCACTATTCACAATAACAAAGACTTGGAATCAACCCAAATGTCCATCAGTGACAGACTGGATTAAGAAAATGTGGCACATATACACCATGGAATACTCTGCGGCCATTAAAAAAGGATGAGTTCGTGTCCTTTGTAGGGACATGGATGCAGCTGGAAACCATCATTCTCAGCAAACTATCACAAGAACAGAAAACCAAACACCGCATGTTCTCACTCATAGGTGGGAACTGAACAACGAGATCACTTGGACTCGGGAAGGGGAACATTACACATTGGGGCCTATCATGCGGAGGGGGGAGGGGGGAGAGGGGAGGGATTGCATTGGGTGTTTTACCTGATGTAAATGATGAGTTGATGGGTGCTGACGGTTGATGGGTGCAGCACACCAACATGGCACAAGTATACATATGTAACAAACCTGCACGTTATGCACATGTACCCTAGAACTTAAAGTATAATAATAATAAAATAAAATAAAGAAAAAAATAAATAAATAAAGTTTATTTTTTTTTTTAAATGGAGGAAGGGGGTAGCACAATACTTAACACTTGGGATCACAGAGAACAGTAACTTATAATTTGACCAGGAATCTGTGTCAAAAAATGATGAGCTTCGGGTTTCTTTTTTCTTTTTCTTTTTCTTAAATTATACTTTAAGTTCTGAGGTACATGTGCACAATGTGCAGGTTTGTTGCATAAGTTTACACGTGCCGTGTTGGTTTGTTGCATCCATCAACTTGTAATTTACATTAGGTATTTATTCTAATGCTATCCCTCCCCCAGGTCTCCACCCCTGACAGGGTGTGATGTTCCCCTCCCTGTGTCTATGTGTTCTCATTGTTCAACTCCCACTTATGAGTCAGAACATGCAGTGGTTTCCTGTCCTTGTGATATTTTGCTGAGAATGAGGGTTTCCAGCTTCATCCACGTCCCTGCAAAGGATATGAACTCATCCTTTTTCATGGCTGCATAGTATTCTATGGTGTATACGTGCAATATTTTCTTTATCCAGTCTATTATTGATGGATATTTGGGTTGGTTCCAAGTCTTTGCTGTTGTGAATAGTGCCACAATAAACGTACATGTGCATATGTCTTTATAGTATCATGATTTATAATCCTTTGGTTATATACCCAGTAATGAGATTGCTGGGTCAAATGGTATTTTTAATTCCAGATCCTTGAGGAATCGCCACACTGTCTTCCACAATGGTTGAACTAATTTACACTCCCACAAATAGTGTAAAAGCGTTCCTATTTCTCCACATCCTCTCCAGCATCTGTTGTTTCTGACTTTTTAATGATCACCATTCTAACTGGTGTGAGATGGTATCTCACTGTGGTTTTGATTTGCATTTCTCTAATGACTAGTGATGATGAACATTTTTTCATATGTCTGTTGGCTGCATAAATGTCTTCTTTTGAGAAGTGTCTGTTCATATCCTTTGTCTACTTTTTGATAAAGTTGTTTGTTTTTGTCTTGTAAATTTGTTTAATTTCTTTGTAGATTCTGGATATTAGCCCTTTGTCAGATGGATAGATAGCAAAAATTTTCTCACATTCTGTAGGCTGCCTGTTCACTCTGCTGATAGTTTCTTTGGCTGTGCAGAAGCTCTTTAGTTTAATTAGATCCCATTTGTCTATTCTGGCTTTTGTTATCATTGCTTTTGGTGCTTTAGTCATGAAGTCTTTGTCCATGCCTATGTCCTGAATGGTATAGCCTAGGTTTTCTTCTAGGGTTTTTATGGTTTTAGGTCTAACTTTAAAGTCTTTAATCCATCTTGAATTAATTTGTGTATAAGGTGTAAGGAAGGGGTCCACTTTCAGCTTGCTACGTATAGCTAGCTAGTTTTCCCAACATCATTTATTAAATAGGGAATCCTTTCCCCTTTCTTGTTTTGTCAGGTTTGTCAAAGAACAGATGGTTGTAGATGTTTGGTGTTATTTCTGAGGCCTCTGTTCTGTTCATTGGTCTATATATCTGTTTTGGTACCAGCACCATGCTATTTTGGTTACTGTAGCCTTGTAGTATAGTTTGAAGTCACGTAGTGTGATGCCTCAAACTTTGTTCTTTTGCTTGGGGTTGTCTTGGGTACGCGGGATTTTTTTTTTTTTTTAGTTCCATATGAACTTTAAAGTAGTTTTTTTTTTTCCAGAAAGTCAGTGGTAGCTTGATGGGGATAGCATAGAATCTGTAAACTACTTTGGGCAGTATGGCCATTTTCACGATATTGATTCTGCCTATCCATGAGCATGAAATGTTTTTCCATTTGTTTGTGTCCTCTCTTATTTCCTTAAGCAGTGCTTGCTAGTTCTCCTTGAAGAGGTCCTTCACATCCTTTGTAAGTTGTATTCCTAGGTATTTTATTCTCTTTGTAGCAATTGTGATTGGGAATTCACTTATTATTTGGTTGTTGGTCTGTTATTTGTGTATAGGGATGCTTGTGATTTTGCACATTGATTTTGTATCCTGAGACTTTGCTGAAGTTGCCTATCAAGCTTAATGAGATGTTGAGACAGTGGGGTGTTCTAAATACACAATCATGTCATCTGCAAACAGAGACAATTTGACTTCCTCTTTATTGAATACCCTTTATTTCTTTCTCTTTCCTGATTTCCTGGCCTGAACTTCCAGTACTATGTTGAATAGGAGTGCTGAGAGAGGACATCCTTGTGCCAGTTTTCAAAGGGAATGCTTCCAGGTTTTGCCCATTCAGTATGATGTTGGCTGTGGGTTTGTCATAAATAGCTCTTATTATTTTGAGATACGTTCCATCAATACCTAGTTTATTGAGAGTTTTAGCACGAAGGGCTGTTGAATTTTGTTGAGGGCCTTTTCTCCATCTATTGAGATAATCATGTGATTTTGTCATTGGATCTGTTTATGTAATGGGTTATGTTTATTGATTTGCATATGGTGAACTAGCCTTGCAAACCCAAGTATGAAGGCGAACTTGATCATGGTGGATAAGCTTTTGATGTGCTGCTGGATTCGGTTTGCCGGTATTTTACTGAGGATTTTGTATCGATGTTCATCAGGGATATTTGTCTAAAATTCTCTTTTTTCATTGTGTCTTTGCCTGGCTTTGATATCAGGATGATGCTGGCCTTATTAAATTAGTTAGGGAGGATTCCCTCTTTTCTATTGATTGGAATAGTTTCAGAAGGAATGGTACCAGCTCCTCTTTGTACCTCTGGTAGCATTCGGCTGTGAATCCATCTGGTCCTGGGTTTATTTTGGTTGGTGGGCTATTAATTATTGCCTCAACTTCAGAACCTGTTATTGGTCTATTCAGAGTCTTGACTTCTTCCTGGTTTAGTCTTGAGAGGGTGTATGTGTCCAAGAATTTATCAGTTTCTTCTAGATTTTCTAGTTTATTTACATAGAGGTGTTTATAGTATTCTCTGATGGTAGTTTGTATTTCTGCGGGATCAGTGGTGATATCCCCTTTATCATTTTTTACTGAGTCTATTCGATTCTTCTCTCTTTTCTTATCAGTCTTGCTAGTGGTCTATTTTGTTGATCTTTCCAAAAAACCAGCTCCTGGATCCATTGATTTTTTGAAGGTTTTGTATGTGTGTCTGTCTCTATCTTCTTCAGTTCTGCTCTGATCTTAGTTATTTCTTGTCTTCTGCTGGCTTTTGAATTTGTTTGCTCTTGCTTCTCTAGTTCTTTTAATTGTGATGTTAAGGTGTTGAATTTAGATCTTTCCTGCTTTCTCTTGTGGGAATTTCATGCTATAACTTTTCCTCTACACACTGCTTTAAATGTGTCCCAGAGATTCTGGTACGTTGTGTCTTTATACTCATTGGTTCCAACAAACATCTTTATTTCTGCCTTAATTTTGTTATTTGCACAGTAGTCACTTAGGAGCAGGTTATTCAGTTTCCATGTAGTCGTGCGGTTTTGTGTGAGTTTCTTGATCCTGAGTTCTAATTCGATTGTGCTGTGGTCTGAGAGACAATTTGTTGTGATTTCTGTTCTTTTACATTTGCTCAGGAGTGTTTTACTTCCAATTATGTGGTCAATTTTAGAGTAAGTGCAATGTGGTGCTGAGAAGAATGAATGTAAGAATGTATGTTCTGTTGATTTGGGGTGGAGAGTTCTGTAGATGTCTATTAGATCCACTTGGTCCAGAGCTGAGTTCAACTCCTGGATAACCTTGTTAATTTTCTGTCTTGTTGTTCTGTTTAATATTTACAGTGGGGTGTTATTGTCTCACATTATTATTGTGTGGGAGTCAAAGTCTCTTTGTAGGTCTCTAAGAACTTGCTTTATGAATTTGGGTGCTCCTGTATTGGGTGCATATATATTTTGGATAGTTAGCTCTTCTTGCTGAATTGATCCATGTTACCATTATATAATGGCCTTCTTTGTCTCTTTTGATCTTTGTTGGTTTAANTTCTCTTTGTAGCAATTGTGATTGGGAATTCACTTATTATTTGGTTGTTGGTCTGTTATTTGTGTATAGGGATGCTTGTGATTTTTGCACATTGATTTTGTATCCTGAGACTTTGCTGAAGTTGCCTATCAAGCTTAATGAGATGTTGAGACAGTGGGGTGTTCTAAATACACAATCATGTCATCTGCAAACAGAGACAATTTGACTTCCTCTTTATTGAATACCCTTTATTTCTTTCTCTTTCCTGATTTCCTGGCCTGAACTTCCAGTACTATGTTGAATAGGAGTGCTGAGAGAGGACATCCTTGTGCCAGTTTTCAAAGGGAATGCTTCCAGGTTTTTGCCCATTCAGTATGATGTTGGCTGTGGGTTTGTCATAAATAGCTCTTATTATTTTGAGATACGTTCCATCAATACCTAGTTTATTGAGAGTTTTTAGCACGAAGGGCTGTTGAATTTTGTTGAGGGCCTTTTCTCCATCTATTGAGATAATCATGTGATTTTTGTCATTGGATCTGTTTATGTAATGGGTTATGTTTATTGATTTGCATATGGTGAACTAGCCTTGCAAACCCAAGTATGAAGGCGAACTTGATCATGGTGGATAAGCTTTTTGATGTGCTGCTGGATTCGGTTTGCCGGTATTTTACTGAGGATTTTTGTATCGATGTTCATCAGGGATATTTGTCTAAAATTCTCTTTTTTCATTGTGTCTTTGCCTGGCTTTGATATCAGGATGATGCTGGCCTTATTAAATTAGTTAGGGAGGATTCCCTCTTTTTCTATTGATTGGAATAGTTTCAGAAGGAATGGTACCAGCTCCTCTTTGTACCTCTGGTAGCATTCGGCTGTGAATCCATCTGGTCCTGGGTTTATTTTGGTTGGTGGGCTATTAATTATTGCCTCAACTTCAGAACCTGTTATTGGTCTATTCAGAGTCTTGACTTCTTCCTGGTTTAGTCTTGAGAGGGTGTATGTGTCCAAGAATTTATCAATTTCTTCTAGATTTTCTAGTTTATTTACATAGAGGTGTTTATAGTATTCTCTGATGGTAGTTTGTATTTCTGCGGGATCAGTGGTGATATCCCCTTTATCATTTTTTACTGAGTCTATTCGATTCTTCTCTCTTTTCTTATCAGTCTTGCTAGTGGTCTATTTTGTTGATCTTTCCAAAAAACCAGCTCCTGGATCCATTGATTTTTTGAAGGTTTTTGTATGTGTGTCTGTCTCTATCTTCTTCAGTTCTGCTCTGATCTTAGTTATTTCTTGTCTTCTGCTGGCTTTTGAATTTGTTTGCTCTTGCTTCTCTAGTTCTTTTAATTGTGATGTTAAGGTGTTGAATTTAGATCTTTCCTGCTTTCTCTTGTGGGAATTTCATGCTATAACTTTTCCTCTACACACTGCTTTAAATGTGTCCCAGAGATTCTGGTACGTTGTGTCTTTATACTCATTGGTTCCAACAAACATCTTTATTTCTGCCTTAATTTTGTTATTTGCACAGTAGTCACTTAGGAGCAGGTTATTCAGTTTCCATGTAGTCGTGCGGTTTTGTGTGAGTTTCTTGATCCTGAGTTCTAATTCGATTGTGCTGTGGTCTGAGAGACAATTTGTTGTGATTTCTGTTCTTTTACATTTGCTCAGGAGTGTTTTACTTCCAATTATGTGGTCAATTTTAGAGTAAGTGCAATGTGGTGCTGAGAAGAATGTATGTTCTGTTGATTTGGGGTGGAGAGTTCTGTAGATGTCTATTAGATCCACTTGGTCCAGAGCTGAGTTCAACTCCTGGATAACCTTGTTAATTTTCTGTCTTGTTGATCTGTTTAATATTTACAGTGGGGTGTTATTGTCTCACATTATTATTGTGTGGGAGTCAAAGTCTCTTTGTAGGTCTCTAAGAACTTGCTTTATGAATTTGGGTGCTCCTGTATTGGGTGCATATATATTTTGGATAGTTAGCTCTTCTTGCTGAATTGATCCATGTTACCATTATATAATGGCCTTCTTTGTCTCTTTTGATCTTTGTTGGTTTAAAATCTGTTTTATCAGAGACTAGGATTGCAACTGCTGCTTTTTTTCTTGTTTTCCATTTGCTTGGTAGATCTTCCTCCATCCCTTTATTTTGAACCTATGTGTGTCTTTGTACATGAGATGGGCCTCTTGAATACAGCACACCGATTGGAATGTGCTGAATACAACACACTGATGGGTGTTGACTCTTTATCCAATTTGCCAGTCTGTGTCTTTCAATTGGGGCATTTAGCCCATTTACATTTAAGGTTAATGTTATGTGTGAATCTGATCCTGTCATTATGATGTTAGCTGGTTATTTTGCCAATTAATTGATGCAGTTTCTTCATAGCATCAATGGTCTTTACAATTTGGCATGTTTTGCAGTGGCTGGTACCGGTCGTTCCTTTCCATGTTTAGTGCTTCCTTCAGGAGCTCTTGTAAGGCAGGCCTGGTGGTGACAAAATCTCTCAGCATTTGCTTGTCCATAAAGGATTTTATTTCTCCTTCACTTATCAAGCTTAGTTTGGCTGGATATGATATTCTGGGGTTTTCTTTAAGAAAGTTGAATATTGGCCTCCACTGTCTTCTGGCAGATAGGGTTTTTGCTGAGAAATTCGCTGTTAGTCTGATGGGCTTCCCTTTGTGGGTAACCTGATCTTTCTCTTTGGCTGCCCTTACCATTTTTTCCTTCATTTCAACCTTGATGAATCTGATGATTATGTGTCTTGGGGTTGTCTTGAGGAATACCTTTGTGGTGTTCTCTGTATTTCCTGAATTTGAATGTTGGCCTGCCTTGCTAGGTTGGGGAAGTTCTCCCTGGATAATATTTTAAAGTGTGTTTTCTAACTTGGTTCCATTCTCCCTGTCACTTTTAGGTACACCAATCAAATGCTGATTTGGTCTTTTCACATAGTCCCATATTTCTTGGATGCTTTGTTCGTTTCTTTATACACTTTTTTCTCTAATCTTGTCTTCTCACTTTATTTCATTAATTTGATCTTTAATCACTGATATCCTTTCTTCTGCTTGATCGAATTGGCTATTAAAGCTTGTGTATGCTTCATGAAATTCTCATGCTGTGCTTTTCAGCTTCATCAGGTCATTTATGTTCTTCTCTACACTGGTTATTCTTGTTAGCCATTCATCTAACCTTTTTTCAAGGATTTTAGCTTCCTTACAATGGGTTAGAATGTGCTCCTTTAGCTTGGAGAAGTTTGTTATTACACACCTTCTGAAGCCTACTTCTGTCAACTAGTCAAACTCACTCTCCATCCAGTTTTGTTCCCTTGCTGATGAGAACCTGTGATCCTTTGGAGGAGAAGGTTCATTCTGGTTTTTGGAATTTTCAGCCTTTCTGCTCTGGTTTCTCCCCATCTTTGTGGTTTTTTCTACCTTTTGTCTTTGATGTTGGTGACCTATGGGTGGAGCTTGGTGTGGATGTCCTTTTCATTGATATTGATGCTATTCCTTTCTGTTTGTTAGTTTTTGTTCTAACAGTCAGGCCCCTCAGCTGCAGGTCTGTTGCAATTTGCTGGAGGTCCACTCCAGATAATGTTTGCTTGAGTATCACCAGCAGAGATTGCAGAAAAGTAAGTATTGCTGCCTGATCCTTCCTCTGGAAGCTTCGTCCCAGAGGTGTACCAGCCAGATGCCACCCAGAGCTCTCCTGTATGAGGTGTCTGTCAGCCCCTACTGGGAGGCAACACAGGGGTCAGGGACCCATTTGAGGAGGCAGTCTGTCCGTTATCAGAGCTCTAACACCATGCTGGGAGAACCACTGATCTCTTCAGAGCTGTCAGGCAGGGATGTTTAAGTCTAGAAGGTGTGCCCACAGCTGCCCCTTCCCCCAGATGCTCTGACCCAGGGAGATGAGGGTTTTATCCATAAGTCCCTGACTGGGGCTGCTCCCTTTTGTTCAGATATGTCCTGCCCACAGAGGTGGAATCTAGAGAGACAGTGGGCCTTGCTGAGCTGCTGTGCGCTCCACCCAGTTTGAGCTTCCCAGCAGCTTTGTTTACACTGTGAGTATAAAGTGGTCTATTCAAGCCTCAGCAATGGTGGACACCCCTTCCCACCCCAAGCTCCAGCGTCCCAGGTAGATCTCAGACTGCTGTACTAGCTGCGAGAATTACAAGCCAATGGATCTTAGCTTGCTGGGCTCCATGGGCATGGGACCCACTGAGCCAGGCACTGGAGGGAATTTCCTGGTCTGCTAGTCACAAAAACCATGGGAAAAGTGCAGTATTTGGGCAGGAATGTACCCTTCCTCCCAGTATAGTCTCTCACGGCTTCCCTTGGCTAGAAAAGGGAAATCCCCCGACCCCTTGTGCTTCCTGGGTGAGGGGATGCCCAGCCCTGCTTCAGCTTGCCCTCTGTGGGCTGCACCCACTGTCCAACCAGTCCCAATGAGATGAACCAGGTACCTCAGTTGGAAATGCATAAATCACCTGTCTTCTGCATTGATCTCACTGGGAGCTGCAGACCAGAGCTGTTCCTATTTGGCCATCTTGGAAGAGTTCTTGGGGTTTCTTTTTTCAAGATGGCTGATGAGCCTAGGAGCAGAAGATGTCACTTCTCCTCAAAAAGAAGACCATAACTACTGGTGAAGACCATAGCTACTGGACATGGCTTGAACGGAAAACTAAGGGAAGAGAGCCGGAACCTGTTGGAGTCCTGATGGAAAGAAGCTGGGGTGCAGAAAAGAAAAACAGCAAGAATCTGGCAGAGACTAACCCCCTGAGGAACTTGAAGCCCCGCAGAAAGGGTAGGTCACAGTATGTCTCCACTCCCTTCACCCTTACAATAATCTGTTGACTTCTAAACTGTTAGGGTAACCCCCTGCCCTCATAACCCTGGATAACACTGTTGGCAGCAACTTAAGAACTTCCCAGGGACACAGAACCAGGTGGTAACCTCACACAAGTATGCCTGCACTCCTCTCAGGCTGGAAAGGAGAAGGCAGGCACCATACTAGTAGGCCACTGGCCTGCCCAAGGAATCTCTGCCCCTGAGTCACTGCACCACCAGATCCCTCACAAACCTACCCCACAACCTTCTCTGACTATGGCAAAGTACAGGGGACAGCAGGTTCCCGGGAGGTGCAGGACACCTGGAGATCTTACCCTCTATGTGGGCCACCCCTAAGCAAGAGGGGTGTATAGCTCACCAAAGCTCCTCTTGGGACAAAAAAAATGTGGATGCAATGCTAATCATGCCAATCACTGAAAAGGGTAGCACGAGATGCCAGGAATAGACAAGGAAAACTGTCATCTCCTCAATGCCTCCCCTCACTGTTGCCAATGCAGCAGAGGTTCTCTCTGCTGGGGGCAGGTGCATGTGTACTTGGAGAATGTACATTTTGTGCTTTTGGCAATGGCTTCACCCCTGTTAAAAGTGAGCCTGCACTGCTTGGGCTTGCAGGAAGAGCAGGGGTCAACTCTACCTTCCTACACAGAAACACAGAGCAGCAACATCGTAGCAACAAACAGCAGACAAGCCACAGAGTTGCCCACTCAGGACTGGATGAAGAGGCTCTGCCTGGGGCCCATTTTGGTGGTAGTCACAGGAGGGATGAATACATCACCTGCAGCCATACTGTGTCCTGGAACCAAATGTTCAAAGTCTAAATGAGCTGAAGGTCATGAGCCCTGCAACAAAGGTGTGAAAAGGAAACAGATTGTGTTCCTGTGGACTCAGGACAGGAAGTGGTTCACCCCTCCCTCTACCATCCCCAGAGACCTCAGTGCACTCCAATACACTCTCCTCTGACCAATCCCATTAGGGCGGGCACTTCAACTCATTATTAGCCTACCTGAGTTGGTTCTTACTCTTAAACACCACCTACTGGACTGGAGGCTAAACTGCACCACCAAAAAAAAAAAAAAAAAAAAAAAAAAAAAATCTGCCATAAGGACTTGGTGCTTACTGGGTAAGATAAGCTTCCTGAGACCTCCACATCCTCAGCCACGCAGGAGACAGCACATTGGCTCTTATGTCCAATACATCACTACAACAAGCAACATCTGAGAAAGCCACCACATAGAAGCTATCCACAACCAAGGAACCTATACAGAGCCTTGATCCCATGAAAGCACCCAGAAATTAAACCAAACAATCATACACAACATACAACACAGTCATATTCTCAAGGCAAAAAAGAATAAAAATTTCAAAAGTCCCATTCAAAGAATAGCAAATTCAAAAATAAGAAATAACAGCTCCCTCAGATGAGAGGGAATCAGTGCATGAACTTCAGCAATACAAAAAGACAAGTTGTCTTGACAGCTCCAAAGGATTGCATTAGCTCTCTAGCAATGTGTCCTAACCAAAATGAAAAGTCTGAAATAACAGATAAAGAATTCAAAATGTACATGACAAAGAAAGTCAATAAAATCCTAGAGAAAGTTGAAAATAGAAACAAGGAAACCAGAAAGAATGATTCAGGATATGAAAGACAAGATAGCTATATTTTAGAAAAAGCAAATATAACTTTGAAATTGAAAAATATTCACTAAAGAATTTCAAAATACAGTTGGAAGCTGAAACAATAGACTAGGTCAAGCAGAAGAAAGAATTTCAGAGTTTGAAGACCAGCCTTTCAAATTAACCCAGTCAGACGAAAATAAAGATAAAATAATTTTAAGAAATGAACAAAGATTTTGAGAAATATGGGATTATGTAAAATGAGCAAACCTATGACTTACTGGCATTCTTGAAAGAGAAGCAAAAACAAGCAACTTGGAAAATGTATTTGAAGGAATAATTCAGGAAAATTTCCCTATTCTTGCTAGAGAGTTCAACATCCAAATACAAGAAATTCAGAGAACACCTGCAAGACACTATACAAAATGACCATCCCCAAGGCAAAAAGTAATCAGATTATCCAAGATCAATGCTGAAGAAAAAAATCTTAAAGATAACTAGAGAAAAGGGCCAGATTACCTACAAAGGAAATCTCATTCCACTAACAGTAAACTTTTAAGCAGAAACCTTACAAGCCAGAAGAGATTGGAGGCCTATTTTTAGCCTTCTTAAACAAAAAGAAAGTTAGCCAAGAGTTTTATATCCTGACAAACTAAGCTTCATAAATGAAGGAGAAATAAAGTCTTTCCCAGGCAAGCAACTGCCAAGGGAATTTATCACCACCAGACCAGTTCTACAAGAAATGCTCAAAGGAGCTCCAAATAAAACCAAAAGCACAATACTTACCAACCATAAAAGCACATATAAGTACAAAGTTTACAGATCCTATAAAGCAATTATGCAATTGAGACTACAAAGCAGTTAGCTAACAACACTATGACTTCACATATCAATTTTAACCTTGAATATAATGACCTAAATTCTTTACTTAAAATATATAGATTGACAAAATGGATGTTTTAAAATGATCCAATTATCTACTGCCTTTAAGAGACCCATTTCATATGTAATAATATCTACAAGATCAAAGCAAAGGGATGGAGGAAGATCTATCATGCATATTGAAAACAAAAAAAAAGAGCAGGGATTGCTATTATTTTATCAGATAAAACAGACTTTAAACCAAAACCAGTGTGAAAAAATATTTTAAAAAATGGCATTATATAATTATAAAAGATTCAATTCAACAAGAAGATGTAACTATCCAAATATAGAAAACATCTCTGAGCAAATAATTCAGTAATATCCTGAATATGCACCCAACATCAGAGCATCCAGATTTATAAAACGAATACTACTAGACTTTAAAAAAAGAGATAATCATACCATAATAGTTGAGGACTTCAACACCCTACTGACAGTACTAAACAGATCATTAAGGCAGATAACTAATCAACTGAGGACATGAATTGTACTCTTGACCAAATGGACGTAATAGACATCTACAGAACATTCCACATACCAGTGCAGACTATACATATTTCTCAGCTGTGCATGGAACATTCTCTAAAATAGACCATATGCTTGGTCAGAAAGCAAGTCTCAATAATGTCAAAACATTGAAATCATATCAAGCATCTTCTCAGACCACAGTAGAATAAAATTAGAAATCAACACCAAGAGGAACTCTCAAAACCATACAAGTACATGGAAATTAAACAGTTTGCTCCTGAATAACTTTTGAGTAAACAAAAATAATGGCAGAAATCAAATTTTAAAAAAATGGAAATAGAGGCACAACATACCAAAACCTCTGGAATACAGCAAAAGTAGCTAAGAGGAGACTATGGAACTAGATGCCTACATCTAAAATATAGAAAGATATTAAATTAACAACTTAATATTGCATCTAAAGGAACTGGAAAACTGATACTCAAACAAGCAGAATCAGAAATGATAAAGGTGTCATTAAAACTCATTCCACAGAAATACAAAAGATTCTTAGGGACTACTATGAACATCTCTATGAGCACAAACTAGAAAACATAGAGAAAATGAATGAATTCCTGGAAAGATACAACACCTGTTATTAAAAAGTCAAAACATAACAGGTGTTGGCTAAGATATGGAGGAAAGGAAACACTTACACACTGTTAGTGGGAATTAGTCTAACCCCTGTGGAAAAGAGTATGGAGATTTCTCAAATAACTAAAAATAGAACTACCATTTGACCTATGAATCCCACTACTGGGTATATACCTGAAGGAAAAGAAATCATTATGTAAAAAAGACACCTGCACTCATATGTTTATCACAGCATTATTCACAATAACAAAGTCATGGAATCAACCTAAGCACACATCAGTGGATTACTGGATGAAGAAAATGTGGTGTATATACACCACGGAATACTACACCGCTATAAAAACAAATGAATTCACGTCTTTTGCAGCAACGTGGAGGGAACTGGAAGCCCATTAGTGAAATAACTCAGAAACTGATATTCGAATATCACGTGTTCTCACTTATAAGTAGGAGTTAAACAATGGGACACAATTGACTTAAAGATATAAATAATAGACACTGATGATTCCAAAAGAGGAGTGTAGGGGAGTGGGTGGGGGTTGAAAAACAATCTATTGGCTACTATATTTACTATTTGGGTGATGGGTTCACTAGAAGCGCAAACTCCAGCATTATGCAATATATCCGTGTTATAAACCTGCACACGTACTCCCTGAATCTATAATAAAACTTAAAATAAAATATAGGGAGACACCCATCTCTACAAAAAATTAAAAAATTAGGCAGGCATGGTGGTGCATGCCTGTGGTCCCAGCTACTCAGGAGGCTGTGGTGGGAGGATCACTTGAGCTCAGGAAATTGAGGCTGCAGTGAGCCATGATCATGCCACTGCACTCCAGCCTGGATGACAGAGAGAGACCCTGTCTCAAAAAAACTAAAAGTCAAATCAAAAAACAATGAGACTGGATCTGAAATGTTACATTATCTGAAGAGAGAGTGAAATTGGAATACTGGAGAACTAACTGATCAATTTTCTTCTTGGAAAAGTTGATATTGCCTTAAAATTCTCAACTCTGATATATTTATATTAAACAACATTAAATGCATATCAGCCTTGGATTAGATATGTATCTTCAAATCTGTAAGCATCCATTTGCCCAACCTGGATGTCAGGACTAGATGAAAACAGGCATGGCATAAGCCAAATGATTAGAAAAAGCAAGACACAGCTCTTCATGTAAGGACAACATCCTTCAATAGAAAAGGAAGCAAATCAGAGCAGAATTCTCCAGGCGCTGAGAAACCCTGCTATCTTTAAAGAATAGCCTGCTATCTTTAAAGACTATTACCAGGGAGCCCTCTATCATTGTTTAGATCAGTATTTTTTATGCCAAACTGTCGTAATAGTTGACATTTTGTTATGTACCCAACAGTTGGGTTTGGTAGCTTGGCAGATATCAGCCCAATGACCACAATCAAGAAGGATTTAGCAAGTGAATGTTAATACTTCTAACAAGTAAGGTGAACACTGGGGCTAGTTCCCAAAGCAGTGTCTCCCCAGCTGCGGCTGGATAAGGCTATACAAACTGTATTAGGGTTCTCTAGAGGGACAGAACTAATAGCATAGATATATATATAAAGGGAAGTTTATTAAGTAGTATTAACTCACAATCACAATGTCCTACAATAGGCCATCCGTAAGCTGACAAGCAAGGAAGCCAGTCAAGTCCCAAAGCTGAAGAACTTGGAGTCTGATGCTCAAGGGCAGGAAGCATCCAGCATGGGAGAAAGACGTAGGCTGGGAGGCTAAGCCAGTTTAGCCTTTTCACATTTTTCTGCTTTATATTCTAGCTGCACTGGCAGCTGATTAGATGGTGCCCACCCGGATTAAAGGTGGGTCTGCCTTTCCCAGCCCACTGACTCAAATGGAAATCTCCTTTGACAACATCATTGCAGATACACCTAGGATGAATACTTTGCATCCTTCAATCCAATCAAGTTGACACTCAGCGTTAACCATCACATAAGCGTAGGCTAATGAGGTGTGATCTGATTGGATCTTGCAGTGAGGTGATGCCAGAACTCAATCTGATTGACTCCTAAATCCTGCCCTAGGGTCTCTGTTTCTTAATTCAGACCCTGCTCCTGCATCCCAGAACTTAGTTTCCCCCTGTGGTTGCAAGCATGGTTATTCTGAGCATGCTCAGATTATGTGACCAGAGGGTCCATGGCACGTAAAAATAACTTACAATTCTGTTATATAAGATTGGACCAGATTGGTCTGGTGCAGCTATAATTTAAATATTTACCATGTCCCAAACACTGTTTTAAGCACTTTATTTATATTACAGATGAGGAACAGACACAGACATTACTTGACATGTTGAAGACCAAGCAGCTAGTAAATGACAACCAGGATTTGAACCCAAACTTGAATTCAGAGCTCATGCCTTGAAGCCTGGTGCTGTACTGCCTCCTACCATACATAAAGAGGCTCCAGTCAGCTAGGCTGGCTCATGCCTTGTATGGCCTGGGGTTTCATCATGTTGCTTCCCTGGGAGGCACACCCCTGACAAACAAATCAAGCTGCCTGTTGTATTAGAGAAGACAGAAGCCAGCAAGAAGACTTGAAGTGTTAATATCTTTGTTTATTTTATCTTGATTAGCTTTTCATGCACCCTCAAATCCTTTTGTGAAGAAATAAACTAAACCTTGGGAACAGCTTGCTGGGCAATGTCTTGAGGACTCAGGGATACTCAGTGATTCAGCATAAAGTTGACAGTCAAGAAATGCTTGCATAAATGACTGACTGACAGTGAATCCGTCAATTCAATAGAAGTCTACATAACTATGGATTTAGTGACCTCCTTATCTTATTTATCATATGCACATATCTTCCCTTGTCACACTTCAGTTGTTTTATTATTTACTGCATTTGCCACACTTTTCTTCCTTCATGGCCTTGCTCATGTTGTTAGCTTGGCCCAGAAAGCCCTACTTTTTCAAAGCTGCAAGTTTAAATCCTACTTAAGTCCTACTACATTTAGGTCTAACTCAAGCAAAGCTTATCTTTACTAGAGAAAAGTAATTTATCCCACCTCTCATATTGTGCATCATCGTCACTATACACTGCAATTGGTTCTGTATATGCCTTATTGTATAACTGTAAGTTGCTTAAGGAAAGTGTCATTCCTGTTTTATTTTTCCTGTCCTTTGTGTTTTATGCAGTACAGAGTGGCATTCAAAAACAAAGATAGTACTGAGTTTGAGTAGTATTTATAAATGAACCTTGTATTCCATATATTATACTACTTATCAACTTTTGATTTATAATTCATCTTTGTTAACAGAATACCTCAATAATTAGCCATCACCTTGGAGTATTTTGAAATGTTTTCTTACATTTTCTCCTGTGATCATAATTGTATGTGCTTTTATGGGAATTAATAGCTGCAGTGAAGAAATCACTATTAAATTTATTAGAAATGAGAAGAATTTTATCTTGGTATTCTAGAAAAATTGAGATTATTAGTGAGCAAAATAAGTACATATCAAATTTACATTAAGCATGTTTTTTTAAAGAAAAATTAAGCATTTAATATAAGAGTTCAAACCCATATTTGTTGTGTTTCTTTTATCAGAAAGAAGACCCAATCAGAGGTGCAACGTAGACCTTGGAAATTTCTGAATTTAGTTACTAGTGTATGGATATCATATGTAAAGGAATTAGAAAAGAAATTATTCTGATTATTCAAAGAAACCCTACAAGAAACTAATGGATATTATATACTTAAATATACATTTTTAAAGAAGATTATATTACCTCACTATTCTATTTTGTAACTATTCTACATATATTTACATTTGAGAAGGCAATTGAATTCTATGCAGCATTTTATTTTCTGTCAACATTGTTGTCATGTTGTGATTATTTTCTATTTTAAAATGGCATTTAAAACAGAAATATATGTGTGTATATAACATTACAATGGTTATAAATATATAAACCTACATTGCCCTGTATCAGAACACATTGCATTTAAAGAATAGTTCAACCAGTACAACCGTATTCATTCGTTACTTTTTTTTGAGACAGTCTCCTCTGTCACCCAGGCTGGAGTGCAGTGGCGTCATCTCAGGTCACTGCAAGCTCCGCCACTTGGGTTCATGCCATTCTCTTGCCTCAGCCTCCCCAGTAGCTGGGACTACAGGAAGCTGCCACCACGCCTGGCTAATTTTTTTGTATTTTTTTTGTAGAGACGGGGTTTCACCATGGTTTAGCCAGGATGCGTCTCGATCTCCCGACTCCGTGATCCGCCCACCTCATCCTCCAAAGTGCTGAGATTACAGGCCGTGACCTACTGCCCCGGCCCATTTGTTACTTTTAACTCTCTTTCAATCCACCCTTTTCACATCCCTTATGTGAGTCATAGATTTTTGTAATTTAATAACTTTAAGTACTGGGATACCATGTGCAGCAACGTGCAGGTTTGTTACATAGGTATACATGTGCCTGGTGGTTTTGCTGCACCATCCAAGCCCATCATCTACATTAGGTATTTCTCCTAATGCCTATCCCTCCCCTAGCCCTCCCCACGCCAATGGACAGGCCACTGGTGGTGTGATGTTCCCCCCCTGTGTCCATGGGTTTGTCATTGTTCAGCTCCCACTTTGAGTGAGAACATGTGGTGTTTGGTCTTCTGTTCCCGGTATTAGTTTTGCTGAGAATGATGGTTTCCAGCTTCAACCATGTCCCTTCGCACAAAGGCCACATGAACTGCATGCTTTTTCATATGGCTGCATCAGCTATTCCATCGGTGTATATGTGCAACATTTTCTTTATTCAGTCTAGTCATGTGATGGGCATATGGGTTGGGTTCCAAGTCCCCTTTGATATTGTGAATTGCCGCTGCAATAAACCATATGGTGCATGTGTCTTTATAGTAAAACGGCCTTATAATACTTGAGTATATACACCAGTAACTGACTTGCTGGGTCAAAGTTGTATTCTAGATCCTTCTGAGGAATCACCACACTGTATTCCACGATGGGTTGAACTAATTTACACTCCCACAGTGTAAAGCATTCCTATTTCTCCACAACCTCTCACAGCCATCGTGTTGTTTCCTGAGCTTTTTAATGATCACCATTCTAACCTGGAACTGGTGTGAGATGGTAATCTATTGTGGTTTTTGATTTGCAATTTTCGGCTAATGATCAGGTGATGATGAGCTTTTTTTTAAAATATGTTTGTTGGCACACGATATAAGTCTTCTTTAGAGAAGTGGTCTGTTCTATCCTTTCATTCCTTTTTGATGGGATTGTTTTTTTTTTCTTGTAAATTTGTTGTAAGTTTCTTGTAGATTCTGAATTATTAAGCCCTTTGTCAAAGATGGATAGATTTGCAACAAATTTTCTTCATTGCTGTACGCTGCCTGTTCACTCTGATGGATACGTTTATTTTGCTGTGCAGAAGCTCTTTAGTTTAATTAGATCCATTTGTCAATTTTGGCTATTGTTGTAATTGCTTTTGGTGCTTTTAGTCCATGAAAGTCCTTTGCCGCATGCTATGTCCTTAATGGTATTGCCTAGGTTTCTTCTAGGGTTTTTATGGTTTTAGGTTTTACATTTCAATTTTAACCCATCTTGAGTTAATTTTTTTATAAGGTGTAAGAAAGGAGTCCAGTTTCAGTTTTCTGCATATGGCCAGTTTTCCCAACACCTTTTATTAAATAGGGAATCCTTTCTCCATTTCTTGTTTTTGTTGGGTTTGTCAAAATCAGATGATTGTAGATGTTTGGCATTATTTATGAGGCCTCTATTCTGTTCCATGGTTCTATATCTCTGTTTTGGTACCAGTACCCTGCTGTTTTGGTTACTGTAGCCTTGTAGTATAGTTGGAAGTCAGGTAGCATGATGCTTCTAGCTTTGCTCTTTTTCCTTGGAGTGCCTTGGCTATATGGGCTCTTTTTTGGTTCCATGTGAAATTTAAAGTAGTTTTTTCTAATTCTGTGAAGAGAGTCAATGGTAGCATGATGGGAATAGCATTCAATTTATAAATTACTTTTGTCAGTATAGCCATTTTCAGGATATTGATTCTTCCTATCCATTAGCACAAAATGTTTTTCCATTTGTTTATGTCCTCTCTTAATTCCCCGAGCAGTGGTTTGTAGTTCTCCTTGAAGAGGTACTTCACATCCCTTGTAAGTTGTATTCCTAGGTATTTTACTGTCTTTGTAGTAATTGTGAATGGGAGTGCACTCATGATTTGGCTCTCTGTTTGTCTATTATTGGTGTATAGAAAACCTGGTGATTTTTGCACTTTGATATTGTATCCTGAGACTTTGCTGAAGTTGCTTATTGGCTTAAGGAGTTTTTGGGCTGAGACAATGGGGTTTTGGGCTGATACTAAATATACAATGGAGTTTAGGGCTGAGACTAAATGTACAATCATGTCATCTGCAAACAGAAAATTTGGTTTCCTCTCTTCCTATTTGAATACTCTTTACTTCTTTCTTTCTGATTGTCCTGGCCAGAACTTCCAATATTATGTTGAATAGAAGAGGTGAGAGAGAACATCCTTTTCTTGTGCCAGTTTTCAAAGAGAATGCTTCCAACTTTTGCCCATTCAGTATGATATTGGCTGTGGGTTTGTCATAAATAGCTTTTATTATTTTGAGATATGTTCCATCAATACCTAGTTTATTGAGTATTTTTAGCATGAAGGGCTGTTGAATTTTATCAAAGGCCTTTTCTGTATCTCTTTAGATAATCATGTGGTTTTTGTCATTGGTTCTCTTTATATGATGGATTACATTTATTGATTTGTGTATGTTGTATGTTGTGTATGTAGAATCAGCCTTGCATCCCAGGGCTGAAGCTCACTTGATTGTGGTGGATAAGTTTTCTGATGTGCTGCTGGATTCAGTTTGCCAGTATTTCATTGAGGATTTTCGCATCGATGTGCATCAGGGATATAGGCCTGAAGTTTTCTCTTTTTGTTGTGTCTCTGCCAGGTTTTAGTATCAGGATGATGCTGGTCTCATAAAATGAGTTAGGGAGGAGTCCCTCTTTTTCAGTTGTTTGGAATAGTTTCAGAAGGAATGGTACCAGCTCCTCTTTGTACCACTAGTAGAATTTGGCTATGCATCAATCTGATCCTGGACTTTTTTTTTTGGTTGGTAGGCTATTAATTACTGCCTCAATTTCAGAACTCGTTATTGGTCTATTCAGGGATTCGACTTCTTCCTGGTTTAGTCTTGGGAGAGTGTATGTGTCCAGGAATTTATTAATTTCTTCTAGATTTTCTGGTTTATTTGTATAGAGGTGTTTATAATATTCTCTGATGGTAGTTTGTGTTTCTGTGGGATCAGTGGTGATATCCCCTTTATAATTTTTTATTGTGTCTATTTGATTCTCCTCTCTTTTCTTCTTTGTAAGTCTGACTAGTGGTCTTTCTATTTTGTTAATCTTTTCAAAAAAATCAACTCCTGGATTCATTGAAGGGTTTTTTGTGTCTCTATCTCCTTCAGTTCTGCTCTGATCTTAGTGATTTCTTGCTTTCTGCTAGTTTTTGCATTTGTTTGCTGTTGCTTCTCTAGTTCTTTTAATTGTGATGTCAGGGTGCTGATTTTAGATCTTTCCCGCATTCTCCTATGGGTATTTAGTGCTGTAAATTTTCCTCTAAACACTGGTTTAGCTGTGTCCCAGATTTTCTGGTACATTGAGTCTTTGTTCTCATTGGTTTCAAAGAACTTATTTATTCTGTCTTAATTTGTTGTTTACACAGTAGTCATTCAGGAGCAGGTTGTTCAGTTTCCATATAGTTCTGCAGTTTTGAGTGAGTTTCTTAATCCTGAGTTCTGATTTGACTGTGGTCTGAGAGACTGTTTGTTAAGATTTCTGTTCTTTTACATTTGCTGAGGAGTGTTTTACTTCCAATTATGTAGTTGATTTTAGAACAGACTGTATATTCTGTCGATTTGGGATGGAGAGTTCTGTAGATGTCTATTAGGTCCACTTTGTCCAGAGCTGAGTTCAAGTTCTGAATATCCTTGTTAATCTTCTGTCTCATTGATCTGTCCAATATTGTCAGTGGCATGTTAAAGTCTCCTGCTATTGTTGTGTGAGAGTGTAAGTCTCTTTGTAGGTCTCTAAGAACTTGTTTTATACATCTGTGTCCTCCGGTATTGGATGGATATATATTTAGAATAGTTAGCTATTTTTGTTGCATTGATCCCTTTACCATTATGTAATGCCCTTCTTTGTCTTTTTTGATTGTTGTTGGTTTGAAGTCTGTTTTATCAGAGAGTATGATTGCAACTGTTGCTTTTTTTTTTTTTTTGCTTTCCATTTGCTTGGTAATATTCCTCCATCCCTTTTATTTTGAGCCTATGTGTGTCTTTGGAATTGAGTGGGTCTTTTGAATACAGCACACCGATAGCTCTTGACTTTTCATCCAATTTGTCAGTCTTTGTCTTTTAATTGGGGCATTTAGTCCATTTACATTTAGGGTTAATATTGTAATGTTTGAATTTGACTCTGTCATTATGATGCTAGCTTGTTATTTTGCCCGTTAGTTGATGCAGTTTCTTCACAGTCTCAATGCTCTTTACATTTTTGTATGTTTTTACAGTGGCTGATACCAGTTTTTTCTTTCCATATTTAATGTTTCCTTCAGGTGCTCCTGCAAGGCAGGCCCAGTGGTGACAAATTCCCTCAGCATTTGCTTGTCTGTAAAAGATTTTATCTTTCTTTCACTTATGAAGCTTAGTTTGGCCGGATATGAAATCATGAATTGAAAATTCTCTTCTTTAATAATATTGAATATTGGTCCCACCCTCTTCTGGCTTGTAGGGTTTCTACTGAGAGATCCACCATTAGTCTGATGGGCTTCCCTTTGTGGGTAACCCAACCTTTCTCTCTGGCTTCCCTTAACAATTTTTCCTTCATTTCAACTTTGGTGAATCTGACTATTATATGTTTTGGGGTGGCTCTTCTCAAGGCGTATCTTTGTGGTGTTCTCTGTATTTCCTGAATTTCAATATTGGCCTGTTTTGCTAGGTTGGGGAAGTTCTCCTGGATAATATTTTACAGTGTGTTTTCTAACTCGGTTCCATTCTCACCATCACTTTCAGATACACCAATCTTGGCATCTTGTTCATTCCCTTTCTCTTTTTTTCTTTTTCTTTTCTTTCTTTCCTTTTTTCCTTTTTTTTTTTTTTTTTTTTTTTTTGGTGGAGTCTCGCACTGTCACCTGGGCTGGAGTGCAGTGGTGCAATGTTGGCTCACTGCAACCTCCACTTCCTGGGTTCAAGTGATTCTCTTGCTTCAGCCTCCCGAGTAGCTGGGATTACAGGCATCTACCACCACACCCAGCTAACTTTTTCTTTTCTTTTTATTCTTAGTAGAGATGGGGTTTCACCACGTTGGTAAGACTGGTCTTGAAATCCTGACCTTGTGATTCGCCCACCTCAGCCTCCCAAAGTGCTGGGATTACTGGCATGAGCCACTGAGCCTGGCCTCTTTTTTCTCTAATCTTGTTTTCATGCTTTTTTGCATTAAGTTGATCTTCAATCTCTGATATCTTTTCTTCTGCTTGATTGAATTGGCTATTGATACCTGTGTATGCTTCACAAAGTTCTCATGCTGTGTTTATCAGCTCCATTGGGTCATTTATATTCTTCTCTAAACTGGTTATTCCAGTTAGCAGTTCCTGTAACCTTTTATCAAGGTTCTCAGCTTCCTTGCATTGGGATTGAATATGCTCCTTTAGCTTGGAGGAGATTGTTATTACCCACCTTCTGAAGCCTACTTCTGTCAGTTTGTCAAACTCATTCTCTGTCTGGTTTTGTTCCCTTGCTGGTGAGGATTTGTGATCCTATGGAGGAGAAGAGGCATTCTGGTTTTTCAAATTTTCAGGATTTTTGTGCTGGTCTTTCCTCATCTTCATGGATTTATCTACCTTTGGTCTTTGAAATTGGTAACTTTTGGATGGGGTTTTTTGGATGGGCGTACTTTTTGTTAATGTTATTGCTTTCTTTTTATTAGTTTTCATTCTAACAGTCAGGCCCCTCTGCTGCAGGTCTGCTGGAGTTTGCTGGGGGTCCACTCCAGAACGTGTTTGGCTGGGTATCAACAGTGAAGTCTGCAGAACAGCAAAGATTGCTGCCTGCTCCTTCCTCTGGAAGCTTCGTCCCAGAAGGGCACCTTCCAGATGCCAGCTGGAGCTCTCCTGTATGAGGTGTCTGTCAACCCCTGCTGGGAGTTATCTCCCAGTCAGGAGGCACGGGAGTCAGGGACCCACTTGAGGAGGCAATCTGTCCCTTAGCAGAGCTCAAGCTCTGTGCTGGGAGATCTGCTGCTCTCTTCAAAGTTGGTAGGCAGGAATGGTTAAGTCTGCTGAAGCTGCGCCCACAGCCTCCCCTTCCCCAAAGTTCTCTGTTCTAGGGAGATGGGAGTTTTATCTATAAGCCCCTGACTGGGGCTGCTGCCTTTCTTTCAGAGATGCCCTGTCCAAAGAGGAAGAATCTAGAGAGGTACTCTGGCTATAGTGGCTTTGCCAAGTTGTCGTGGGCTCCACCCAATCTAAACTTCCCAGTGGTTTTGTTTACACTGTGAGGGGAAAACTGCCTACTCAAGCCTCAGTAATGGCAGACACCCCTCCTCTAACCAAGCTCGAACATCCTAGGTTGACTTCAGACTGCTGTGCTGGCAACAAGAATTTCAAGCCAGTGGATCTTAGCTTGCTCGGCTCCATGAGGGTGGGATGCGCTGAGCTAGACCCCTTGGCTCCCTGGCTTCAGCCCCATTTCCAGGGGAGTGAATGGTTCTGTCTCAAAACTTCCTGCAGCTAGCTAGATGTCTGCTCAAATGGCCACCCAGGTTTGTGCTTGAAACCCAAGGCCCTGGTGGTATAGGCACCCAAGGGAATCTCCTGGTCTGCAGGTTGGGAAGACCATTGGAAAAGCGTAGTATCTGGACTGGATAGCACCATTCCTTATGGCACAGCCCCTCACAGCTTGTCTGAGGGGAGGAAGTTCCCTGACCCCTTGAGTTTCCTGAGTGAGGCAACGCCCCACCCTGCTTCTGCTCACCCTCCATGGGCTGCACCCACTGTGTAACACACTGTTCTGCATTGTTCTCATTGGAAGCTGCAGACTGAGGCTGTTCCTATTCAGTCACCTTGCCAGCCACCCTCAAGTCAATAGATTTTTTAAAAATTCTAATTTCTTTGATTGTCTGAAATTCCTGAGAACCACTCACTCTCCTTCACCTACAGAGCTCAATTTCTCCTTCTTACCATTCTGATCTCTCAAGTTTTCTCTGTGTTGCCTTTTGCTACAGAACACCTTTCAGTTGGTCCTACTCAACACCCCTAACACACAAACACACACGTGCAGCTGCATGCACACAACATACCCACCATGAACAGGTCCTGGACATCCCTGTTCTCCAGCTCTGACTTTCTCTGTAGTGAGAATCAGCCTGCAAAACCTTTTATCCTTTCTCTTTTCTTCCATGGGGTATTGGATTTGGAGGAAGAAGAAAGAGGTCTATGAACACACATATTATTAATTTTTTCCTATTATTTATCTCAACTGAAAAACAGTAATATTAAATGCCCTTTATTACTGCATGTGTTAAACTCATGTCAACAGGGTCTGTCAGTAGTACTCATTTTTTCCTGCTGGGTGTTAGGAATACATGATTTGTTAAAGTGTTGGTGAACTATTTTTTAAAACAAACATTTTTCAGAAAGGTTCCAGTATTGAGAAATATTGAGAAAACAGTACAGATAATTCCTATATATCCTATACTCAGTTTCCCTTATTATCATCTTACATCAGTATGACACATTATAATTAACAAATCAATATTGATACATTTTTATTAATGTTTATGTTTTACATAAATTTCCTTAGTAAAGGAAACAATGTTTTTTGTTTATGTGTTTGTTCCTTTTTGTTTCAGGATTCCATTCAGGATACTTCATTATATGTAGAATTGACCCTGGAACAACATAAAGGTTAGGGGTGCCAATCACCTGTGTGGTCGAAAATCTGAGTATAATTTTTACTTCCCCAAACCTTAATTACAAATAGCCTGTCGTTAACCTGAAGTTCTACTAATAACGTGAATAGTTGATTAATACATATTTTGTGTATGTATTATTCACTGTATTCTTAGGGTAAAATAAACTAGAAAAAAAGGAAATATTATTAATAAAATCATAAGGAAGAGAAAATATACTCACTATTCAATAAGTGGAAGTGGATCATCTTTTTTTTTTTTTTAATTGTACTTTAAGTTCTAGGGTACATGTGCACAACATGCAGGTTTGTTACATACGTATATATGTGCCATGTTGGTTTGCGGCACTCATTAACTCATCATTTACATTAGATATTTCTCCTAATGCAATCCCTCCCCCATCCCCCCACCCCACGACAGGACCTGGTATGTGATGTTCCCCTTCCTGTGTCCAAGTGTTCCCATCATTCAGTTCCCACCTATGAGTGAGAATATGCAGTATTTGGTTTTCTGTCCTTGCAGTAGTTCACTCAGAATGATGGTTTCATTTCATCCATGTCCCTAGAAAGGACATGAACTCATCCTTTTTTATGGCTACATAGTATTCCAAGGTATATATGTGCCACATTTTTTAATCCATTCTATCATTGATGGACATGTGGGTATGTTCCAAGTCTTTGCTATTGTGAATAGTGCTGTAATAAACATATATGTGCATATGTCTTTATAGCAGCATGATTTGTAATCTTTTGGGTATATATCCAGTAATGGGATGGCTGGGTCAAATGGTATTTCTAGTTCTAGATCTTTGAGGAATCGCCACACTGTCTTCCATAATGGTTGAACTGGTTTACACTCTCACCAACAGTGTGAAAGCATTCCTATTTCATCCTCTCCAGCACCTGTTGTTTCCTGACTTTTTAATGACTGCCATTCTAACTGGTGTGAGATGGTATCTCATTGTGGTTTTGATTTGCATTTCTCTGATGGCTAGAGATGATGAGCATTTTTTCATGTGTCTGTTGGCTGTATGAATGTCTTCTTTTGAGAAAT